>NC_069383.1:31278750-31600000 GCF_027475565.1 Acinonyx jubatus
CAAAGCAGCACCTGAGTTTTACCCTTATTTAAGCTCCAAGTAGATAGGGGCCATTTGTACTATATCTTATTGCTCAAATGGACTACATTTAGCAAAAGTGCAAGAACAACATATCTACAGAATTCTCTTAACTCGAATAAAGGTTAATTTCAATAGAACGTCATTGATGAGTACTATTGATTTTTAAATAATGTTTGTCAGAAAAGTAGAAAGTGGGAGCCAGTTTGCCTATCCTTGATGTCAACCAGTGAAGGGTGTGTGAATCAAAAGAATGTAAAAATTTTATCAAAATTGTATCTTTGGCTCTAATACAGACATATGGGAGTATAGGATTGAGCCAAACTAATCCGTCTCAGTTTCCCTATGTATAAAATAATGATGTTGCAAAGGATGAGGATAAAAATCATAGCTGGAGTGATATGTTGACTATGAATAGAATAATTTTCATACTTCTTTGTCATCATTAAAAATAGCTGCAGGGGTTAATTATAAATACTTAAATAATTTTAATTCATAGAATAAACTATATTTAATATTTCTGTTGTTCTCATGAAAGCCAAAACACAAATTAATGTCCCTAACATTGCCATCACAACTGGCAGATGCAAGCATGCAGTGGTGACACTGTACTTTGCTTTAACATTTACATTGTTACAACATTTTAGTTGTAAAAACAAGTAATGACAAGAGCAGTTCATTAATATATTCCATCTTCATGTGATAATGCAACACTTAACATTCTGTTCTGAATGTCTACAGAATGTCAAGAAAAATAAATTGCCCCTAGTTAGCATAGTCATGTTATATTTATCACTGAAACAAGAGGAAGGACATTGAATGCTATGACACTCTGCAAATGAAAGTTATTTATTTATCTTGGAATGGCTCTACTGTCTAAGATATAATTGGAGGTTTATGACTGGACAACAGAATTGTCCAATCCATTGCCTGTGCTGACATAGAAAACCTTTTGTAAAGTCTCATTTTTATTTTTTACCTCATTTCAGTTCTCGAAAAGAAAGAGAAAGTCTCCTTCTAAATATCTCAGGGATTAATAAGGATGGGACACTGCTAAACTGTCTGCAATATGGCAAAACAGGCTGTGACAGAGGGATACGGAAAGTTGAATGAAATACATGAAGGAGTGGTCAGTCTTACATGGGGAAGAGTGATGTGTGATGGGTTTCCAAGGAAAGATGCTCAACCCAGATCTTGAATTCTGAGTGGAAGTCTCCAGATAGCCTGATGAGCAAAACCACTTTGAATGAGTGTGGCACTTATACAAAGAAAGTTGCCAGATGATGTTTACCAAAAAAAAGTTGAGATGAAATAAAGAAAAAAAAAATGAATGCAATTTAGTAGTGCCAAAAAAATAAATCATACTCTTACGTATACATATCTTATGTAAAATATATAATATGATATATATGTATATATATGTGTGTGCTTATACATATATATACATATTATATATGCATATATATATAACTGTTTTGAAAGACTAAATAGTTTCATGTGATTAGAGCTCAATATATATGTATACCTAGGGGAAGAAGGAGGTAGGAGATTAATCTGGAAGATGACAAAGTTAAATTCAAGTTTGAAATTTTTATTGCCTTGAAGAAGATAACACTGGCTGGTGGCATATTTATTTTATAATGTTTCTTTCATTTTTTCTATATTTGAATTTATAGTTTTATTACTGTCATTGATTTCTTATGCATTTTACTCATATTATTGTATTAAAGTTTATTTCTTTATATAATTCTATTATTCAGTGCATGCTATTTCAAGAGGATTTTACATATGAGTAAAATGAGGGCCAGAGAGGTTATATAACTTATCTATGTACAGGTGCTCTACCTACAACAACTAAAATTAGAACGAAAATGATTACCCACTTTTCTAGAAATCTGTTCTACTTCGCACTGATGGTAGTTTAAAACAAACAAACAAACAAACAAACAAACAAACAAACAAAAAGTAAGCCTATTCACCTTCTGGTACATATTCTTAATCAATTTTACCATTATTTACATAATTACCTAAGTCACAAATCTGGGAGGCATATTTCATCACTCACTTTCCTATATCACCTCCATCACCAATCCAAGCAACATATTATAAATTATCAAATTCTGGCTCATATATAGAGAAGATATCTCAATATTTCCTCTCCATTCCATTATGCTCACCTGCATTCAATACTTCTATTGATACCATAATATCTTTTTTAATCTCTGTACTTCTAGATTCACTTCCCCTCCTTGCAACATACTTTCATCAGAATGATCTTTTATAATGATAATCTAGCTGTGAAGTACCCATATGTTGGTCAGCATTACTATAAGCATCAATATTGGATAATATATATGTGTTCCTCAATATAACCTTATTAAGCCTTTGTATCTTGGAATAAACAAACAATTCTGCTCAGAACCCTGGGGCACCTTAAACCCTTTCATGACTATCTGGACATATCCTCGCTTGCATTTATTGATTTTAAGGAATAAAAACTAACTAGTGATGGCTTAATAAAATCATTTTCTTATTTCATATAGCAAGGAAACTAAAGGAATATCTTTACAGGTTTGGCGTTGCAACAGAACAATGTCAGCAGGGGCCCAGACACCTTAAATTTTACTATCTCACTATCTTCAACAGATTGCCTTTTCATTCTCAACTTTAGCCTCAAATTCACAAATTGGCTGCATTAAATCCAAGCATCACATTCTCTCACCAATATTCCTAGTGGAAGAAGGAAACAGGGGCAAAAAGCTTTTTTGCCACAAGAGGCATGGAGCAAAATACTGTCAAGTATCCCTGCAGTGTTGCTTTTCCAGTGGCCATACCTTCTTAGAGCCATGGACATGGATACTACAGAATTACTTGGACATAAAATCTGGAAGAGGGAATGGGGATGTCATAAGTAGCTGAAACAAATGATTAATCTCTTACTGTAGTATACATTGCTATTTGAATAAAAGGAAGATGTATGAACATTAAAGAAGGGAAACGGGAAGAGACTGTAAGATGCTTATGAGATTTGAAATTGCATTCTTGTAAGTGGATGTGAGAGAGAAAAGAGAACATTAACTATAAAGAAATAATATCCCAGATTTTTCCAATACAGTAAAATCTTGGTTTGTGAGCATAATTCATTCAGGAAACATGCTTATAATCCAAAGCGCCTGTATGTCAAAGCAAATTTCAAGAACCATTGGTTCACTTGTGACCATTGTGACATTTCGCATCATGTACTACTCATATTGCAAGACATCACTCGTTTATCAAGTTAAAATTTATTAGAAATGTTTGCTTGTCTTGGAGAACCCTTGCAGAGCAAGTTACAACTGTGAGTAATTGATACACAACATCAAATCCATAGATTCAGCAATATAGCTGGCTATCAACTGAAGCTGAATAAATAAATACATACACCTAGGCACACAGTAAAACTGCCTAAAATCTAACACCAAAAATTTCAATTAAGAGCAGACCGAGAATAAAAACCACATTATATTAGGAGTAACAACAATACTGAAAACTGACTTATAAAGAGAGAAATCACAGAAAAATGAAATATCTTAAGATGTTGAAATAAAAAAAAAAACTACTAGTCTTCCATTATGTACCTTCAAAATAATCCTTTAAACTTAAGATAAATAAAAGTATTTCTACAAAATTAGTATAATTCATCATAACTCTCTTTTGAAGCAAAATAAATACAAAATAGAGTTCTTTAAACAAAAGGAAATGATTCCAGACAGAGGAAGAGAATGGAAGAAGGAAAAATGGGAAAAAATGTGGATCAAGATGAATAATTATTGACTTAAAAATGTAGTAAAAATATATTTTAGAACGTCAATTACATGTAGACCTAAAATACACGGCAAGAATAGCAAAAATGGAGAGAAGGTGAGAGACAGGAATAATTATTATTCTTTTAACTGGAAAGTGGTAAAAGTAACAATACATATTAGGTGGCCACAATATCAAGGATAAATGAATGTATTATTATTTAGGATAACAAGAGGAAAAAAAACACATTAACAAGCCAATAGGGGATGAGGATTGAAATAATAAAAAATGTATACAATTAATCCAAATAATATAAGAAATAAGGAAACAAAGAAACAAGACATTAAAACAGAACATAAATAATTGCATAGTTAATCTAAATATTAATATGTAAGTAATTACATTAAAAGTAAATAAAAAATACTTCAATTTAAGGATTATGTCTCAGAGTCTTTACACATGTAGGTTTACTAAATTTTACTTCTCTTACAAATCTCAGCCTTTGCATTCCCTACATACATTATTACGGGCATGTGTTGAAGTCCTAACTCCCAATACCTCAGATATGACTGTAATTGGAGATGAGACCTGTAAGGAATTAAGGTTAAAAAAGATCACTTTGGTGGGCTTTAATCCAATCTAACTGGCGTCCTTATAAGCAGAGGAAATTTGGACATAACAATGAGACACCAAGAAAGTGCATACACAGAGGAAAGACCAAGTGGAAGGTACTGTGAGAAGACATTAAGTGGAGAGGCCACAGAAGAAATCAAACCATGCTGTCACCTGATATTGGACTTCTAGACTCCAGAATTGTGAGAAATACATTTCTATTGTTAAGTCATCCAATTTATGGTATTTTGTTATGTCAGTCTTATAGCACTAATCTAAGTACCCAAGAAGAACTCTCTCTCTCTCTCTTTTTCCTTTAACCTCCAAAAATGGATTCTCTGCCATTCTTTTATGAATTGCATACTTTTTTCTTTACACAATAGTTTTTTTGTTGTTGTTGTTGTTGTTTTAAATTTAGGTCCCTTTTTCATGAATCACATAGTAAATATATATTTTAGAACAATGTATTTACATGATTATTACATATTTATTTATCAACAATATATTCTTTATCTGATTCTTGAATATCTCTTTATCAATGCTACATGTATGATAAAAGCTCAATAATATTTGCTAAATGAATTAATGTATCCCCATGCTTCAGTATTAACAGCAGAATTTTAAAACCTGAATACAGTAAAAACAGTTAACATTACTACAATATTGAATATTAAACAGGGTTTGAGAAGCAACCTGTAATTTTTTTGGTAGTTACAGAAGTTTAAATGTTATTTATTAGAGATGTTAGTCAATAATGATTTTTAATTGTTACACAGTACCATAAATCACATTGTACAGTCCTGTATCTTCATTATCAATAATCTTGGCCAGTGTTGGTATCATCCTTTAAAAAACTCAAAAATCTTGCAGGTATGGTTCTCACAATAGTCTTATGAAAAACACAGAGACCTAACTCTCTCCATTTTGAGATTAGGAAAAAAAAACTGCAAATAAGAAAGGTTTGGAGTTTTGATCAATGTCAAAGAGCTAATTGGTGACATAATTGTCCCAAGAATACTGATCATCTGATTACTAATGTCTTCCATCCTCACTTTTCTTTAATCAATTTCTCATGCTGGAAAATAAGAACTAAAGTTGAATTAATTGGAAGGGAATGCTAAATATTCCAAATGATATTTCCATTACAATATTGTGCTTTGCTAATAAATAACTGAAATGCTGGGGACTTGGATGCTTTGTCCTTCTTAGGATGCAATCCTAAATTCTAGCAATGTATTTCTCTGACTCAACCTGTTGGAATATCACTTAAGTTACCTATATTTGTATTTGATAAGGTCTGCATATACTATTTGCGGATACTATTTTTGATAATAAAATTTAACATAAATTCTAAATGCAGATATATGGCTTCTAGTTACCTGCCCCCCACATACCTTCTCTGAGCTGAGCTTCTGCATTTAGGCACTCACTACACAGAGAAATGAGTCCATTGTTTATGACAGTTATTTTAGTCATTTTTACTTTTTAAATAGTTTTAATTACAATTTGCTTATATATTTCTCACAGAAATAATCCCAAAGCTTTTTTTTTAAATAACATTTTTGGGTTCTAAAGTTGTGAAAGAGTTAATTAATTTATAGGGATATTACAGTGACTCTATGGATTCTTTTTTCCTGTGTAGATTAATAGACCATGTCTGTTAAGATTCTAAAAGGGCCAATTTTTGGTGAGAGAAAACAATGTAAATGTAATTTAAATTTTACAGAAGTTTAAGAAATGGTATCTCCACCAACACTGCACTTATATCTTGTTTAGAGACAGTATGCTTATTTGCATTTTGGTTTGTCTTCATATTTGCTAAGTGATTATATTTTGTCTTAAGGAATGGAAATTTTAGAAACCGAGAAATACTATAATTTTAGTTATTGTAGCAGTCTTCAGTATACTTGTTTGAAAGGAAGAAGTATGCAGTATTGGCAATAGTTTAAATGGTTTTTTAAAAAATGTTTTATAGAGGGGCATATATGAGAAATCAGATTTCAGCTAGAAACCTAGGTTCGGCATATACAACTAACTAGAGCCTGTCACGCAAACATTGATTTAAATAATCGCTGACTCATTGCCACATCTTTAATATGAAGGGGAATGACACAAGAAGAGCTATGTAGTGGCATAATTGTCAATCTGTCATCAGAGCAGTCTAAACTCCTAGAATGTTGCTACTTTGAGGTGCATTGATATCATGTAGATCCCCATCTATACTCACCCGTCATGCATATAGAAAAAAAAGAAGTCGTTAGCTAAGTCGTTGATTTGTTCCAACAGCTAAAATAGCAGCAGTGTCTAATCTCAAAGCCACATCTCTATGCCTATTGATTTCCATTTCATCTCATTATACTCTAATGACTCCCAATAACTTGGCATCAGTTTGTTCTTAGTCTAACATCTCAGAAAACATTAAAATACTTGCATTTTATGTCTTAAGTTATCACCTCATTTAAAGTATTATAATCTAAATCAATCTTGGGATATAGTGTTCTTGATCATGGTTTCCTGGCAAAGGCAGAAAAAGCAGAGGTCACACAGTCAGAAGGTGGGAAAGTGGCACCTTTGGGCAATGCCAGATCACCTCTGCTTTGATCACATGGGTGGTCTACAGGGTTATAAGGAAGCTGAGGGAAAAAACAAAACAAAACAAAACAAAACAAAACAAAGCCAAAAAAAAAAAAAAAAACAGGCATAGGGAACAATTTATCTTTTCACTCTGTTTGAATGAGTCCCTGCATGGAAAGGGTTTTTAATCACCACGTCTGAATGAATAGTGAAGGTAGCATCTGTGTTAAAGCTGAACAAAAAATATACTGGGAACATGAATGGCTCTTTTTTCTCATGCAGCTAGGTTTAGATTTATTTTTACTGGAATTTCCCCTCCCCCACTAGTTAATATCCTCAATCATTGCTTAGTTCATTGATCTATTTGGTAGAAAGTAGAGGCAGAAGACAATATTCAGTCTGATTCAAAGAACAGAGCCCATGTAGTGATATCTGAAAATCATATTACACTCAGTAGCTCCACATCTTTCAAAATAGCCTTTTAAAAGAAAGTTAAGAAAAGACAGGAACTAACACTTTTTCCGATGTTCACTAGATGTTAACATTTTCAATTTGCCACCTTTTTCACAGAATTCCTTTTCAGAGAACAACACCATTGCCCCAGCAGTAGAAGAGGACTTGCCATTTTAAAGACTAAACACTATTATGGGTTGTTTCAAATTTTTTGATATATAACCTCTTTGTGTGTAACAGGAAGACGACCAGGGTGGTGTTGTATCTATTTCTCTGTTCTGTAAACAGTACTACAATTCAAATGCAATTATTTAGGCAACATAAAAATTCTTACACAAATGATTACTTTATTTTTCATATTAAGTCTGGGGGTAGGTGGGGAGGAAATCTAACCTCTACACAGAAATACAGAAAGACAGAAGAGTTTACTGATTTTCTCCAGGATAAGATATTGAGTCTAATGTCTCCAAGTACATTGTTTTTGGCTAAAATTACAAGTGTCATTATGGCCTGATAATTCTCTGAACTCCTCTCCCTTCTTTCTAAGCCTCTCCCTATATTGCTCCTGCTCTCACTATTAAGAGTTGACTTTCATGGGGCTCCTGGGTGGCTCAGTCAGTCAAGTGTCCAACTTGGCTCAAGTCATGATCTTGCAGTTCATGAGTTTGAGCCCCGCGTCCGGCTCTGTGCTGACAGCTCAGAGCCTGGAGCCTGCTTCTGGTTCTGTGTCTCCCTCTCTCTCTGCCCCTCCCCCTCTTGTGCTCTCTCTCTCTCTCTCTCTCTCTCAAAAAATAAAATAAAATAAATAAAATAAATAAAAAGATTAAAGTCAGCTTCCTTAGAGTAAAGAAATGCATTTTACAGAAGCTTTTATGGACCAACATTTGAATAAAAGAGGTATGTTACTTCTATGGGAAAGCAATCCCATATTTTTATAAACTTTTTGCCCCAAATTTCCTTTTAATCTATGATAAAAATGGCATTTTTCTTCTCAGGTAGGAGACCTATACTTCCTGACTCTATATATTCCCTCCTGTGTCTGGGGGATAGGGGGACAGTCTGGATATGTGTTTTAATATCACAATGCCTTCAAGCTTGAATTTTCATGAGTTTCTTTATCTCCTTTTCTGATTAGCTACGAAACTCTAAATACTTACTCTGCACAATGCTAGCTTAGTTTGTGAAATAAACTGTTTTACACACAGTTAAAGCAACTTAATTTCAGCATTACTGACTTACAGAAGTACCGTTATTCCAAGTAAATATAATTTTTAATTTCTATTCTTCACAAGGTACTACCAGTTACAACAGTTTATAACTCAGTCTCATGGAATTTGTCAGTTTTCTTTCTAATAGGGCTGGCCGAAACAAGATCGGCCCATGTCCATATGTAATGTATTTCAACTGTTGCATTTTTCTCCAACAAAGACATTTATACCTGCTTTATTGCTGAAAATAAAATTAAATGTCACTCAAGACACAGTGGTAATTTGTAAATGAAAAACAGCAGCATTTTTGTGAATTTATTCTGAAATATTTGCTAAATATCTAAAAAAAATAGATCGAATATCCTATACATTGGAAATTTGATTTTAGCTATGTCATGAGATTTCTCACAATTGCTTTCAGCATTTTTTATAGTAAGTGAATGTTTGAAGTTGTGTACCCCCAGTAGTTTAAGCTACGTTAGGTCATTGGTGGTCATGGGTAAGCGCTTGCTCCACAAATAAAATACATCATGTCTTCATGTCTTCATCCTCATATCTGCATTTTTTTTTGTTCCAAACATGAAAACCATCTTACTTAATAACCTTAATACAGATCGATTTAGACTTACAAATACCTGTTCCTACAAATACAGTACCATCATAATCATAACATAAAATTCTAACTATTAGTAGAGTCAAGCTGACAAAGACCTCAATGTTTTTCCATTAACAGCAGGTTTGGAAGTACCAGTTATGTAAGTTTGGATGAGATACTTCCTCAAAACACTCAGTGAAACTAGTTTCTAGACTAGCAAGGAACATTTTGCCTGTACTATTACATTAATCCTGTGGAAGTTCACAAGATCCCAGAGATATCATTCTCAGATCTGTAATGAAGAAACTAGCTTAATCAACATTTACAAATATGTAAATATTTTGAAAATTGATACAAATTATCATTTTAATGAGTAACAATTTTCCCTCAAGCATTGATGGAAAATTCTCTTTGTTATGAAATGAAATTGCTCCTAACCTACATAGTAATACCTAGTAACAGACCAGGGGTTTTCATTGTAATGTATGGATGACCTCCATACTTCCTACTGAATAATTAATTTACTGTAACAGATAAATTTCTAGCAACTGGATTCACTGAATTTTTACAGTTTCCTGTAACTGCAAAAAAAGCTTTGATAACACTTCATTAAAATTAGCAATATTAGAGCAAAATATGCTATTCTTAAATGCCCTGTACATGGGTGGCCAATGGAGGTAAAGAAGTAAGCCTCGGAAACCTGTTATACTATTTTATACATCTTTTTTCTTCTGTGGGCAATAGATTGCATGCATATGCAATACAGTCTATAACTCTATAGATCATATAAACCATTTTAATCTTGGTTCTATGCTAATTTTAGACAGTTAATATTTTTAAATCACATTTTATTTTTATACTATTTTTATTTTATTTTTTTTTCAACGTTTATTTATTTTTGGGACAGAGAGAGACAGAGCTTGAATGGGGGAGGGGCAGAGAGAGAGGGAGACACAGAATCGGAAACAGGCTCCAGGCTCTGAGCCATCAGCCCAGAGCCTGACGCGGGTCTCGAACTCACGGACTGCGATATCGTGACCTGGCTGAAGTCGGACGCCCAACCGACTGCACCACCCAGGCGCCCCTATTTTATTTTATTTTTTAAGTAATCTCTATCCCTAATGTGGGGCTCAAACTCATGACCCCAAGATCAAGAGTTGCATGCTCTACCGACTGAGCCAATCTGGCACCCCTAAATCACATTTTAGAATTATAGTGTCCTAAATTATTATTGGTGCTTCTGAGAGTGAGCATATCAACTCTGTAAGGTTTACAGACTCTTCTATATTCTGACTAGCATAGAGTAGCCCATCAACTTTAATGGACAAAAGTATCCTAAGGCAGCAAAATTTGTATATGTATCCAAAAGATTTTTTAATTTAATTAAAATTTCACTTTAATTTATTTTAATATCCTGAAAACAGTACAAATACAAAGATATATTCAAATGGATAGCATACACTCACTGGCTAAAATCAATTTTAAAATGTCCTCACCACAGCATTCTGCTTTTTCCCTCTTTTTAATTTTTTAAATTTAGGTCTAACAAAGAGAAAATAAAATGCAGTTCTTAAATGACCTATTTTATGAGGTTTGAAAACTGAATGTACCATTCTCCCCTCCTGTTATGTTATGAATTAGGCCCCCTCCCTCAAATCATAGTGTCAAGTCCTAATTCACAGTTTGAGTGTATTTGGAAATAGGGCCTTGCAGAAGGTAATTAAGATTGGATGAGGTCAGAAGGGTGGAGTTCTAATCCAATAGGATGGGATCTTCATAAAAAGAAGAGACACCAGGGACACACAAGAGAAAAAGTAGATATGAGGACTCAGCAAGAGGGTGGCCATCTGCAAGCTAAGGAGGGAGGCCTCAGGACAAAGTGAAACTGTTGGCACCTTGATCTCAGACTTCCAACCTCCAGACACATGGAGAAATTTTAATTGTGGCGTTTAAGTCATCTCATGTGTGTTGTTTTGCTATGGCCCAAACAGACTACAAAGACACTTCATAGAACATTTCATATACCCAGAAAGTTACCTTCTTGCTCTTTCAGGGAGTATTTCCCTCTCCCTGCTTCCCCTCTTCCCCCTCAGCAAATGCCATATATTTCCATTGCCATAACTTCTTTTTAACTACATAGTATTTGTATTCCATAGGAATCCTCAGTTTGTACATTCTTGTGTCTGGATTTTTAATTTCTGTTTGTTTCCTTAAAATAATGCTTTGACATTCATCAATTTTGCTGTGTGCAGTAGTACTTTGTTCCTCTGTTACCATACTGCCTCTTTAAATCTAAATTGATATAATATATTTGATATCTAATGTTTTAGATCTATAAAATAAGGAGGTAGAACCAGATGTCTTTTGAACATTAAAATTCTGAATTTTTAGCATTGAAAATGTATTGCCATTATCCACTTTGCTTCCTTTTGCTTTTGATATCATCAATCATTGAAGAAGTTGACACACTTTGAAAAGATATAAGGATCTGGAGGGCTAGAAGAGTGCTTTCAGAAAAGGTATGGGACTTGGGGAGATACAATGTAAAATATATATATAAACCAGTTTAGGGTTTATAAGTGAAATAAGGAGCCGAACTTAAAATTAGACTTAAGGCAGAAATAAATGGGTAAATGTTAAATTATTTGCTATGACTCGTTAATGAATTTACCCATGCTATCTATGACTTTGAGAAGAAAATAGTATGTTAACTATACAGTAGAACTGAAAAATATACTTCTATTAAAATAATGCTAAGGTAAAAATTAATGTTAAGGCAACGAAAAAAATTGATGTGACACAAATTCTACATTAAAAAAAAGAAATTCTACATTTATTCTTTGTAAACCATAGTCCATAGGAACATAAATTATCAATATAAGAATACATTAAATATAATTGCCATGATAATAGAAAGAAAATAATTCAATTCTATCTAGAGCCATCAGGATCACTGCTAGCATATAATTTCTTTAAAAATTGTTTTAATGTTTATGTTTTGAGAGAGAGAGACAGAGTGCAAGCGGGAGAGGGACAGAGAGGGCGACACAGAATTGGAAGCAGACTGCAGGCTCTGAGCTGTCAGCACACTTAACCGACTGAGCCACTCAGGCACCCCTAGCATACAATTTCCTATACGTGTTTTAACGTATAACAATTTGGATGATTGCTCAAAATATTTGCACTTATATACTAACAAGATTTATTAGTGATTATAAGCAGATAAATAGATGGAAAAGATATACAGGCAGAGAGAAAGATGAATAGAGAGTAATACTAACAAGTAAGGATTTTAATAAAATTATATACCTTACTATATTTATAATATAAATCTTGATTAATACCTAATATATGTGGAGATGAAAAGACTTATAATATTGAAGAAATAAAGATAAAGAGAATTTACTCTCATAAAATAAAATCATATTAGTTTTCATGGTATCTAAAATATTTTAATGGGTTTCAACATGTTTTTCACATGTATCTGTAGTTATTATTTATTTTTACCATTAAAACATTATTAAGTCCACACTTTATGTTATTGAATTGCATTTTCTTAATATAAAGCATTAGGAACAAAAATTTTAAAGAAAAAAATCTACAATAAATTTTTTTTCCTGTATAATTGTCTCACATTAACATTTTCCCATATGTTCATATCTTTGTTCTTTAATATAATCCAGAAATTCTGCATCTGGAAAATGATAATTCCCAGATCCACATTTCAAAGCAAAGGAAATTAAGGTGCTAATTGCAGAAATCTAATTTCAGGGAGTACAGTTATCACCATACATTTAGAAATGCAAACATCACATAAAAAGGAAATATCACTAGATTTCATTTAGGAATAAAACCATTCTGTATAGAAATCTTTTTTTGTTTCTTTTTCGTTTTCCTTCTATTTGCCCTGAGATTCCCTAAAAAAGATTATTGGGCAGTGTTTTTGTACTTTTAACTCACTAAGTGGGCATCAATGATGGACAAGTGAAATCAAGTATGGAAGGAGGGCATTACATGGATTCATTATTGATATGAACATATCTAAATTTATCTGATGGCTTGATCTGGAGGTATTGTACTTTAAGAAGCCACAGACATTCCTTACCAAGACAATCTTACAAAGCAAAGAAGGAGGAAATATTTATTCGCCTGCCTATTTCTTTCATTGTTCAAAACTTTTCCCTATAGGGATAACTCCCCTGGACTTGCGTATTGTGCATGTGTGAGTACGTGCTGAGACTTATTGTAGTAATGCCAGCAGGGAGGGTTAAGGGCATGATGTGAGGGAAGACACGTCACACATGTGTTAGGTTGGCACAGCACACACAGAATTGGCTGCTACAATGACCCAGAGACACTGCTGCTACCAAAGACAAAGGTGGCCCTGAGGATCTGAGACGGTGCCTACGAGGGGTCTGATAAACTAAGTGATTAAAAAAAAAAATTCTGGTTGTTTCCTCAAAGTATAATGGGTGTATTTTACAGGAACAATCTTGATTGCAAGAAATTTGAGTAAAGTTATAATTTTATTAACAAAGCAGGATAGCATAAAAATTTCATAATGTATTAAATCCAAACGTTAGAAACCTTTA
This sequence comes from Acinonyx jubatus, assembly GCF_027475565.1. Taxonomy (NCBI): domain Eukaryota; kingdom Metazoa; phylum Chordata; class Mammalia; order Carnivora; family Felidae; genus Acinonyx; species Acinonyx jubatus. Next base: position 31,292,586 of record NC_069383.1, read on the forward strand.
GCTTTTGCTTTGACATATAAAGAGTTTGGAAGTTCTCACTCCCATCCCCATAACAAACAAACAAGCAAGCAAACAAAGCTGAACACTGAAAATCAACAACGTTTTTTTAGATCTATCAGAGAATTGAGGTCACCGAGCAAACTACTATCTTGAAAACTGGGAGACAGACAAAACAATCACAGCTTACTGGGAGTAGAAACTCAGGAGCAAAAATCCACTCCTGTATCCAGTACCAGCAGGTACACTTAACCCATAATTGACAAATTTTGGATTCTCAGTGTTAGTTTGAGAATTAAAAATTCTAAGGGGCAGTCTTAGAGGAAGCCCCACACTCTCATTAATGCCACCACTAAGAGCCCTATCAGGTTCTCATAATAAAGATTGGAGAACAATTCCCTCATGCTTGCCATAGGGAGTGGGAAAAGGTAACCATTTTTTGAAGTTTTATTTTTAAGTTATCTCTACACCCAATATGGGGCTCAAACTCACTACCCAAGATCAAGAGTCACATGTTCCACTGACTAAGCCAGCCAGACACCCCAGTAACCATTTTGAAATAATCATGGAGCTTTCTGTTTTACAGCTGCCTTCAAAGGAAACTACTTTGCCAAAGCCTGACTAAGGTGGAGAAAAGGAAATACATACGTCTATCCCCCTCTAGTCTTCCTGTATCACCTACATTGAAGATGGGGACTTATGAAGGTCATAGCCCAGGAATACAGGCCCATTAAAAGATTGAGGCCAAATTACAGGAATACAGAACACTTCCCTTTCATCACCTCTCACCAAAATACCATCAAGCAGCCTGGAAAGTAACAGAGGACTGAAGATGGAAGAGCCTCTGCAAGGCTCAGATTATACTCAAGAAGGAATTTCTAGTAAAAGCTAAAGACTATTGGGATAACAACAACAAAAGAACCCTAGAAGAAATTGAAGCCTCGAACATATACAGCTAGAGAAAACAGTAAACACAGTGTACCTCCTAGGCAAATTTCCATAACTTCTCATACTGAAGACCTATTTACTTTAGTTCCTCTGACCAAATACATACTTTCTGGCCTTCAAAATAATAATAACTGTGATGACAACAACAACAAGGCATTCTAAAATGCAAAAAAATCTCTGAAGACACAAAGCAAGCAACAAAACTAGATTCAGATACAACATAGATTTTGGAATGACTACAGCAGTGTTTAAAATAACAATATATAATATACTAAAAGCATTTAACAGAAAATGTGGACAACATATGAGAACATATGGGCAATATAAACTGGCAGATTGAAACTCTAAGAAAGAATCAAAAGGAAATGCTAAAAATATAAATAAAAATAAACAAGGTAAAGGAAACGAAGAATGTCTTTGATAGGCTCACCAACAGAATAAGCATGTCAGAGAAAAGCATCAGTGACTTGAAAGATATGTCAATGGACAAATCCCAAACCGAAATGCAATGAGAAAAAATAAAACACAAAACAAACAAAATACCACCAAAGGAGAGGGGGAAAAAGCAGAAGAAATATTTCAAGTAATAATGGCTGAGAGTTTTCCAAAATTAATGACAGATACGAAACCCCAAATCATAGAACCACAGATAAGCACAGATTAATCGAAACACAGTCATTTTTAAAAATCTACATATAGACATATTAAATTTGCAGAAAATCAAAGAAAAAAAGTAAATCTTGAAAGAAGCCAGAGAATAAAAAAGCAAAGCAAAACAGAACAAAACATAAGTACCTAACCTATAAAGAAACAAAAGAATTTCATCGATTTCTGTCAGAAATTCTGTAAGCAGGAAGAGAGTAGAATTAAGTATCTAAATTGTTGAAAGCAAAATCCAAAAACCTAGAATTCTAAATTCAGTGAAACAGTCTTCCAAAGTGAAGAAGACAAGAATACTCTGCTATGGAAGGAACTGTATTCCTCCAAATTTAGTATGTTGAAACCTTAATCTCTAATGTGATGATATTTGGGGATGGGGCCCTTGACATGCAATTTGGTTTAAATAAGGTCATGTGGAAAGGGCTTTAATGATGGGATTAGCCCTTGTAAAAAGAAACACAAGAGTGCTTGCTTCCCCTCTTTCTCTCACTCCACTCATATGCACCCAGGAAAGGGAATGTGAGGACAAAGCTGGAAACAGACGTCTGCAATCTGAGGAGAAAGTCTTCACCAGATGCCAATCCTGCTGCTACCTTGATCTTGGACTGCTTACCTCCATATTATATTTATCGTAGTAAATTCTGCATCCAATGTGGGGCTCATACTCATGACCCTGAGATCAAGAGTCGTTTGCTCTACCAATTGAGCCAGGCAGGCGCCACCTGCCCTACATTGAGTATTTTTTAACAGTTCTATGCTCACATTTTGATAATTTCGATGAAATGAATTGACCTCTTGAAAAACAATGTATCAAAACTCAAGTGATCAGAAATGGATACTCTAAATAGTCCCATATATATTTAAGAAAATTTTCAACCACATGATTAGATGGTTTCTAAGGCTAACTCTATCTAACATTTAATGAAGAATTTACAACAATATTTTCTGGAAAACAGAAAGACTACTCCCTAACTCATTCTATTAAGCCACCATTGCTCCTATATAAATACCAGATAAAGAAACTAGCAGAAAGGAAAACTACAGATCAACATATTTCATAAACATAGATTTGAAAATCTTCAATAAAATTTAGCAAATTTAATATATTTGAATATATTAAAACAATTACACACCAAGACCAAAATGAATTCATCCTACTTTGGTGTTTGACATTCAAAAGTTAACATTCAAAAATCAATGAAATACTGGTAAACCTAGCCAGAGCAATTGGGCAAGAAAAAGAAATCCAAGATATCCAAATTGGAAAGGAGAAGGGAAAACTATCTCTATTCAGAGATGGCATGTTCTTATATATAGAAAGCCCTAAAGACTCCACAAACGAAACAAAACAAAAATCCTGTGAGTATAACCCAGTTTAATAAAATTAGAGGATATAAAATGAACATTAAAAAATCAGTTTCACTTCTATATGCACCAACAAAATATCTGAGAAGGAATTTCAGAAAATAATTCTTTTCACAATGTTATTTAGAAAAATAATAATATACTTGTGAATAAATGTAACCAAGGAGGTGAAAGAGTTATACAAGGAAAACAAACAAACTATAAGATGTTGAAAGAAAGAATTTTTTTTTAATGTTTATTTATTCTTGAAGGACAGAGAGAGTATGAGTGGGGAGGGGCAGAGAGAGAGGAAGACACAGAATTCAAAGCAGGCTCCAGGCTCTGAGCCATCAGCACAGAGCTCAAACTCATGATCTGTGAGATCACGACCTGAGTGAAGTCAGATGCCCAACTGACTGAGCCACCCAGGTGCCCCTGAAAGAATAAAGATACAACTAAATGGAAAGGGATCCCATGTTCATGGATTAGGTGACTTAATACCATAAAAATGTCTATACTACCAAAAATGACTTACAGGTTCAATGCAATCCATATCATATCTCAATGGCATTTTTTTTACAGAAATATAAAGACATTCTAAAATCCATATGGAACTACAAAAGACCCCAAATAGCTGAAGCAATTTTGAACAAGAAGAACAAAGTTAGAGGCATCATATTTCTTGATTTTAAAATAAATCACAAAACTACAGTAATCAAAACCCTATGACACTGATATATACATAGACATATAGACCAATGCAACAGAACAGATACCACAGAAATAAATCCATACACAATATGGTAAAATAATATTTGATAAGGGTGCCAAGAAAACACAATGGACAAAGAATAGTCACTTCAACACATAATGTTGAGAAAACCAGTTATCCACATCAAAAGTATGGAACTGTATTTCTGTCTTAGCATATACATGAAAAAATAGTTCAAAATTAATTAGTGACTTAAATGCAAGATTGTAAACTATAAAACTCGTCATTGAAGGTTCAGGAAAAACAAAACTTATTGACATTTATCTTAGCAATTATTTCTTGGACTCAACACCAAAAACACAGGAAACAAAAGCAAAAAAAAAAATCAATAAAAGGATTTGTATCAAACTAAAAAGCTTCTCTATGGCAAAGGAAACAATCAACAAAATGAAAAGACAACTTATGGAATAGGAGAAAATATTTGCAAACCATATATGTTAAAATGAGTTGATACCCAATATAAATATATATATGTATATATACGTATATATATGTGTGCGAATATGTATATATATATATATATATATACACACACACACACAGAACTCCTATAATTCAATAGAAGAAGAAGAAGAAGAAGAAGCAGCAGAGGCAGGAGGAAGAGGAGGATGAGGAGAAAGGAAGGAAGGAAGGAAGGAAGGAAACAACCTGATTACAAAAATAAATAGACTTTTCTTCAGAAAATAAAATAGACTTTTCTGCAAAGAATACATACAAATGTCCAACAGGTATATGAAAATGTGCTCAACATCACTAAGCTTCAAGGAAATGCAAATCAAAACCATGGTGAGATGTCACATCACACCTATTAGGATGACTATTATGAAAACAAAACAAAACAAAACAAAACAAAACAAAACAAAACAACAAAAGGCAAGTATTTGGAGAAAATAGCAACCTCATGCATTGTTAGTGGAAACAAAATGGTGCAACCACTATGGAAAGCAGTGGTTAGTTCTATCAAAAAATTAAAAAATGAACTATCATAAAATCCAGCATTTCTATATCTAGGTGTATATCCAAAAGAACTAAAATTGGGATCTCAAGGAAAGATCTACACTACCATGTTCATTGCAGAATTTTCACAATAACCAAGGTATGGAAGTAACCTAAATGTCCATCGACAGGGAATGGATAAAGAATGGTATATACACAATGAAATATCACTCAGCCTTAAGAAAAAGAGAAATCCTTACATTTGCAACAACATGGGTCAGCCTGAAGGGTCTTATGTGAAATAAGCCAGACACAGAAAAGCAAAAACTACATACTATTATTTATATGATGAATCTGAAATAGACTAATATATGAAGAGAGTAGAATGTGGGTTCCCAAGAGTTAGGGAAAGGTGAAATATGGAAGTATTAATCATATAGTACAAAGTTTCAATTAGTCAAGATGATTAAAATCTAGAGATCCACTGTATAGCATAGCATACATAATTAATATTGTATTATATTCTTTTTTAAAATGTATTTATTTATTTATTTATTTATTTATTTATTTATTTATTTATTTAGAGAGAAGGGGAGAGGCAGAGAGAGAGGGAGAGGAAGAAAATTCCAATTAGGCTCTGTACTACTAGTACAGAGCCCAATGTGGGACTCAAACTCATGAACCATGAGATTATTACCCGAAATGAAGCCAAGAGCCGGATGCTAAACTGACTGAGCCACCCAGGACCCCCTATACTGTACTCTTAAAAATTGGCTAAGAAGGTTGATTGTACATTAAACATTACTGTTACTCAAACACACGAAATATAATGAATAAAGAGGGCAGAGGAAACTTTTGGAGGTGATGGATAGGTTTATGGCATAGATAGCAATGAAGGCTTCGATGTATGCTTAAGCATTTAATTTTATACATCAAGTATGTATAGCTCTTGCTATGACAGTCATACCTCAAAAAAGTGGTTTTAAAAGAAAAAGAAAATCAAGGGAGCCTGGGTGGCTCAGTCAGTTAAGCGTCCGACTTCAGCTCAGGTCATGATCTTGCGGTTTGTGGGTTCAGGCCCCGCGTTGGACTCTGTGCTGATATCTCAGAGCCTGGAGCCTGCTTCAGATTCTGTGTCTCCTCTTCTCTCTCTGCCCCTCCCATGCTCATGCTCTGTCTCTCTCTGTTTCTCAATGATAAATAAACGTTCAAAAAAAAGTTAAAAAAAAAAAGAAAAAGAAAATCAATTAGTCCATCTCACAACAGGTTAAAGAAGAAAAATCATCATCTTAATTGCTGCAGAAAAAAACATTTAACAAAACCCATGCAAAAACTCATGACAAAAACTCAGCAAAGTAGGAATAGAGAGGGAAACTTCCTCAGCTCGAGGATATTTACCAAATTCCCAAAAGACATTAAACTTAATAGTGAGAAACTGGTTGATTTCTTCTTAAGACTGGGGACAGACAAGAATTTCTTCCCAAACAACAAAACAAAACAAAACAAAACAAAACACCCATGAATTTCTTCTCCTGCTCCCCCTATTGAACATTATAGTGGAAATCCTAGCTAGTAAAATAAGGAAATAAAAGGAATACATATTGTAAGGAAGAAATAAAGCTGCATTCAAAGTTGACACGATTGTCTATATGGGATTATAGAATTATAATCCAAAATTAGAAATAAAACCAGAGTTCATATTAATATAAATAAATGATTGAAAAAAATAAAATGAAAAAGAAGAGACAAATCTCACATATTGGAGACACCCAATAAATTGTATAGACACTCTACCCTAAAAGAAAAGAACCATAAGTCCCCACTCATTGAGTATGCACTATGCATGGGAACTTCTTTTCATAGAATTCAGTTTGGAAAGAGGAGGAAATAAAAAACCGTGTAACATCATTATAGATAAACTTGGTAAAAACTACTTCAACCACATGATCTAGGTCAACATCAATCATCTTAAAACATGTAGATAGTATGTATCCTTATTACGACATGATGAAAAAAGCAGTTTACCTGTGTGATCTTTCTCCTAAAACCCTATAAGACCAATCTAATCATGAGAAAGAGCTCATACAATAGTAACATAATTTAGTTAACTTCATTAAATATTTTAATATTTTATTATTTTTATTAAAGAGTATGATAAAGTATATTCAAAAGTCTAAAACTAAGGAGAACACGTTATGGTTAATGACTAGCTAAATATAGTATTTTATGATATTCAATTTAACTATTTTCACTTACATTCAGTAGCAGAACTCTAAATTGAATCTAATCCAGTGTGTGACATTTATTCCAATTCATTTATAAATAGAAAACATTAAATTGATTGAAATCAAGTAAAACAATTTTGACAGGTCTTGATGAAGTTTTTGTCAGCTTTCATTTCAATGCATTTAAACTTAGAATATCAAAAGAAACTGTAAATCTAAGTGAAATCATAATTGGTGTGAATACCAACAGGAAGAAAATGGTAAATTTAATTCATGCCCAAATGAAACCATTTCAGAGCACCCAACATGAACACATACAGTATGAGATTGAGTAAAAAGTCTTTGAAATTCAGACTATTACATAGTAAATTATTTAAAATATCTTCATTAAGAATTTCTGTTTTTAAATGCTCTATTTAAACACACTTGAGGTAGAGTTTTTATTTTGTTTTGTTTCTTTTTAGAGTAAAGTTAATTTCTTACAATTTTTAACATTTATTTATTTTTGAGAGAGAGAGAGAGGAAAGAGAGAGATAGATAGATAGAGAGAACAAGCATGGGAGGGGCAGAGAGAGTGGGAGACAGAATCCAAAGCAGGCTCCAGGCTCTGAGCTGTCAGCACAGAGCCCTATGTAGGGCTCGAACTCTTGAGCTGTGAGATCATGACCTGAGCCAAAGTTGGATGCTTAACCAACTGACTGAGCCACCCAGGCATCACCACGTTTTAAAAAAATTTTTGAGCCAAGTTAATTTCTTTAGATTAAAAAGGAAAATAAATTGAAAAAAGGTGATAAGGAGATTCTTTACATTGCTTAAGGGAGCTATAATCAGCAATTATAAGAGCACCTGCTTAGTACAAGCCTTTCAACACAAATATTAGAGTAATAAAGAAATTTAATCAGGTATAATCATTCCTCTTTTTTAATCCTTCTTTAAAACCATGGTATTCTCCATGTGTAAATTAAGAAAGATAGGTTTTTGGGGAGCAAAAATGTGTGATTTCCTTTTTATTTATTTATTTTTTTAAATTGTTTTAGTGTTCTTATTTATTTTTGAAGGAGAGAGAGACAGAGCATGAGCGGGGGAGGGGCAGAGAGAGAGGGAGACACAGAATCTGAAGCAGGCTCCAGGCTCTGAGCTGTCAGCACAGAGCCCAACATGGGGCTTGAATTCACAAACTGTGAGATCATGACCTGAGCCGAAGCCGGACGCTCAACCGACTGAGCCACCGAGGCACCCCATGTGATTTCCTTCTTAAACAGAGGCTATGGATAAACAAAATCCAAATTCCAAAATCTAGCTCAACTTGAGCAAGAAATTAGCGGAGAGAGGGAAAGGAGACAAAAATGATAAACTTCAGGACTAAAAGAGGGAGCACCTCTACATTTCCTGTAGATACTAATAGAATAATAAAATGACATTATGAATAATTTTATGCCAATAAATTCAACAGTTAAAATGCTGTTAGGCTGAAAAATTAATGTTAAAATACCAACCCCCTAGCACCTGAGATGTGACCTGATTTGAGAATAGGGCAATTGTAAACACAATTAGTAAAGAGGAAATTACATTGTAGTGATGCAGGCCCTTAGTCCAATATAACCGGTTTCCGATATAAAAAGAATGTCACGTGAGAAGAAAGAGACATGTACAAAAGAAAGATGATGTAAAAATACAGGGAGAAGTTCCACACTAGTAGTGATTATCTACAGGACAGGAAGAGCTTGGAATAGATCCTCTCCAAGAACCCTCAGAAGGAATGAACACTGCCAGCACTTTTAACTGGGACCTGTAGTCCTCAGAACTGTAAAATAACAAATGTCTATTGTCTAAACCACCCAGATATGGTGTTTTGTTATACCAGCCCTAGCAAATTAATACAGATGAAATGAACACAGTCCTTCAAAGGTACAAGTTACCAAGACTGGCACAAGAAAATATGCAAAAAAAAAATAATGCAATAACAATTAAATTTTTAAATTCAGAATTAAGACATTTATACAAAGACTCAAAGACCAAGAGCAGATGATTCCTGGTGAAGCCTATTATTTAAGGAAAAAAGTATATCAAAGCTGTATATTCTTCTTCAGAAAACAGAGAAGGTTAATGCATTCCCCAACTCATGTTGAAAGAGTGCTACAGAAAGAAAGAAAGTTATACTGATGTCAAAATCAGAATAGAAGGTCATTGGAAAAAAAAATATGGGGAAATGTCTCATGCAAATGAAACAAAAATCCTTGACAAAATTTAAACAAATGAAGTCCAACAATACAACAAAAGATGTTGAATCATTATGGGAATTTAATGGTGGTTTAATGTCTGAAATGAACAACTTTAAAGAAAAAAATAATACACAAACAGGAATTTATAAAAGAAGAAAAAACGCAATAAGGGAAATCAGGCAAAAGCAGGTTCTTTGAAAGGGATGACATCTTGGGGCACCTGGGTGCCTCAGTCGGTTGAGTGTCTGACTTCGGCTCAGGTCATGATCTCACAGCTTGTGGGTTCGAGCCCTGCCTTGGGCTCTGTGCTGACAGCTCAGAGCCTGGAGCCTGTTCCAAATTCTGTGTCTCCCTCTCTCTCTGCCCCTGTCCCACTCATGCCTTGTCTCTCTCTCTCTCTCTCTCTGTCAAAAGTGAATAAACATTAAAAAAAAAGGGATGACATCTTTAAAATTTTACAAAATTTATAAAGTATTAGCCAAACTTACAAAGAAAAATTTTAAAAAAGAGACATTACCAATATTAAAAATAAAATATTGGACTTCACTACAAACATTACAAGAATATTAAATACATATTATAAATAATTTTGGAATAATATTTTTAAAAAGTTAGATGATTTGAACCACTTATTTGATATAATCTCAATTAAATCACAACACAAGTAGAATATTACAAATATAATTCTATATCTTTTAAATAAATATGATAAATATGAATATTGGAAAGAAAGATAGAAAACTTCCTCTTTTTAAGGTGGCATGGTTGCATAACTAGAAAATACAGAAGAAGGTACAAACATCTAGAAAAATATTCACAAGATACTGAAAAATATGAAATATTGCTAAGATTTTCTTATACCAGAATACAGTATTTTTATTGAAATCTCCCAAGCAACTCCTATTTAAGTTTGTGTGTACATATATGTTCTTTCTTTGTGTGTGTGTATAAATCAATAAACTATGACTATATATGAAAATGCAAAGGCAAAGCACAGCCAAGATTATCTTAAGAAGAATAAATTTGGAGTATTTTACCACTAAATTTTAAACGCTATTCTATATAACAGTCATTAGTAATGAGCTATTAGCCCAAGGACAGGCAAACATATTGATCACCAGAAGAGAGGTATAGAAAAGAATTCTCATATGACAAAGTACTTAATTTTTAACAGCTTATTGAGGCATACTTGATATATACAAAATATTGCACATATTTAATCTATACAATTTGATGTTTGCCTGTGAAACCATCATTTGCAATCAACTAATAAATATATCCAATACCTCCAAAAGTTTTCTTCTGCTCCTGTGTGTATGTGTGTGTTAAAGACAATTAACATGAGATGTATTTCAACAAAATTTTAAGTCTACAGTACTTAAACTGTATGCACTATGCTGTACAGAGATCTCTAGAACTTACTCATCTTGCATAACTGAAACTTTATACAATTGTGCAACAACTCCCCATTTTCCCTTCTCCCTGACTCTGGAATCTCCATTCTGTAGTCTGCTTCTATAAGGTTGACAATTTTAGAGCCCTCACGTAAGAGGAATCATGCAGTATTTGCCCTTTTGTGACTCATTTCACTTAGCATAATGCCTACCAGGTCCTTTGCAAATGGTATGATTTCCTTCCCTTTTAAGTCTTACTGGTATTCTATTCTATCTATATACAACATTTTCTTTATCTGTTCATCTGTAGATAGACATTTCATTTGTGTCTATATCTTGACTACTGTTAATGCTGCAATGAACGTGCAGTTGCAGCTGTCATTTTAAGATTCTGATTTTGACGATTTTCAATATATACCCAGATGTGGGGATGCCGATTATAAGGTAGTTGTAATTTTAATTTTTGAGGGACTTCCAAACTGTTTTCCATAATAGCTGCACCAGTTTACATCCCCAACAGTGGGAAAGAGTTCAATTTCTCCATCTTCTCACTGACACTTTTCTGTTGTTGTTTGTTGAGAGTAGTCATCTGAACAGGTGCGATGTGACATCTCATTGTGGTTTTGATTTGCATGTCCTTGATGATTAGTGACATTGAGCACTTCTTTTTACACCGTTGGACATTTGTATATCTTTGAAGAAATGTCTACCTGTGCCTTTGCCCATTTTGTAATGTGGTTATTTGCCTCTGTGTGTGTGTGTGTGTGTGTGTGTGTGTGTGTGTGTGTGTGTGATATTTGACATTAACTCTTTAACAGATATATGAATACCAAAAGCATAGGCAACAAAAACAAAAATAGACAAGAGGGACTTCCTTAAACTAAAAAACAAACAAATCAAAATAAAACAAAATAAGAAAATTTCTTCATAGCAAAGGAAACAATCAACAGAATGAAACAGCATCTTGCAGATTAGGAAAAAGAAATATTTGCAAACCATGTATTTGACGAAGGATTAACATCCAAAACATATAAAGTTAACTACATGTATTACAAAGGCATACTGTAATTCATGAGGGATAAAGGAATGGTTTCAAAAAGTGATGATAATGACCCAATCTTCTCTGCTTGCAAGATTGTCCTGTGTCATAATTTTTCTATCTCTACAAAGTGCTTTCCAGCTTCTTCATGACTACATTAACAACTGAATGCTCATTTAAATTTTCTTCTTATTCTTTCTCTCCTTTTGTTCTTTCCCATTATCTTTCTTTTGCATCTTTATGTATACTTTTCTCAATTGTTTATATTTTAATTTTTATGTGCTTTTAATTTTTAGGAAAATATGCTCAATTGGTAGTCTACTCTCAGTTATAAGCATTTATTGGATCTACTGGTATTTTTTCTGGGAGCTAGAAATTACCCATCCTACTATAAAATCACTTCTAAAGCAGTAATTTTGACCATGATGATCCAAAATCATTGCATCTCATTAAACATCTACATAAAATTTATAGAACCACTGCCAAGTGCCTTAAAAATCTGAATTAAGGTGTATGTATGAATGCTGAAAACAATCACATGACTTTATCTGTTGATGTTAGTAATATAGATTTAACTTGAAATAACAATACTATGTTGCATCATGTTTCTCAGTCAACAATTCTTTTGCAATCCACACTATGTTCTTCTATTTTTCCTGCATGGGAAAAATAGGCAATATATATGTAAGTGGCATTTGCTATCATTACCTGTTAATATAGTTTATAATGTATCCTTAGTCTTGAGAAGTCACTTTTAAAGTCTGAGCCTTTAAGCTTTGATACAAGCAAAATTTTAAGTAACATACATAAAATTGTATAATTCATATAATTATATATTATAAAAAATATTATTATTTTATTACATATTTATTATTGTTATTTTCCCAGTAATCATTTTAATTAATAAAGGAAAACAGGTCTTATTTTTAAATTTGCATATTTTTAAGGTAAAAAAGGTAAAGAATATGCATGGTAAAAGTTACACATGTGCATATATGACCTTTCTGTTCTATTAAACACTTTAAAGGGAATTTGAAATAGTTTTTGAACACTGCTACATTTTTGGAGGTGAATATTCTTGGATGGGTAAAAATTTAAGTCCCTTTTACTATTCAACTCCAACTTCATGTTAGGACATCTTGCTTTTCAAAGAAAATAGGCACAATCCATCTTAATCACCACAATTTTTCATATTTGTCTGTATTCAAAGGCAAAAAGTGCTACACTATATTTTGTTTAAACTTAGAAGCAGCTGTTCTAACATATGTTTCATCATTTTGAAGATGCCCTGTATATTTTTATCAGAGAAAACAAACACCATGATGTTATTATCAGCCAGTAACATTTTGCCTATCAAATATATGCAGAATATATATATGTGTATATATATATATATATATATGTATAAATTTGTTCACTAGACTTAAAGTAGATATTGCAGAAGATGGTATCAAAATCCCTTTCCAGCTCCAATACGTTATATTTCCATTGAAATGTCATACTCAATTTATACTCTGGTTTCCCCTGTCACATATGTCTCATCTCACTGTTGCTTTTAAGCATTTACTCTCTCTTCTAACTTGTGCAAATATTCTGCTCATTTTGCTTTAATCCACTTAAACTCAATCTTTCTGAGTAAACTATTCTTTCTCATTAGTGACAACTCAGGGAACTGAGTTAGTCTCTCAAAATCTTTGATGATTTACCATTTAGACCATATTCAGCGCATTATCATGGATATATTAAAAGTCCACATGGATAACCTATTGGACACTATGGCCTTGCAGTTACTTTACATCTTCATCTTCAATGATCACTGTTCACATACCATTTTAGCCATCTACATCCGTGGCCAACTGTCAACCTTGAAATTCCCTGCAAATGTTTTCATTCTATCCTTCACAGTTTCTCACTGGAAATATCGTATATTTTCTCAGGTTACAGAGTTTCTATTCCAGACACAGCAACTAACCCTAGGCACATTGTTTTTCAACACTGAAACTCATCTATATTCTATTTTTCAGATTTATCATGAATTTTGGTTGAAAATGTTGTGTCTTTTATCACAAAAGCAACTCAAAAATGGGCTAATAGACAAAGTTCTGAAGGGAACTCCAAACTTTCTACCATCCATAGCATCTCCTGGTTTTGAGTGGTAGAATGGCTTCCCCAAAATTAATTGAAAATAATTTCTGAACCAACCTTCCTCTCCTCCTCTTCCTCTACACCTAAGGCAGTTTGGTCACTGACTGAGCTATCACCAGAAAGGGATTAACTTCTCACAGCCACTTCCCAAATAATAATTAGGAAAAGGGGTTGGGTATTACGTTGCCCCATTTAAAAAATCAAAATTCCACCTGACCCTTCCTGGCTATGGTGTTTATTTCCCTTAACAGCCTGGTTGTTATAACCAATGTGCTGTAGCTTAGCCAATGAAGGCGTGGGAGTTTCATACTTAATTCTGGATTAGCTACCTATATTCTTTTGTTGGATTGTCACGTGAAAAGGATAATGAGCATTTGGTTAAGAATCCTGATCACAAAGCTCCACTATAGTGTTTTACATGGTCCAATGTGAAGTACATCATATGTCTTTGTAAGTTTTATAAAAATGTACTGGCCTTTTTGCAGTTGACCCTTTTACACAAAAACTATGAAAGTAGCAATAACTGAGAAAAAGGTAAAGTTATAGCCAGTTAACGAGACACATTGGTTTCGCAAAAGTGGAAAGAGGACAAGAATCCATTCACCTGGGAAGGAGATATCATAGCCCCCTGAAAATATAAGAGAGGGAAAAACATTGATCTGTTGTCATTCAAGGTCAATCCGGGAGCCTGCATTAGGAGGAAAGCACTGCAGTAGTATCTTCCAAATTATCGCAAATACCCAAGTATAATTCTTGGGTCTGCTATTTCAGCAGGGTGGTTCTGACATGATTTCTTAGCCACTGTCCTTAACATTACTCAGAAGCCTATCAGAAAGAGCACAATACGACCCCACCTCTGGCACCTCTTACAAAAAACACCATTCTATACCTCCAATAAGTTTTCCTACTCTTTTTTTTGTCAGCATCGCTCACTCATTCTATAGGGCAATTGGATGCTGACAAATGTTAGTGTGGGTAAATAATTCAGATTTGACTGCCTGTGCTTAGGCCATCTCTGTAACAGGAAACAATAGATTCAACAATTTCAACTGAACCAGGATGCTGAGAGCCTATCAGGCTGACTAGAGGCCACATTGGAGGCACTGTCAACCTCTATTTCCGAGAAAATAGTCCTTTTGCAATAATTGTAACCAATACATTACTTCCAAGGTTGCTATGTGTCCCCTGAGAATTGTGCTTCTTATGTAAAAATAAGACATTAACTTGTCTCCCTCCCCAAAACATAATGACTTACATATTATGAGTGCTTAAAAGAGACCTTTAGGTATTTACAAAAATACCACTTCCAAATGGAAGACATTTGGGTCAGCCTCTACCCATTGGTAAAGTTTATGGGTAGTAAAACTGCTCTACACTTCCTCCTTGAAGGATAAGGTAGAATTTGTGATTTTCTTTTCATCTGGTTGGGTATAGGAACTTAGGGAACATGTTTGAGGTTCCCTGAGTTTGGCAGGCTAGCCTTATTTTATTCTTGGAGTCCTGCTAATAGTAGCCTGAATTAAATGCTGTCTGAGACAAGTGAAGTGATTTTGTCCCAAATTCTGGCATTCTGATTTAAAATAGGTGATAAAATAGCATATTCATGGGACAATTTTTACCAGAAACCAAAATACAGTAGAAAGGAGAGATGAATATTGTTGGAAACAATTCTCCCTGGATGTCTCATCTTCTTGCATATCTTTAAACAGAGGCATTGATGGCTTTTGTTCTGCACTACTTTTTTTTTCAGTAATATACCCAAAGAATTCTTAGATGATAGACTTTGCTTCCTTCCAGAGCTGAAGTCAGGGTTGTTTACTATTCAGTATACGAAAGATAATGTCTCTTTCTGGGGAAAAGGTCAAGCAGGTTTGCTCATGGCCCATTACAAAAGATGCTGCATAGGCTTAGGGCCATTCTGCATGACCCCTGTGGGAATTGAGAGACAAGGGAAACTGGTGTAGACATGAAGATTGTGCAGCCTCCCATGTCATGAGTAATAAAGTTCTTTGATTCTGACTTAGCAGTCAGAATCCTCCACCATCACTCATGAACCTATACAAGCTTGTGAGCAAGTAAGATTTCAGACTTTCCACAGTTCTTGACATTAACTTTATATATTCAATCTCAATATATATGGAGAAAATTCACTGTCTCTTCACAAACATTTGCGGTGAAATATATGCAGAGCCAAATGAAAGCTGATAATACAATCTGAAATTTGATTCCCTTTTCCTATGTCTTCAAATTTATTTTATAGCACATTTTCATGCAAGAAAAAGTCATGTTAATTTTGCTTTACTCTGCATATAAATTTGCATTTGTTTTTATATAAAAATGACACATCACATTACCCTTCACATTGTTTACCAACTGAACTACTTAACTTGCTCTCTGAGCCTCCCAAATTCATGAGATATTGATGAACTTGAATGTTCACTGGCATAAGCCTCTTTATCTAGTGAGCATAAGTCATTAATTCCCTGATGGTTGGTTTGGCTAAGATTTTAAATGATTGCTACAGGGTGGTTGTGATATTCATCATCTCAATACCAGATTTTCTGATTCTCTGGAGTCATGTTAAAATCTAGTAATTTCATTTTGAGGAATGAATGCCTTGCACAGTATTTTTTTTTTTTTTTTTGCCCGATTGCTAATTTTTCAAAGCTCCCAGTGGTACACTTAAAGATGGTCTGCCCCCATCACATGCCCTGGGAATCATGAAATAATGACTTCTTGGAGATTCTAACACCTTCTTTATTAGCCTGTTTGTAAACATATGAATGGCTGGCAGCCTTCACATAAGGCAATCACCTGACTCTTCCCTTCTTTACATCTGGATTTTTCCATTTTTAATGGATTCTAAGTTGGAATTTAATTTTCATTAATATTAAGACTATTATCCTAGATACAAAATGTCAAGATATATAGAAATTAGAATTTTATAAATGTATGAATTTTAAACTTTCTTAATTGATGCATTTTTTTTGCAAACCTATTCACTATCATCAGCCATATGGGATAAGCGAGTAGCAAAAAAGATCACTTTCTTCACACTTAGAAGTGCTCCTGGGAATGGAGAAAATGTGAGGGCATTTAGAATATTTGATCATCCCCTTGGTATTTACTACCCAGAGTAAATGCATAGGTAATCACAGATTTATATTAAGAATTTGGAATCAAATACTATGAACCTCTCAAAATAGTTGACATAATTAAGTTCACCCCAGATATTAAAGTAAGCAAATCCAATGAATAACTGATAGAGCTTTAGAATGTGTTGAAAATTCTATCCATGTAGAAATATATTTAATACTACGTGGTTATATTTTAAAGTGGAACAATGAAGAAACCATCATTTTTATTCATTATCAATCTAAACATAATTTCCAAAATGATTTATAACTTTATTGTTTTAAGTCAAGTCATCCCTTTTATGGTGTTTGTTTCTGAGGCAAAAATAAAACATGGGAAAAACTTTCTATAAATTGTTATTATGAAAAATATGTTGTTAATGTATTCTGGAGTATCCACAAGACTAAAATTCATTTTAATAGAAGCGAAATTTAATAGAAATGACCAGTGAGTTATTTTAAGTTTCTCTGTTCAGTACAATTATTTAGATATGCTCCTACTAAAATATCATCCTAGAGTATCTGGAATCAGTGTAAATACATATAAAATAAGATATTTGGCCTTCAATATGTTATGGATTAATACTTGATAAGTGGTCATTGGGACACAATAATATATACTGACATTTGAGAGAGAGAAACAAAGATATATAGGGAAGTTTAAAGAATAGAACCAAGGAGTGATTGATGAAGGAGAAGGCATTTAAGATAAACCCTCACATGTGTAAGATTTTGAAACCTAGAAATTAAGAAAGTATGTTTCTCTAGAAGAGAATAATTCTAAATATTAGAATATTTCAGCTCTTAACATATAATTCTTAATTGTTAAGAATATAAAAAGTAAAGTAAAACATAGACCCTCTCGATGACAATTGATCTTTAAGGAATTATTTTGGGAAGAATATAGAAGACTGAAAAATTCCTTACTGCTGATACAATTGAAGGCAACAGGCACAATATGGGGATGAGAAACAAGCATAAGGTAAGAAGACAAGAATTAGGCACCAGCTTGAAGGTGATGTACTGGAAAGTAATTTTAGTCTATTGGTGTTTTGTGCTACTCAGGAGATTCCTTTAAGCCAACTGTTTCTGCTCAGGAGATGTTGCCTTGTGAGTTAGAACATAGGGCGAAGATTATTCTATTTTCCTTTCATTTGATCAGGTACTTCTTTTAAAGGCTGCCTATAAAAAGATGGGGTGCCATTTTCATGTCTAATTTTAGGTAAATAAATTGTGAGTGTTTAGTAGAATGTCTATCATATTCAGTAAATTAATAACCCATATTTTCTTTATCTACTTGAGTAAACTTTGTGGGGAGTAATAGATATGCCCTGGATCTGAAAATGCTACCACCACAGGGCCATCTGGCTAATCAGATGTCAGTTTTCCCTTTTTGTCAGAAAATTAATTTTTCTGGTAGAAAGGGAGCATTGCTAGAAAACTTTCAGAGATAAGATAACCAAACTCTTATCAGAATTCTTGTGTAATAATGCTGTAAAATGTAAAAATTCCGTCAGTTTCATAATTCCTTTTCATTTAGAGTACTTGAAGGTGAATCAAAAGTATGTCTGACTTAACAAAAAAGAAATCATGATTTTAAAAATATATGGTATAGGGAAATATTAAAATTACTCATGGATATAATTATAAGCTTTGCCACTTAAAACCCATGACATTGAACGGAACTGCCTCTTCTTTTTTTTTTTTAAATTTCAGTTTCCACACACATAAATCATATCAACCTTACAAAAAGTCATAAGATAAGATAATATATTTCAATCTTCTAGTGCAGTATGAAGCATTCTTCAGAGACCTCCTTGCCAGCCAGGTGGGTTTTACAGAAGCACATCTTAGCCTGCAAATTTGATGAAGGTAGGAATCTTCATTCTTAATACTAGCTCTTGGTTACATAGTACACATAGCAGGGGCTCCATAAATATTCATACAAGGAATAAATGAATAATGCAATGACCCAAATTCAATTTTAAATTTAGAAAGCGTTTATATTAATTTCTCTGAGTTAAATTCTGAAATCCATTTATTAAAATTGATTGGGGATTTTCTATTTTGATATTTCAGAGATATGGAATCACAGTAGAAAATACATCTACATCCCTTACTTCTAGTTTCTGGGTGAGGAATGCACATAGGAAAGTCTCTATAAATAGATGCGAAATGATTAATGCTATCATTCAATTTAGTTCTAAATTAGGAAGGCTTATGTTTTAATTCTAGTGAGTTCAGTTTTGATATTCCAGAAACTTGGTTATTAAGTGTGATATGTAGTCTTCCAAGTATTTTCTCCTTCTCCTCCTCCTTCTCTTTCATCTTTTCCTTCTCCTTCTCCTCCTCTTCTTCTTCACCATATTTTGATTTTGTACCAATGTTATATTGTGTCAAACCTTATATAATACCTATCATTGCTTTTCTAGTATAATCAAGAATTGGGTCTGGAAAATAGAAAGTGAAAAATTGTATTCAATAGAAACATGCTGAACTTGTATAAATCCTGCCAATGACATATTTCACAGTACACATGCAATGTGATGTGTATCAACATATATTTTGAAGCCCTGTTGAGATAAAATGCATACAAATGTTCATGATAAAG
The DNA here is from genome assembly GCF_027475565.1 of Acinonyx jubatus. Classification (NCBI taxonomy): domain Eukaryota; kingdom Metazoa; phylum Chordata; class Mammalia; order Carnivora; family Felidae; genus Acinonyx; species Acinonyx jubatus. The sequence continues at coordinate 31,312,013 of NC_069383.1, forward strand.
ATTAAGGAAATTCACTCTGTTGTATCTAATAATTGATGTATTTTATGTGTAGTTTTAGAAACTGTCTCCTTTTATCCATTGCCATTGTTTCTATCTTAGCTAAGGCATGTCTTGTCTAGATTACATCAGCAACCTACTGATTGGATCATCACCTCCAGTGCTGCCTGCCAATAATGCATTATCCATACTCTTCCCAAAGTAATCATTCCAAGACATACAATAAATCTAAGTCTCCTACTTGTATTATTCAAAAATATCCTTCAGGCAAAAAATCTAAATCTTCACTTTGTAATGCAAAGACATTTATAATTTGGCTTCTGATTAACACTCCAATGTCACCTTATAACAGTCTTTCTGCACATAGAGACACATTGGCATGTCTGCTCATATGAATATATCACAGTGCCTTGAGCACTCCATGATTCTTCATCCCTCCGTGCCTTGGCATCCATCGTTCCTTCTGTTTATAAAACATTCTCTTTCCTCTACCTTTCACTCTCAGGCCTACAATCATTTACCTTCCAACATGCAACAGAAACATCATTAAGGTTTCACAGAAATTCAGAGACAGTCTTACTTGCTTCCATTTTGTTTTATTTTTAAAAATTTTTAATGTTTATTTATTTTTGAGAGAGAGAGAGAGAGAGCTCAAATGGGGGAGGGACACAGAGAGCGAGACACAGAATCGGAAGCAGGTTTGAGGTTCTGAGCTGTCAGCACAGAGCTCGACGCAGGGCTCGAACCACAAACCATGAGATCATGACCTAAGCTGAAGTCGGACACTTAACCGACTGAGCCACCCAGGTGCCCTCTATTTTATTTTCTGATAGCACTCTCTCTCTATATATATGATTCTTGAGCACTTTTAATTTGGCTAATAAAACTGAAGAAGAAAACTTATAATTTTACTCAATTTATATTAATTCAAATTTAAAAATATATATCTGGATAGTGATCATTCTATTAGACACCACAGAATTAGAAGAGAGGCTTAATTTCATGGTTATGCTACTAACTTACATATATTAGCTTAGGCAAGTCATTTAACATTTCTGAATATCACTTACTTTAATAATAAAGTGTACATTTTAACATTAATATTATTCACAAAGTTTAGAGATGTCAAAATTAGAAAATGTATTATTAATAATAGCAATTCATTATTATTATTAAAACACATTATTCATAGCAATGCATTATGAAGTGTTACTTATGATGACTGAAAGACCATGAGAAATAACTTTAAAAAAATATACTCTTCTACTATCAATGCCTAAATCTACACTTAGTTATTAGTTTTCTTTATTTAATGCTCAAGTAATTGACAAATTGGTGAACAACCTATTGATTTAGTAATAGCTAATTAATACTCCCTACATAAAGTCATTGTACTATGCTGCCAGTGCATAATTCAATATCACACATTGTTGGAGATATACTGAATATAAAGGCAATATATAAATAGGAAATCCAATTTCTCTCATTAACATGATCTTCCCCTCACTGAATAGTCCCATGTTTTTCACGCTGTATTGGGTTTTAAATAAAATCAAATTTGAAAAATATGTAAATAAAACAGAATTTTCAAGTCACTTAGTTTTATCATTTACATCATTTCATGTTTCTCAATTTTTAATGGCCACTTGAGAAAAACCATATGATATTAAATTTAAATCTATTCTTCAGCAGAAAATATTTAATTACAAATATTACACTGTTGAATAACTGTTGGCTATATCTATCTATATTGATGTCTATGTATCTATATATATATCTGTCTATATCATAAGAGATATATATATCTTAAAGAAGGTGATTTTTTTAAGTTTATTTATTTAATTTGAGACATAGACAGAGACACAGCAGGAGAGGGGCAAAGAGAGAGGGAAAGAGAGAATACCAAACAGGGTCCATGCTGTCAGCACACAGCCTGATGTGGGGTTCTCCCATGAACCATGAGATCATGACTTGAGCTGAAACCAAGAGTCAGTTGATTAACTGAGCCACCCAGGTGCCCTTTAAAGGAAATGAGTTTTAAAAGGTTTTTATTTTTAGCACACTAAATTTGGTAACTTGGAAATACCTTTCTAAAACCTTTCTGCAGATAATGTCTGCGGCATGATAAAGTAGGGTGCTTTTCACTCAATGTGAATTGCTATGGGACAGAAATATTAAAGTTGTTTCACAATTTTTATCTTACTATATTAGTGATGAAATTATGAATTCATAATATTTTGAAAGCTTATTATTATTAACAGAAGGGACAATATAGACAACTCTGTTAGACCAGATCATTGTCCATGCAGGTATGACTGGATTTGGTAATATTCAGAAGTGAGAATATCATGTTAGGATTTGAATTGTACAGTTTTTTGTTTTACCTTCATGCCACTGTTTTTAATCATGCAACACTCTAGAATTCTTTTTTATTTAGAATATTGAATGTACAAGCTAAGGTTCACCCCATTAAAGAAAGAAAGAAATTTCAGGTGGATATAAACATTCAGCTGCCAAATTTACAGTGATTATTTCATTACTTTAAAAATTGAATAAAAAAGCTGGGACATTTATTCAATTTACTTAGATATACAAATTACACTCTATGAAAATAAGATCAGTTATAATTTGCATTTTCTGGCCATGATGAAGTAACTGATACTAGAAAATTGGGACAAAATACATGGAAAAAACTATTTTTAGAAATTGGATAACAGACAAAATGAGATTATTATTCCTAAGAGTTCTTATGCTAATCCAGGTGATCTACCTGGCAGCAGTCTCTAACCACAAAGCAAAGAAGGGGTAGGTGTAACAACACTTTTTTTGAGGGTAGTGGGGAGATGTGGGTCATGAATAAAGGAGCTTAGATCTTGGTATTTTCAGTGAAGACAGACAGAAACAAGGGCTACTTAATCAATGAAAAAAATATATCTATATAATTTATATTTATATCATCTATATATCTATAATCTAGGTCTATCTATCTTTAGGGATACCTTTGAGTCTTTGGCTGTACAAGGACATTGTACACAATTAGATTGAGGTTAAACAATGATAGGCAAAGAACAACTATTAAGGAACAGTTAGCTCGAGTACAACCAGAGTTTATAAAGTCCTGGGAGATGTTGGTTGGAGTCTCAATTAGCCAGAGTGAGGAGACATTGTTGAAAATCTGAATATAGCTAAAATAATCTTAGAGTAATAACTATCCTTACTGCTCACTAAAAAGTTTAAAAAGGAAGGCTTACATGATTCAAGTTGATGCACAAAGTAAATCAACTGCTTGCAAAATACTTTTTAAAATAAAACTACATAAACTGACAAATGCATTCACATGTGCACACATGCCAAAACATGCAGTATACAATACAAGTTAATAGAAAATCAGAGAAGCACAAGGTGTAACACACAACTATGGTAAAAAAATAGAAACAGAACTAAAACTAAGAAGTAACAGGATTATCAGTCAAGGAATTTAAAACATATAATATAAATGTGTTTAAGAATTTAAGATAAAAAGAACATCATGAGTATAGAAATGGATGATATGAAAACAACAACCATGCAACAAAACACAGCATTTACGGATCTCAAAAAGCAACAGCTGAAATAATAATAATAATAATAATAATAATAATAAATAATAATAATAATAATAGTAAATAATAATAATAATAGTAAAAAAGAAAATTCTGGACAGGTTTAACATAAAACTGGATAACACAGAAGAAAAGATTTTTAAACTGAAAAAAAAAGGGGAGGGGTAATATAGCTTTCCAAATTTAAGTATCAAGGTAGGTGGGGAAGGCTGAAAAAAACAACAAAAAAAACTAAAGAGACATTCGTTACCTGTGGGAAAATATAAACTAATTTAATACATCTATACTAGGAATCTTGCCAGTAGAAGAGGAGGGGCAGAAAGAATATTTGAATAAATAATATTCAAAAAAATTTCCAGACTTAAGGAAGAAAATCAACCCATAGATCAAATAAACTTAGTGACTAATAGCAAGATAAACACAAGAAGTACACATGAAACACAGTGAAATAAAATTATGAAAAATCATGGATAAAAAAATCTCAATGTAGCTGGAAAGATAAATGATAACATTACATATAGAGAAAGAAAAGAATAAGCAATAGAACTTATCAAAAGTATGCAAACAAAAAAGTAATAAAATTATCATTTTAAAGTGCTAAAAAAATCCTCTCAACATACAATTATATGTTCTGGTATCAATTGCCTATTGCTGATGTCCATAACATAATCTGGATTTAATAGGATAATTTGTTGAGTTGCCTTAAATTCCAAAGCTTTTTTGCTACTTTAGCAAAAGAAGCAGTAATATAAAACACAATGGGATAAATTTACACATTCATCAACCATTTGAAAAGTCTCTTCTGCAGTGTTTGTTCAAATTTTTTCCATTATTCACTACGTTGCATGTATACTTCTTACCGATTTTTATGGTATATTTTATTATATACTGGGTATAATGAATATACGAACTGAGAATAACTTCTATTCAGTGCATTGTCTTTCATTCTCGTAATTGTATACTGGATAAACACAAGTTCTCTGTTCTGTTCTTTTTGTTCATTTATTTATTTTTGGACAATATTACATTGTCTTATTCATTGTAACATTGAAATGGATATTAATCTGGAAACATTCAAATTAGTTTTTCTTCAACATTGCCTTTCTATATTTTTTAATGAATTTTAGAAATATCTTTTCAATTTCTATAAAAATAACCTTAAGGAACTTTTATTGGAATTACATTGAATTTATATGTTACCTTGTGAAAACTGACATTTTGGGGCCAATCTATGAATGATTGTTTTTCTTCCTGTATCTTTTGTCAAATGATTTCTAAAAGTTAAACTACCTCTCTATTCCTGAAATAAACCCAAGTTGTGATATATTATGATTTTTACATACCCCTGATTTCAATCTGCTATTTTTTAAGATTTTAAATTATTGATCATTAAAATGTTTATTTTTCTTCAAAAACATTTTTATTAGATTACAGTAATAGGTTGAGTGCCAACTTGTAGTGTTTCTTTACCTTTTCATACAGGTGTAAGTTCGGCACTCCACTGGACACTGTTAAAACCAGAGAAGATTAGAGAGAGAAGTGGAATGCCAAATAGTCCCACTTCTGACCACCTCGTTCTGACCTGCTGAGGCTCTATAGGCATGTAGACTCAGCTCTTACTGGACACTACTGACACCAAGGAACAAAGTAAGCCTAGCCCTATCTAAGGAATAGCCCTCTCATTGCTTCATCAGGTAACCCAATTGCTGAGTGGAGGTGGAAGGTGATGATGATGGAATACTGATTATCTCTGATTGATGGAAATGAATTACTCTCTGGTTAATACATAAGAAATAAAGAGATAAGGAACCAAGATACACATTTTCACTCTGATTTATGATGACTTCATTGATTTACTATTAATATTTATACATATATTTTATGTTTGTAAAATATATCTGAAAGTTCAACAGAGCAGAAGTATATGCCAGTCACTTTAAACATGTTCTAACAACAGTAGTTCCCTTTTTTTTAAAGATAATATACTGTAGAAATAGGGAAAAAAGCACAAGAAAATTAATATAAATGTTAGCAAAATAAAAAGTATGTTCATAAAACTCCAGTACTTTTGACAGCATTCAGCCTGAGTCTGGGGAAAAAAATGTATTTTTCAGGCTTTTAAGTCACAAGGGAAAATTCAGCTCAGGTTCAGAAGGGAGATATCTGAAGTGACTTCAATGTTTTGCCACTAATTAGTCATTTTGAGCTCAACGAGTTTTCAAGATTGACTTAAAGAAAATGAATAGCTATTACTTAGTCACTGAAAATTAATGGGGGGAAAAAGAAAGCAAAGACGATTCTACTTGTTTGAAAAGATTTGGGATTTCTGCAATATCTCCTTAGACCTAATGTCTACACAAAGCATCTGGATTGCTATTATTTTTCTTAAATCATGTTTGGTAACATACATAATGCCACGGACAAACATATTATTGGCTTCTATATTTAAAGAAAAACACTTTTTCTAAGACCTTTACCTCACACCTAAGCAAAAAGCAAAATATAAAGCTTCACAACACATGACACTTTAGTCTGAATGACCTTAAAACTGCACGTCAATGTGTCAAATAGAAGATGCAGACATTTAGCTAGTATCATCAAATTCCTTTTCTATAAAAAATGCAATTAAAATGAGAATGAATTTATTAGCAGCAAGACTTCTAATAAATGGTATATGATGTAACTTTATTAGCTAAGATTCTTTTTCAAGAATAATTCCTACAGAGTATTAGATGTTAACATATATGAAAGCCTTGTATTTTTCTGAAGCAAGTCATGCTGATAAGTCTTTGCCTACAGTTTTGAAAATAATGCAGGTGAAACTATAGCAAATTGTTTTATTGGCATTACAGTGTGTCATCCAATGAGATCAGACTTGAACACATCAAATGTTTATTATTAACAAAAGGATCAAATTAATACTATGTTTTATTGTTTACATTCAAAAGATAAGTAGACTAAGACAAATATGATTTGGCTATATTTTATTTTTTTCCACATTTATTCACCTTTGAGAGACAGAGAGAGACAGAGGGTGAGCTGGGGAGGGGCAGAGAGAGAGGGAGATACAGAATCAGAAGCAGGCTCCAGGCTCTGAGCTGTCAGCACAGGGACAGTAGCGGGGCTTGAATCCATGAACCGTGAGACCGTGACCTGAGGTGAAGTTGGACACTTAACCAGCTGAGCCACCCAGGCGCCCCTGGCTATATTTTCTTTAATAAGAATGTTTATATAATTGTGGGAAGATAGTACAGTTTGAGTGGCACTTGTAGTAATGGTTTCAAATAAAAAAATAAGTAAAACCTATATTATGTCCAATACACAATGTGAGGCATTTAGTTAGGCATCAGCAAGGAGAGATAAGATAGATTCTGGCCACACTCTGGGAGCCACCCTGAGGGTTAACAGCCACCTTCAGAGCCACCCGAAATGGCAACCAGAGCGGGAAAGGCCTACTTAGAGCTGGCTCAAAAGCCACAAAGGGACTTCTCTGAGAAGCTAAGCATGCCTCAAAAGGTGCAACTTGCCCTAAGGTCACAGCAAAAGCTCATTAGAAATTCATAAATATACAATACATACATAAATACAATTATAACAGAATGCATCATTGGTAGATGCATGCACAATAGCCAAATGCCATATAACCACTGTCTGTCAATCAAAGCCAAATTTACATATTCAGAAAGCAGGCTTAAAAGGATGCAGCTAGAGCTTCTTGGGCCATTGCCACTCTTGCTTTGGGAGTGGCCAGCTTTCTCACTTAAAAGCACACGATACTTACTTACTCCATAAACTCCCCATTTGGGTCTCAAAGTCTTCAATTCTTTGGTGCATCTGGGACAAGAACCAAGTGACTAGGTAACAGTAATACACATAAATGTTTTGAGAGAATGAATGTTGTATACTGAAATTTGGTATAGCCTTCACACTTTTTTATTTCTCCTACTTTTTCGACTATTCCTACTTAGGGGCATATATGGTTTCTTTTTTCAATGATTTTTTTTCTATGATGACTTTACTCAGAAATGTATACTCATCTGCCTCTTACTCTATACATATCTACTATTTATGGTGTCAATAACAATTACATTGGTAGACAAATAAAGAGATAGGCAGAAACACAGATAAATTGATTCCATATACATGCATCAACTATGAACTGTATTTATGGTTGTCTCTTAGAAAGATCCTTTAAGCACCTCAAAATTGAAGGAAAAATGTGCTAATATTTTGTCATGTGGTAAAAGCTATAAAGGTATCATTTGATTATTGCCCATCTACATATTAATTATATATATCTTAAGATAATTCAATTAATTTGAATGTAAAAGCATTTGATTTTATTATAATTTTTAAAGGTTGTTTTTATATATTTTATTTATTTTGAGAGAGAGAGAGAAAGTGACTGAGCAGGGGAAGGGCAGAGAGAGAGGGAAAGAGAGAATCCCAAGCAGGCTCTGCACTGTCAGTGCAAAGCCCAATGTGGGGCTCGAACCTACAAACCTCAGATCATGACCTGAGCTGAAATTAAGAGTCAGACACTTAACTAGCTAAGCCATCCAGGTGCCACCGAATGCCAAAACATTTTAGGGACTAATAATTTTTTTAAATAATAAGACTAATATTTTCATATTTTCATTGAATTCATGGGCTTATCTTAAATTATTAGAGAAAAATATCGGAGAAAAACTGAGAATAAGTTCTGCACTTTTTTGGAAATACATGCTATTAATTCAGCTTACATCAAAAATAGAATAAATAAAAAGACAAACAATAATTTTGATCTTGAACTTCTTTTCAGAGAGTTTACTGCTGCCACGGTAAACAAAATTATCTTCTTATTGAAAGAACTGAGTAAAAGACTAGATAAAGAAAGTCAGCCTACTATAGAAATAGCCATAAAGCCCACCGGCTTCTTTTTTAGTTAAAAGCTTAAATTCAGAAAAAAAATTTAAACATTCCAAGCACAAGATATAAAAAAAAAATGCTGTGTAAGAATTTCTTCTTTTCTTAATTCTAGCATTAGCCTTTGCTCATCTTCGAAACAGGACAACCTTACAAATCATTTGTGAATCCTGTTGTCCTCTCAATGAGTTTTCAGTGCAAATACCACCTAATTTGCCTCTCATCTCTGATTCTAAAATATGGGTCTGATGTAATGATGTAGCAAATGAAGCCACCCAGAAGGTATCTGATGGAGAATTTGTTGTTGCAGCAGATATTTTTGCAGGGGGACTTAGATGAAGCCCTGGAAATCATTGTGTGGTTTGTCTCAAGTAGTAAAACTTCATTAGTCACCACAGCCTCATGGCTATATCCTCTGGAGAAAACTTATAAAAACAGACTGTATAAAGAAAATAAAGCAACTGTTTCATGAAGGACTTTGTGAAACACAAGTTTCATTTCTTTCTTTCTTTCTGTCTTTCTTTCTTTCTTTCTTTCTTTCTTTCTTTCTTTCTTTCTCTTTCTTTCTTTCTTTCTTTCTTTCTTTCTTTCTTTCTTTCTTTCCTTTTTCTTTCTTTCTTTCCTCTTTCTTTCTTTCTTTCTTTCTTTCTTTCTTTCTTTCCTTCCTTCCTTCCTTCCTTCCTTCCTTCCTTCCTTCCTTCCTTCCTTCCGTGTGTGTGTGTGTGTGTGTGTGTGTGTGTGTGTCGAGGTAACAGTGTGAGAGAGAGGAGGAGGAAGAAGAGTTTCTATATGCAACAAGACATTGCTTGGCAACCTTGACATATCAGGGAACAGAAGGACTTTATCAGAGTCCTTTGTTGAAATGGAGGATTATGACAGAAGTAGCTAAATGCCATCTCAAGTGGCTTCTGAGACAGGAGAAGTCAATGAGGAAAACTGGAGCAGAAGCACACAGATTATTTGTGTGACATATTCTTGAGACACCAAAAAATACTTTGAAGTAAGGAAACTAAAGGAATCTGATATTCTACCTTATGCAGGTAGGGAAATGGTTGAGTGAAATTGTCGGGTTACTCTTGATGTGATATTTATACTTATATATAGAAAACAAGAGATCACATAAGTAATTAAAATTATACTTATTAGAAGACATTTAAATCATTAAAGTACTTTCTTCCTTAGTTACTCTTAAACCAAGTAAGATACTAAATGCATTCACAGTAATGGGAATCACCCCATTTTTGCCACCTAATATCCTGAGTGTGGATACATAATTGTGTCTTTACTCTTTTTTCACATCAATAAAGTAAAAATGACCACACTGGCTCCAATTCATGCCATGAAAGCACACTGGAGAAAGGTTATTTTGTGAATCTATGAATTTAAATCTTCTATGCTACTTTTGTTTTCACAATTTAATGTAAATTTACATCACTCATTCATTCATTACCTCATTCATTACTAATTGTGAGCTGTTTGACGACTGTACATCATTATAAACATCCTTTTTTACACTGACAAAACATTGCTACTTGTGTTGTATTCTCTGTAATGATAAATTAAGGGTAAATACACAATAACATTTTGTGTTAATGAGTACCAACAATTAACCATTATTATAATACCATCTGCCCTTGCCATTACACCATCACTGAAGTACTAGCAGTTATTAGGGATGATCCTTTCCATTATTTGCGATCCAGATCTATAGAGAAGATTTCACAGTCAATGTAGTTGAGTCAAATAAAAAAGATAGGTTATTTCTGCAATTGGGAAAATAGAACACAGAATTTTATAGTAATTAGATAATGTACAAAATGGATCAGATTCTGAAAACATTTTAAGTCTATTCTAGATGTTCTAATTATGTTTTGATTCATTCATTTATCCATTATAATATTTATTAAGTTATCATTAAGTACAAGCTTTGAGTCATAAAAAATACCACAAGATAAGAAGGTAGCAAAGTTGAAACAAAATACGGCAGTTAGCATTTTTGCAAAAACTATAAAGCAAAAAGACTTATAAAATAAAAATGCCTTTCCAAAATTCTCAAGGATGAACTATAAACGGGTGCAAAGTATTATAAATTTTATTAAATCAGGATCTATTGTTTGAGGATGTTTTCCTACTATATTTCATCTTTGAAAACCAACTATTCATATTAAGAGATATTTAAAAAAACCAACTACTTGCATTTAAGGAAGAAAAATCTGCTCAATACTTTGCTTCCTCTTTGAAAGAACTCCAACAGACATCAACTACCTAAAAGAAAAAAAATAAACTGAGTTCATGGAAGCAGCATTACCAATTATGAAGGGGAAAATTATCAGTAAAGGACTATTTTGAGAACACTTCATTGTTCAAACATTCAGCTCTGAGAAACCTCTGAGAGAGCAGTAATAGTCTTTTAGTATAGCGACAGAAATGAGGAACAATTACAATCCAGCCACTATGCCAGATGGACCAGTGAGCAGGTCTCTCAATCCTATAAAGACCCTGAGCTCCTACATCTTGTCATATATAGTTCAGAGAATTAGGAGCACAAAGGCAGGAAGAGCCTCCCTCTGCTCCCCCACAAAATGACAGAAGGACATGTGATTTAATCAGCCAAACTTGGTTGGTGAGACTTTCAGAAATACTACTTGCCGATAAAAAAGAATGAAATCTTGCCATTAGAAACAATGTGAATGAACTAGAATGTATTATGCTAAGCAAAATAAGCCAGTCAGAGAAAGACCAATATAATATGATTTCACTCATATGTGGAATTTGAGAAACACAACAGACAAACATAGGGGAAGGGAAGGAAAAATAAGATAAAAACAGACAGGGAGGCAAACCATAAGACCCTCTTAAAGACAGAGAACAGACTGAGGGTTGCTGGAGGGGAGTTGCATGCGGCGATGGGTTAAATGGATGATGGGCATTAAGAAGGGTGCTTGTTGGGATAAGCACAGGATATTACATGTAAGAGATGAATCACTGCTTCTGAAACCAATATTACACTGTATGTTAACTAGAGTTTAAACAAATAATTAAACAAAAAGAAATACTACCTAAATTATATCTCACAAGCACTATAAACTGAGAAGAAATTGGAGCTTATATTTATGGCTACTTCTAAAAATGTAAAACCAGAATAACAGTAACTGTATTTATTGAGTTTTTGGTACTATCCTAGGTGCATTATGACTGTTACTTCATTTAAATCACATATTAATCAGAAAAGTAAGCATTTTTACTTCCATTTTGACGAATGAGGAAACTGATGCTCTGAAATACTCCATATATTGAATTATTCATAATTTTGGCTCCAATAGTCATCCTACTTCACAAACACAAACTTTCACCATATGAAAGATTCAGAAGATGGATGTTTAAAGGGAATTGAAATACGTGAGGACAGAAGACAGTAACCCTCCTAAATAGGGGAGACTTGAAGGTTGATGGTGGCCTCTTGATTCAATAATATCCCTCATTGTTTGGATACTTTGCAAAACATGATATCATCCCTTCCCTTCACTTATTTAATTGAAATACAGAAATACTTGGCTAAGGGCTGTATTCAAGATTAAATTCCAATTAAAGATATGGCAGTTCATGTGAATATTCCAAATTGTACCACTTTCAAATAGACTGTAAAATTCCTGAGGACAGGAAGAATACTTTTTTTTTCATATGTAGCTTCATAATCCCTATTCTGGCATTATGGGAATACAAGACTCTTCAGTTGATTTGTTTAAATCATTTTTTTCTGTATTGATTTCAGAATCCTAAAGAAAGGAGTTAGGCTTAATTCTCACAAGCACCTTTGAGGGAGCCACTGGAATGGATTATTAGCTCAGTGCTCTGCCTGCTATTAAAACATTCTATAGAGGAATACAGTATATTTTAGTGGCCCAGAGAACTGTCTTCTGCATATGACTCCCTTTGTTAACATTCTAGTTCTAGCCATACTAAATCTGCCTTGGCAAATTATATAACTTCTCAAAGTCTCTGTTTAGACATCTATAAAATGGGGATGATAACCATATTTATATATAAATAATGTGATTGTAAATTTATGCATACAATGTATTTGGCATACTGCTTAGCACATAGTAATAAGTTAGGAATTGTTCATATTATGTTGCCCTCAGTCATCAAGAGTATCCTAGAATTTTTCAATTCGGTGTGCCTATATCTTTCCTACTACTGTTGTACCAAATTACCACAAATAGTGGTCTAAGATAAAACAAATATATTATTCTATAGCTTCAGAGATCGGAAGTATGAAGTAGGTTTCATTGAGCTTAAATCAACTTGTTGATAGAGGTGCATTATTTCTGGAGACTCTACAGAGAATCTCTTTTCTTCCTTTTTTCTAGCTTCTGGAGGCCTCCACATGCATTGGCTCATTGCCCTTTGTTCCATCATCAAAGTCAAAAGCATAGGGTCTTCAACTCTCTCTGACCCTCCTGCTTCCTTCATTCATCCATAAGGACTCTTGTGATTATATCGGGCTCATTGTGGTAACCCAAGATAATCTCTTCATTTCAGGATTCATTTATTCATTCATTCATTCATTCATTCATTCATTCATTCATCTATTGGAGAGAGAGAGAGACAGAGAAAGAGAGAGAGAGAGAGAGCACACAAGCAGGGGAGGGGCAGAGAGACAGAGGGAGACACAGAATCCAAAGCAGACTCCAGGTTCCAAGCTGTCAGCACAGAGCCTGATGAGAGGCTCAAACTCATGAGCCATGAGATCATGACCTGAGCTGAGGTAGGACACTTAACCAACTGAGCCACCCAGGCACCCATCTATTTCAGGATTCTTAATTATATCTGCAAAGACCCTTTTTCCAGGTAAGGTAACATATTCAAATGTTTGGGGGATTTGAAAGCAAATATTTTTGGGGGCAAGGAGGTGATTATACCACAGTGCCTTGGTGCATTCACTATGGACTTTATCCCTTCCATTAAACTCAATATGATACATATATGTCGGTAATGATGAGACGTACTAAGTTCATTACTTCAACACAGTAATCATGAGACCTAGTTTGGGTATATTTTAAATAATTACTAAATTCTATTCAGGATATTTTATTTAAATGTAGACTATTTGGTATAACATATATACCATTTTACATTTTAGAATTTATAGTTTCCTTAAAGAAACTCAACTGCTAAAGGTAAGCAAAAATTGATTAAGTGCACAAGCATAAACTCTTAATGACATCTCATTGATACCCACTTAATTGTTCCTGTATCCTGGGGATGTCTCTATGAGTGTTATTCCATTATTCAATAGGGGAAGGTACTTTGTGAATGCTATCAAAATCAATTACTGTTTGTCCATTTTGGGGGGCCAATGAGGCAGAGAATTAACCTCCAACTAATTTCCAAAGTCATTTACGATCTAATGGTTAAATCATTTACCGCCACAGGCACAAGACCTGTGGAACATTTGCAAAAATGCAAGTCGCAGGGTGCAAGAAATAGATCAGCTGTGTCACGACAGCATTTAAAATATATTTGCCCATTTATTTTAAGCTCTTAGATTCTCCTGATAAACATTTTAATTTTTTAATTAAAATTTTTTTTAACATTTATTTATTATTGAGAGACACAGAACGTGAGCAGGGGAGGGGTAAAGAGAGGGGGAGACATAGAATCTGAAGTAGGTTCCAGGCTCTGAGCTATCAGCACAGAGCCCGATGTGGGGCTCGAACTCACAACCTGCGAGATCGTGACCTGAGTCAAAGTCGGTCGCTTAACCAACTGAGCCACCCAGGCACCCCTAAATATTTTAATTTTATTATAAAATGAGTTTCTAAAGCCAATAAGAGATTTCTGTGTTCTCTAAAGAAAACTAAAATCCTCCAGCCACCTGGTTAAATCATTCCAAAATTTATATTAATGCTAAAATTAAATGTTAATGTCAAAATCTGAATCTAGATTTAATATAACCTTAAATTCCCTTGATGATAAGCATGAAACACTCTTGTGAATTCTGGCTTCTATAGATGATGGATTACTAAGAAGAAATTATTTGCTTAAAATGAAGAAAAATGCATTTCATAATGTGCTAATAGATTTAATGCTCCAACCTTTTAAGTTCTAAGATGCTGAAACAGATAATATAAATATAAAAAAGTTCTACTTCAGTAACTCATTCTGTGGATTTTATAATTTGTTTTAAAATTTAGAATATTAAAAGAGAAAAACCTAGTGTTTTCTCATTTGCCATGTAATGAGCATGGAAGTCATCACTTACATCTTTACAATAACAAAAACAATAACAACAACTGAACAAACCAAAAATCAACAACTCTTCTTCAATCCATCAGATAATTGAGGTCACAGGGCAAACTTCTACCCTCAAAACAGAAGAGAGAAAGCCAAATATCTGACCACAACTTACCAGGAGTAGAATCCCAGGAGCAGAATCCTGCAGCTGGAACCAATATTGGCAAGACGACTTTAAATTATAATTGACAAATGGCTGGAGTCTCAGTACAGACTACCTTGAAAAGTATTATAGGACTATAGAATGCCCCCTCACACATACACTTTATCCCCACATCAATGGCATTTATGATGACAAGGGATTACAGCTAAAAAACCCCACAAGGCCCAGACCCTATTTAACGAGTCTAGAAAAATTCAATGACAACGTGAAATAAGCAAGTGCAATAGAGAAATTTTTAGCTTCTAACAGCATAAGTACAGCAAATAGTAAAAAGAATAACAAAAGTTTAACTTCTGGCCAGATAAACATAAAACCTTATTCTAAAGGTCAATATACCTCAGTTCTTCAGTTCCTTTTATGGGATACATCACTTCTAGTTTTCAAGAAAAGTTGAATTCTAAGGAATGCTAAAATATAAAGAACAGAATCTGAAAAGACAAAGCAAACATCAGATCCAGAATCACATAGCAGATTTTGGAATTACCAGAACATTTACAATAATAAATTTATTGCAACAATAGTTGCAATTTATATGCTAAGGAATCTAATGCAAAAGTGGACAGCATGGATAATATAAGCAGAAAGATGAAAACTATATGACAGGATCAAAAGGAAATGCTGGAAATCAAAACACTGTAACAGAAATTAAAAATACACTTGATGAGCTCATCAGTGGACTGGATGTGACCAAGGAAGGGATCAGTGAGCTAGAAGATGTAGCAATAGACACTTCCAAAACTGAAATGCAAACAGAAAAAAGAATGTACAAAACGGTGTTCTATCCCCAAGAACAGGGGAGGATTTCCAAAAGGTGTAATATATGTGTAATGGCAATACCAGACAGAGAAGAGAGAAAGAGATATAAATATGTGATGTAATAACGGCTGAACTTTTTGTAAAAATCAATGACAGACCTCAGACAACAGACCCAGGAAATTCTCAAAATAGTTACAGTTAATTTTCTAACTATTTAAGTTCTCATGTAGTTCTCTTAAATATCCCATGAAGTAATTATTACTATAGCTATCTCAAAGAGGACTCGGAGAAGTAATGAACACCTACAAGGGAACTACAACATGGGGAGCTTGTTACTTTCAGCCTCACAGTTATATTTTACATTAATTTTACTTACTGCTGGTCAGTACTCTTCTGTCTGGTCCTTCCATTTTTCCAAAATGACCTAAAACTGGCTAGCCATTTAAGACTTTTAATGATTAAAATTTCAGAAAACTAAAGATAATCAATGTTTATTTTCTGCATGAATATCTAAGTGGAAATCATGTATTTATAATTTGTAAATTTATAATTAAAATATATTTCATGTAAAATTATCCAAATTGCTATTTAATTCCGTCAAGAAATCATTTTATAGAGACACAAATCAGAAACATATCTACAATGGAATATTAAAGAGAGCTACATTGCTGTTTTCACTGGAGAGTGAAAAAGTGCATAACCTTACTTTTGGGTGCCTAACCTGTGGGAGCAAAGAGAAGAAATATTTGAAAATAAATTTAACCTGACTGCATGTAGGTAATTTAAGAACAAAAGGTGCAGTCTGTTTGAATGTCTCTGTAAAATTTAGAAAATTCTGTTTCTTCTATAAAAGGACGTATTTCTACTTCAGTATAGGGTAATAAATATTTACTTACATAAAAATGCTCACTGAGTAAAAATAGGCTAGTGATAAAAATACTAAAAAGATGTCCGGCAGTTCAGGATTTTAAAAAATAAGAGAATTTAACAGTGGGATCATTATCAATATTTCTATGAAATCTTCTTTATGCATTCTGGCAGACTGCTAAATTGATCAACATCAGCCAGAAAAAGAAGATAAACTAATGAGGATACAAGTGAAAGGAAAATGATTATCAGGTCAGAGGAAAAAAAAAAAGAATAAATGAAGCATTTCTTGGAATGTATTTAGACTACTCTTGCCATAATTGGGTGATCAAATGAGACTTTAAATATCTACATTTTCAAAAGACTGAAGATAATAGGGTTTTCCTACATAAATTACCAGATACAACGTTTTCTAATACCACCTAGTGAATTTTTATGTAATTAATTTAGAAATTTAGTTACTTATTATCTGAGGCTTTTCTTGCTTAAAGTTATCATATTGTGCATGGAGAAAGAACTCTTAGGATAGTTACTACATCAGGTAAATGTATTTAGAGGGATCACTAGTAAAATTGGAAATGCTAAATACAGACATAGAGATGACCAGAATGGGTTCCTCAAATATGTTACAACACTTGAAATGCTCACTGTTAAAATCAATAGCATATTACTGAATAAAGTTTGAGACTGAACTCTGGGTGTCTATGACAAAGCTGCACTCATAATTCCCGAAAACTCTCAGCAATTGTGGGGGGGGGGCATAGGGAGCAGGGATGTTATGCTGGAAAAGGGAAGTCAGAAGTTGGAATGCTAAGATGCTATAAAGCTCAGGTTTTCCTAAAATGGAAGAGAGTGAGGAGATAAATGTATGTCTCATAAACACTGTGCCAAAAACAGCTTTTTCAATTTTTTTTTTTCCTGAACCAATCCATGGGGATTTTAATATAATAGCCACCAATACAAAAACTAACAAGTAACATTCATCACAAAACTAACATTCACCAAAAACTTAGGGGTGCCTGGGTGGCTCGGTCGGTTGAGTGTCCGACTTCAGCTCAGGTCATGATCTCACAGCTGATGAGTTCGAGCTCTGCGTCAGGCTTGGTGCTGACAGTTCAGAGCCTGGAGCCTGCTTCAGTTTCTGTGTCTCTCTCTCTGCCCCTAACCCACTCGCATTCTGTCTCTGTCTCTCTCAAAAATAAATAAACATTAAAAAAATTAAAAAAAAAACAATGTAATAAGTTTAGTAATTATGGTATATCAAACAAACTAACGAGAAAATTTTAAAAACGGCTTAACTTTTCATAAAATCAAGGTACTTTTAGATTTTCGTGGGCTGCTTTGGCCTATGACACCCTCCTCCCCCAACACACATACCTACACATCCCATCAATATAGTTTATTATTCTTCAACTAGAGAGTTACTTTATAAAAAAATAAAAATGTGCAAATCATTTACAAGTGAATCTGTAGAGTAGTAATTTAGTACATTTTAAGAGGAAATTTGTCTTGTGATATTTAAATTATGTATTCCAATATATACACTGAAACCATGCTCTCATTAAATGATGTACCTACTAAAAAGCATATATGCTTAAGATAACATGAACAATACTTCAAATATTAAAAAATAAGTAAATTAAGTAGCTATTGAACATATTCAAATCCATTTCATTTGATGGTAATATCATCTTGAATTTGATCCTGTAAAGTGAAACAGATGGCAAAAATAAATCGCTTACACCAACACATATCATGTGCAAAAGGTTAATTGAATTGCCCTATCATCAACTCAGAAAACAAATATGCAATGCTAGTCTCAAAACATTAGATGTAAGCCAAGGTTCTTTTTCTTTCTAGTTCAGCTCAACTAGTGTGGTGGCTACATTAATTATAATTATTTTAGCTCTATTAGAAATGAAGATTTAAAAGATTAATTTATTTTAAAAATTAAATGTTCTTGGACCTCTTAAAGGAGCATGTTATGCACATGACATTGCAAATGAGATTCAGATACGCTTACAATCCTTTAATATGATTGATGAGACACCCTTAGCTAATGACGGTGGCAATCTGTTGATCTGTGCCATGTGCAAAAGCCAATAAAAAAATTTTTAGGTCTGGGAAGCTCTCTTAGGCACAATTTAACCTGGAAAGGACACTGAAGCCATTAAAAATTATGTGAAGTAGATAATGATAATGTTGGCTCACAAAGATAAGAAAAAAAAATAGTAAAGAAATCCAACCCTGGGTCACAAATTTCAACTCCATAGTCAGACACCTCACTTGTTAAATTATCACACTTTCTTTCCCTTTTAATAATTTTTCTCCACTTATTATTCCTTTATGTTTCACTTTTATAATTTTAATTAGTGCTACAAATAGAAATACTCTATTAAATTCTCACCTTTATGTGTAGGATTTGAAATAGGTATATTATTTTAGTGTGTGCATATGTGTGGATATACATGTGCATGTGTGAGTCTTTAAGCTTGAAGGCTGTCTTCAAGTTCTTTATTAAAAGGTTCCTTATCACACTCATATTTATATCTTCAGTACCTGTGATAGTGACTGACATCTAGTAGTTGGTTTAAATGATTTTCCAATGAATACATTAATATTTAAGTTTTTAATGTGCACCAATTTCTAGAATACTCAGCAGTACTGGAGGGTATAATATATGACCATCTTAATTAAATTGGCTTCACAATATCTTTTCCAAGGTCCATATTCATATTCTGGAATTGCTAATGGACATTACATGAATGACCCAGTTGAACTTCAAACTTAAATTATCTAAAACATACTACTCCCCCAGCCCCCCACATATGCTGTATTCATCAGTGTTCTACTGTTAAATCCAGTCACCGAACTCACCTTTGACTACAGCTCTATGAGTTTCTCAACTACTGCCTAAATGTGACTACAAACTAAATTGGTTTGGTCCATTCTACTGCCTAAAGATGTTGATTTGGCTTCTACAACTTGTCTTAGCTTAACTGGAACCATACTTTCTTTTCTCACGTATTTCTACTTCCAGTCTCCATCATTTTTTGTAACATGTTCTGCAGTTTTCTACTCGCAAACTTTTCCTCAGTGTTCCTTCTCCTTACCTCTATACCTTCCATTCACATTCGTATCACTTTTTCAATCTCCATCTAAAATGCCATGGTCTCAGTTGGCCGTTCAGCCATTGATCTATTTTTCCTCTAAGATCCTACTGCCCAAGTGGTTAGCATGTGACAGGCGCTGCGTACTCCACTTTGAAAGTCATGCTCTTGTTCTGCAAAATCTTACAGCTCATAAATAGGATATGTATGGAAATAAAACTGAATGGACTTATGTACTGAGTCTAATTAGAAAGACTTATTAACCAGATCCCAAACTTTTCATTAACTTCAGTAATCCCTGACATATTATAAGGTTGTCCGCCAAAAATAGCAAACTTATAGATAACTATATATACTTTGTTCTGAATTACACAGGTATTGTTTCAGGGGATACTTTTTTTAGGGAGGCCATCAGTATCAACAGCAAAATATAAAGCATACTTGAGAAATCTGTAATTAGAAGTATTATTTCTAACGCATTCCAGTACACATATACATATGTGTATATATACACACATAAATACAGGAAATGATATTTCATAAAATTGAAAAAATTATTATTTTTAGGAAGCCTACATAGTCTTTTCAGTTGGAATGTATTTCTCTTTCCCTCATATTACCAATTTGCTGTCCTATAAAATTACCTTGCCTCTATTTCCTCTTTTAACAAAAAACTCCTAGAAAGAATAACTGGTCACCACTTTTTCATGGTAACAGCTCTTATCAAGTTATCCAATCACACATCTCTCTTCTCTGTCATCATTTTATTTCATCCTTTAAGGTGCAATTGCTATAGTAAAATAAATACTGCTTCTTTTGGCACTGTTGTTTCTTGTCTTTACTGGAAATAGTTTTCCTGTTTTTTTTTTCTTCTTCATTGCCTGGTTCATTATTTTTAACTGCACAATGTTTAATAGTTTTAATTGTGTAGAACTCCATCTTGTTCTTTGCTTTTTCTTGCTTTCTCTTTCTCCCTCCCTCCTTCCCTATATATTAGGTCATTTTCCTACGGACTTTTACGTATTCTTATGGCTGATGACTCACAAACTAATAACATTTTCTGATATTTACATTTAATATGCAATTATATTTGATGTCTAACAAAAATCTCATCATTTACCTGGCGAAAGAACTTTTCTCCCCCAAATATAGTCTCAAAACTTCATTCTGTACCATCTCATCAAATAGAATCATGATCCACCCACCCAGTTTTTCATGTATTCAATATAAGGTTTTTTTTCCTTGCTTTCCTCACATTTTCTATCCTTTTCCCACTCCCTGTGTCCAATTCATGAAAAATGGGTGTCAACTCTCACCAAAATTTAATTTCCAAAATATACCTTCTTTGTCATATATCTAACATTTTAGCTTTGTTATCATCAGTTCTCATGTGTATGAATCAACTGCATCTTCACAATCTTCTTGCCTCTATGTTGCTTCTCTCCAATGGAATTGAATTCTCTCAATTATTCTTTGAATAGCACAACTTACTTTGATAGCACAAGTTACTATCAGTATAAATTAAAATATATCTAGTCCTTTTTAACATAATTCCCTTCAGTGGCTTCTCAATGCAACCAGAACAACAACAAAAGAATCCAAGTCATTTCCATGAACTACAAATTATTGAATAATTTGTCTTCATCCAAGCATTTTCCTTCTCTTTTGTTCCAGTTCATTACTGTGCATATTTAAGATATTAATAGCTAATTTACTCTGTACCCTCCTTTCAAGAATGTTTGCATAGCAGACAGCTTTGGGTAGCAAACATAGAGGTACCTCCCTCCCTAGAGCAAATCTGCATGATATTGCAGAGTAATATAGATAATGTTCCCTGCAGAGGATAGGGAGGGATGTGTTTGCCAGCTGTCCCTACATAATGTTGAAGTTTCTAATATCAAGATTCCTTTTCCGTAGCACACCCCACTCAGTGTACACATAACATCTGCCCCTCATCACACTGCTCTGTGGAACTGACACTATGCCATTCTGGCTCCTGCTATTGCTATGAATAATAAAACTGACCCAGGAGTCTTACGTCTTTTATTGATACCTATACAACCTTGACAGACTAACTTGTTGGCTTACAAGTAAGCTAAAATTTCATGTTTTCACACTTCTTGACTTGATAATTACATCTTCATCACAATATCTAACTTTCAGTTTCCCAAATAGTAATCTTCTTTCCTATGCCGATTTCTGCACATAGTTTTCTTCCAGCTAGAATGCTATTTTTCCCTCTGTATGACATGTTTAATTCTATGAAAGTCTCCACTTCGATAACACATCTCTAACAATACTACTAAAAAAAAATATGTATTCTTCTAGTCCCTCTATTTCAACCCATGTCCGTACTCTATAATTTGCATTTGTCTTCCTGTTTTTCCCTTTCTGTATTAGCAACTAGCATGAGAAGCAAACAATATCAGTAGGCTACTTTGGCTTCTTCAACAACTATTCCCTAAACGTTGCCTGACATTCACAAGGCAACCCAATCCTGTGTAGGATGACATAAATTACTGTAAATAGTCAATATATATTTATCTATTCTATGTCAATTCCAATTGAATCCAAAGTATATAGCACTCATAAATTTAACAAAAATACCTAGAGAAGAAAAATTGTAAAATAAGTCATCTGGTTGGATTTTACATAATATATGCAATAGTTGGTATATTTCTAAAATGTTAGTGATAAACTTATTTCCTTCAGCTAGATATTGAATGGCTTTGTTAGTTTTATATGGATTTTATAAAAAAAATTACAATGTGAAGAGTCAAGTTTTTATGTGCTAATATAATTTAATATTTCATTTGTCATCCATATTTTCTTTAAAGATAGTTAGAATAGCTTACTTACAGTGAAACACATTGTTCATGCAACAATTTTTGAAGTGGATTGAAAAAAATTGTGAGTGTGTGTATAATTACTTAATACATAGATACTAATACAGATAATATTGGGACAATAGAATCAAACTTAGATTCTTAGTAATAAAATAAAACTCATTGATAGATGATGCATGTACTTTTAAAATAAACATTAATATGGTAACTGAAAAACTTATTTTAATTTGACTCTTTCCTATTTAAGAGTGTAAGATAAATACTATAATTAGCTTCGTTCAAGAAAAGGCAGAAGAAATCCAGCAAAAAATTCCCAGGTGAATATTTATTCACTTATCTTGAGAGTGAAAATTGTGAGCTTACACCTGTCAATTATGGGCTCAGATCTGCAGTAGAACTAAAAGTGGAAAGAAATTTTGTCTTTATGTTGTTTACTTAATCATTCTCTAGCATGAAATAATTTAATTTCTTCTCAGTTAAGTAAACCTTAGAGAACATTTAGATATTAATCTAGAGAAAGTTTTATTTCATGTATTTTTAACGGACTTAATCATCAAAACATTTATTTATTTATGTATTTACGTATTTATTTATTTATTTAATTTATTTTTAAGTAATCTCTACACCCAACCTGAGGTTTGAACTCAGGATCCTGAGACCCAGAGTCACATACTCTGCTGACTGAGCCAGCCAGGCACCCTTGAAATATTTGTTTATTAATATCTGGCATTTTAAGACCTCTTAATTTTGGGGGTAGCAGCTTTTTGTTTGTTTCAGACTCCTTCCTCTAACCAAAATGAGTTTCATATTTAAATAATTTAACATAACATTATTTATAATATAAAATATAAATGTGTGTATTGTGTCATTGCAAGCACAGATACATAATGAACTAATAATTAAGATAACAATTCCTGTGTTATTATAAAAGTAAGTTCTTAGATAGTTCAGTAGAGCTTCTGATTTTCAAAAAGGCTAAAATTTATTAAAAAATATTTTCTAGTAGTCTTTTTTTAGATTAGACTAGTGACAATATAGTTAGTTTTTCTTCCACTCTTTCAGTATACATGAAATGTTTTTTCTCATTTTTAAAAGATCCTTTTGGCTGTTCTATCATCCTAAGAAAACATCAAAACAATCATTTATCAAAATTCCCTTGAAGTAAAGTTTTCTTGAGGATAAATATCTTCATCAGGTCTGCGATATTTTAATATCATATTCTTCCTGTTATAACAGTGCACTCAGTTCTACACGGAGGACATAGAAAAGGCATATCTTAATAAGTGAAATTAAGATATCCTGATTTTCTATCCTGCCAACCCATCACTATGTTAACATAATAACTTAATTTAGTTTTAATACATGTGGCATATATTTAAATTATTAGTCATAGTTAATATTTATATAGGGCTTACTGTGTGTCAGGCATTGTTAAGTACCTTTTCATTTATATTTAACAAAATCCCTATATATGGTCTCTGTTGAACACATTGGGAAATTAAGATTTATAAAAGCTGTGTGTAAAATATCGATGGCCGTAAGTGTTTGGACTTGGTTATCACAGGTGACCTAATTATGGAGATACTGCCAAATGGAGGAGGAAAGGATTAGCGATACCAGACATCACCCACAAAAAAGTGTAGCTAGTAAGCCTTCAAAGTAAATACCTACCCCTACTGTCTTAGAGATGTAGAAAAGCTCTAACCCTACTGTTAAAGAGATGTAAATTCAAAATGACCTATTAGCAGCTGCTCATCATATCACTACTCAAGAATCTGCCTTTCCTAGTTTCTGCGCAGCTATTAAACACAGCCATGCCCTCAGCTAAATTATAGTTGTCAGACTAGCCCATTTTCATTTAAGGCAGGAGTTTTTTCGTTTTGTTTTTTAACCTCAATCCAGGAACCAATTATTTTTTCCTCCTTTAAGTCTATCCAAGGATACGGTTCCTTGGTTTTGGTCACTGTACTCCTGCACTATTCCCCATATCAAAGACTAATAACCTTGTCCTTACAAGGTGTTGCCAGAAAAGATTTTCATCATGTGCCTCAGTATATAAAACCATAACTGGCTCTAATGCTGCTGGTGTTCCTTCTGGGGTCTAATAAGTGACCTATTTTAGTGACCTGTTTTGAATATTAAATCTGATAGCATCTAGGATCATAACATTACCTAGTTTTTGTGATTTATTTTATCCTGAAAGCAGAGACTTGCCTTAACCAGTTGACTACATTTTGTCTGTCAATTAACCCTGTTGCTATATTCCCATCCCAACAAAGCTCTTGACGATGAGTAAATGCCAGTTCCTTCCTAAATCTACTGTATCATTCTATCATCTTATAAGTAAATTACATACTCAGCCTGGCCAAACTGAAAAGTTTGAGCCCTAGCCACAAAATATATTGTAGGCACTTATGTTTTAAAAGTTTTTTTTTTTTTTTTGGGTCATGATGTATTACTTGGGATTAGATATACCTACTCACATAAACAAATGAAAAACTGAAGAAAATGTATAAAACAATTGGTTTTAGACATTAGACAGTACAGTTCAGTAAATCTTTTTTGTTTGTTTCATGTTTTTATTAAATTCCATTACTAAATTCTAGTTAGTTAACATACAGGGTAATATTGGTTTCAGGAGTACAATTTAGTGATTCATAAATTACATGTAACATGCTGTGCTCATCACAAGTGTCCTTCCTAATACTCATCACCTATTTAGCCCATTCCCCCCATTTACCTCCCCTCCAGCAACCCTCATTAAGAGTCTCTTATGGTTTGCTTCCCTCTTTTTTTTCTCCCTTCCCCTATGTTCATCTGTTTTGTTTCCTAAATTCCACATGAGTGAAATCATACAGTATTTGTCTTTCTCTGACTGACTTATTCTGCTTAGCATAATACACTCTAGTTCTATCCATATCATTGCAAATGGCAAGATTTCATTTTTAATGGCTGAATAATATTCCATTTTGTGTGTGTACACATCTTCTTTACCCATTCATCAGTCAATGGACATTTGGACTCTTTCAGTAATTTGCCTATTGTTGATAATACTGCTATAAACATTGGGGTACATGTGCCCTACAAATAAGTATTTTTGTATTCTTTGGGTAAACACAAGTAGTGCAATTGCTGGATCATAGTGTAATTCTATTTTTAACTTGTGAGGAACTTCCATATTGTTTTCCAGAGTGGCTGTATCAGTTTGCTTTCCCATCAACAGCGTAAGAGGGTTCCCCTTTCTCCACATCCTTGCCAACATCTGTTGTTTCCCCTGTTGTTAATTTTAGCCATTCTGATAGGTGTGAGATGGTGTATCTCGTCTTGGTTTTGATTTCCCTGATGATGAGTGATGTAGAGCATTTTTTTCATGTGTCTGTTAGCCATTAGTAGAGTTCAGTAAATCTTAAAAAAAGGGAAGTATACTAGGTGAACCTCATGTTCTGACTGGCTTTTGTCTAGGTAAACTACTTATAGTAGATGATATTAATAACAATTTATTCAGAGAATAGAAAGAGAGAGAACTTTCCCAAACCCGTGGCTGAAATAACAATGTACCTTTTCTTATTTTTATGTGTTTTACACATAAAACTCAGGTAACACCCAGATGTCAATTACCCATTAGATAATATGGACATATATACAAAGCCAAGACTTTCATCTTGTAATGAAAAGCTGAATTTGTCACTGTATATTCACTACTAGATATTGCTTAATGTCTGAAAAATCATTATAAATATAAACCATAATAAATCCCAGATTGGTTAAAGCATTCATTTATATAAGGAAGTGGAAATTGGCAATGAAAAATAAAAATAAAAATGTGGTTATAACATTGATTTGTTGAAAGCCTACAAACATTCTCCTTTACTTCACCATTGTACCCACTCCATCAAACTGTTTTGAATATTAAATCTGATTGCATATGTAAATAATTGGGGAAAAGGTCTATTATATTAGAAAACACTCATTAAAATGTATGCTTTTCTTGCTCTTGTTGACCTTTGTGTATACTCTTCATCCTCTGTCTCTCCCTCTCTCTAATAATATTAACAGGAGCCACAACAAATTCATTTTTCACCATGAATTTTGTTCTTTAGGGTCAACTTTGCCCAATATTCTTTGAGTTATATTTTCCAGAAATGATGATGGGGCCCTATACTCCACATAAAATCTTCCCTATTTCAGCTTAAATAATAGGCATGCAGTTTTCAATGACTGACTATGGTAATATTAACAGACTTGTTAGATTTGAACGTATTACAGTATGTTTGAATAATATAAGGGAGGAGTCTTCAGTTGATTAGTGTTTGTATAAATCAACAATTAGAGTCAAGAAAGTGAAAGAGAATTATCCCTTGCGTAACTACTGGGAATCACTAGTGAGTTATCAGGCTGGAGTCTGCAACAGAGATCAGAGCATATAAATTGTACACAGAAATTGCAAAAGAATCAGAGACAATCATTATGGATGGCTGGCCAGCTAGGGAACACTGAGATCAGGGTGAGGGAACACTGGAATAAGTATTTGGATCTAGACTGATGGCAAACACCCAAAAACAAACAAAAAATAAAACAAAGCAAAACAGAAAGACAAAAAACAAACAAACAAAAAACAAAAAATAAACAAAAAACAAAAAAACGACAAAAAAACCCAGGACAAATCTGAAAAACATTCTAGCAGGTAGGAAACTACCTAGGGTCTCTGTGTAGGTGGGTCTGTGTGTAGGTGGGTCTGTGTGTAGGTGTGTGTGCATGCATGTATGTGTGTGTGTGTGTGTGTGTGTGTGTGTGTAGAGAGAGAGAGGGATTGTTTTTATGTTGAACAGGTTTTATAGTTAACCCAAGTCTGCTCAGCTCACATGCTTTGTCTTGCAAACTCAAACAACTCAACCAGATTTAAAGAGAATGATAAAAGAGGATGGAGCAGAGGTAGAGGAGGAGCAGTTAATAGTGGAAGAATGTTGGGAAAGTAAGATTTCTTGTTCTATGAAACTGCTCTGTTCAGAAACAAAATAATGGACCTAATCAATGCTTAAACTGTGTAGATGATTGGTCATTAGGAGAACCTGTAAGCCAATAAGGCCTACGATAGGGGTTTACTAGATCATATTCAGCCAGTCACAAATAAAAAACGATCTAAATTATGAACAAATGAGCAGGTCCTTATCAGTCCATGGTTCCTTGTGTGTATGTGTGTGTGTAAAATACATGTATTTAACCATGCTTATATACTATTATGCTTCTTACAATAAAATTGCAATGGTGAACATTTTGCTTTTGCTAATATTGTTTAGTATTGATGCTATTGACAATGACACCAATATTAATCATACAATGTATGTGGAACAGCTTTAAAAAGAAAGGAATCTTTAGACAAAACTGAGTGTCCTTGACTTTTGATTACTACTAACAATCTCACATTCAAAAAGCCAAAGTCTATGCCATTTTTTTTACCCTCATAGGCATTTTAGTACTTGAATTACCAGAATGTAAATTATGTATCTACTCATAAGTAGACTGCATGATTAAATCTATAAGACCTGCATCTAAAATTCACTTGGCAAAAGTATGTGAAAGTCCTCTAGTCTCATCCTCTAGTCTCATATTGGAATGGGACAGACATTTCAAAGTGAATGTTCTCTTGACAATCACATAGTGTGAGAGTATATTGCTTACTAGTGATACTATATCTTATTTCTGAGGTCTAACAAGAACTTTTCAGGGCAGCAAAAGATTAGAAAGGTAGGGTGGCTTTTGGGAATGTCTGTTTACTGAAACTCTAAAAAAATAGAAGTGTTAGCAGTGAATAATGATCAGATTCATATTAAGACTGTGTTGCTTGAAACCAAACTGCAGACTTTTAATATGAAATATATTCAAAATCTTAAATTCCTCCCAGTCAGAGTAAAGAATAAGAGCCTTGATAAAGCAAGTATTTTGGCATTATTAGTGTTAGCTTACCCTAAATTCATGTCAAAAGGGAAAAATTAATCCTTGAGTATGTTTTTAGTTGTTATTATTTATATATCTTACACATAGTATTAATAGTTGTGCCTCTACTCTTGCATTTCATCAAAATAATATTATGAATATAAGCTAATATATTCAATTTCTTAAATTAAAAATTTGAAAATTTACTTGCCTCACGGTGAGAACACAACTTGGTATTGTTAAAAATATCTTAACACATGTTTTTATAAGCCAAGAAAACCACATAGAGTTCACGTAAATATGGACTAAATCACCAAAAATATTTCAATATTACTGTAAGTATAACTGTGAAAAATAATTATGATGATAATAATATGCTATTTATTCAGATGTGCATCATCAGTCCCTTTCCCAGGACACATGCTTCTATCCAGCAATCTGAAACAGATTTTATGGTCTGTATGGATAATCTAAACCCGTAATAGATGTTTCTGAGTTTCTTATCCCATCAGATTTCCTGCTAAGCAGTTGTAATTTTCTCCTCTCATTGAGGGTAACAATGAAATATCAACCATCTTTTCTACCCAATCCCCCTATAAAAATATGATTCAAGCTGATTAATTCTCAAGGTAACATGCTCCGAATATTTTAAAGGAAGTAGCGAGGCTTAGCTTCAGTCCCACAATGGGACTGCTGCTACTATTTCCATCAGGCAGTCCCTTGCAGTTGCTCTTGGTAACAACCCAGCAGAGCCCTTTGTCACTCCTGCTGGTGACAGTGGCCGCCAAGTTAGCTTGGATTTGCTGTTTACACCAGCACTGGTTCTTGATGGAGGCATTTTTATCCAGAGCAGCAGTAACTCCTGGAGCTAAATGTACAGCTTTCACTATACATTCCTGAAAAGTCCCTAAATTATTTGTGCTAGAGATTAAGAGCACCTTTCTCAGCAATTCACTGTGAAGAGAGCACTCACTCAAGAGTCCCCAATTCCATGGCAGCTACTTCAAGATACATATTTATATAGTATACATATTATTTATATGTCAAATTACATTTATACAATACACATATATGTTAATATTCAAAATTCCCAAGTGTTACATTAGAAAATAATCCCTTCATTCTCCCTCTACATTTCTTCCAATAGTCCTCATCCATATCCAATTCCTTTCCAATTTCAGGCATACTTTCCTCCCGACCCTGTTTATAGATGAGAAAACCATGTGTCAGCTTACCAGTGGGAGATCCATTAAGAACCAGAATATAGACTACATGTTTCAGTTTCCACTCTCTTCCTGTATTTCTCTCTTCCACTTTCTTGCCTTTTATACTTTATGAGATTAGCATCACTAGTTTATAATGCTATTATATATCAGTTGCTATATATCCCTACAAATGTTTTAAAATCAAGCTTCTCTGTTTGCTTGAATATAAAGGAGTCAGTGGCAGGCACTATCTACCAACTCATATCCACTTCCTCCTTACATTCTAGTAGTGTCTTCGTTTTATAATTTGAATAAACAGTGTGTCAGACACTGTCTGACAAAGAAAAATAAATAAATAAATAAATAAATAAATAAATAAATAAATATAAATAGGTCATATGAGCTGTGAAACTTCTCGGAAAACTTTATGTCCCTAATTAAATAAAATGATTATTAACAAGAAGAAGAAGAAAATGAAAGAACAGAAAAAAATAGAGAAAAATCTCAATCTCTCTTTCTCTACCTGTCTTTAGATGTACTTTTGCATGAACACCACATTTGGAGCTGCAGCAGACATTTTATAATCATTAAGTGTTAGCCTCAGCAAGAAAGTTATACCAAGAATGGGAAAAACCCACAAAGAGCTTGGGCCTTATATGACATCACTGACAACCTGAAATGATTGATCAACCAGCAATACTTCTAGTATGATGGGAGAAAAGAGTCTGGATAGTAAACTACCTTTACATATTTATTCTCTGCTTTGAAACTAATGCTTATGATAAAGAGATTAAAAATAACAGTAAAATACCCTCAAGGGAAATAACTTTTCTAAAAGAAGAGTCTGGCCATACATTTTCTAGCAAGATGTTCTAGGAGGTCATTAGTAACTGTAACACTGAATCCTTACTTAGTCCCTGAATTATAGGCTTATACATACTTGAGGACTTTGCTACAATTTAATTTTAGCTTCTATACTATAATGACTATTTCTTAAACTATTCTTTGGGATTGAAATTAAAAACTTTTGAAAATTTACAAGTCATATAAAGCAATCCTATAGATAGTTATCATATAATTTAGAACTTATTTTTATTGTTTTCATTTATCAGTTGCTAATAGCTAAATTTAAAGTCTTTTTGTAAGGGTAAGTTCAATCATTTATTCAGTTTTGGCCACAATATTTTTGTTTATACACTATTACACATATAATAACTACCAATGACATCTCCATTAAAAGTATCTCCCCATTGAGGATTTATCTATACTTATAATAATTGTATTCTAAGAGTGAAGGAGATAGGAAGAGAAAAAAGCAAGAAAGTAGAAGAAAGAAATGTAGAGTATGAGGGAGGGAGGAAGAGAAGAGATGAAGGAAAAGTGCAGTGACTTAGCACATGTTTTTGTCTGTTTTATATTTTCTGTAAAGTGAAACATGGGGCTAGATACAGAATATCTTTTTAATAGACACTTTCTGCATTATCTTTAAAAGTGCAAAAATATCCAATTGCCATTTTGATAAGTAAAGTCTAAGAGCAAGATTTTTACCAAATATAAATAAAATCTCATGGTTGATGGTATTTTTGAATTATCGGGGAAAGAATAAACACAGATGCATGTTATTGAAGGTGACTAGCATGTGTGTGTGTGTGTGTGAATGGTTTCTACACACAGCTCTCACGAAATGGTCTTTGGAGAAAATATCTGAAAAAAAAAAACTAAGAATTGTCTAGCAGGTATAATTCAGGACAAACATGGGTTAAAGGTTAACATACGATTCATTTGATCTCTTTCATTTCTTTGGAACAAGCTATTTTTGGTTAATTGATTTTCACAACTCATTGAGTCATGTTCACCTGCTAAATGTCACCTTGTTTTTTTCAGTGATTGTTTGCACTTGAATGGTCTGTATCATCACTTGAAGCCTAGTTTGTATCATAGTGTTAATTGTAATTTCTATTTGAGGTGTAAATATTGCAATCTTACTATGTCTGCTTTTCTTTGAAATGTTAACACATTTCCAATTTTACTGGGTCAAGTCAGCTTTCCTGATAATGATTACTTGGAATCAACTAGAGCACAGAAAACCCTCTAGAGGTTCATGGTTGCTTGAAATCCAAAATGAACACAAACTTTGAAGAGAAAATTAGATTAAAACATTTTAATGGTTTGCATTACCTAATAATATGCTTATAGTAAAATGTTTCTCACCATCTTTGGTAACCGATGACAGCAAAATTGCATCTATCTAGAAGGTGTGACAGACTATTTTAAAGAGTGTAATGAAAATGTATAGAAAACAATGCTAAATTGAGTGGAATATAGATTTCACAGTTTGAAATAGTATTGTCTTTTAGGAAGATGACGTCCAACATTGCATATAATATATCAGAATAATATAAATATCTTTGATAATTTTCAAATGGCTTCCACTGCTGTAAAACATCTTTGAAATTTATTGATATTTGGCTTATAAATTGAACATCTCATTTTTGAATCCTTGATTGAATATTAAGCTAATCAGTGTAAGAGATAGAGATATATGGAATTACACATTAGAAGCTTAACTAAAGCATCAAATTAGAGGAAAAAATAAAGTTCTTTTATTGGCAGAAATAAAATGTGAATAGGCAGAATTGAATGATAAAAGAAAATGAGTACAAAAAATAGTTTATGATCCTCCATTGATAGATATTGCTAAAGGAATAAAGTACAGTATTTCATCAAAAATTAATAGCATATCTGGTACCTAAATTACTTTCAAAAATTGGAAATTCTAAACAATGGAAAGATTATGTATAGGTATTCAGGAAACTACAAGTAACTGAGACATAAATGCATATATATAATTTTATATATAACTATATTCATATTGAAATATATTAAATATGCAATGTATACGGGTGTACACATTGTGAATGATGTCAAGAATGGCCATGTTGTCTATGACTTGGCCACGTGAATAAAATCTTACTCCCATGATCCATATGAGCACAAGAAATCCTCTAATAGTACATGATTTTGTGAGTCCTTGCTGACCATCTTTACCTGCCCTATGTATAAGTTAGTCACTCTTCTTTTCTTACTTACTAGGACACTGAAAGATTTCTATTATAGTTTTAGTCACACACACACACGAACACACAATTACAATAACAGATTTACATGCTCCTTTATTTTCTGTGAAATCTATGAAGAGTGAGACCATTTCCTATTCTTTTTTAGATCTTTAACACTTGTAAAATGCCTAGTAAATTAGGGAGGGACAAGTAAATAATTGTTAGATAAATACATGAATTAAATATATCTTCCCAGAAAATATATGTATATAAAGATAAGCTGCATAAGTCAACTAATATCTATTCAGGTTCAAACTGGTCTTGTTACTACCCTTATGAGAACAAACCAGTGATCATGCCAGCCTAAATGGGTCAAATGGAGTGGTGTTTTTTTTTCATCTACCATCCAGTATCATATTAGCCATTCAATAAGTAAGCAAGTGTCAGAAACTAACAACCAAGTACATAACAAAGTTAAATGTCACTTAGCATTTCTAGTCATTTGTACTGACATAGGAAGGGTAGAATGACTGAGAGAATTGTAGAGATGTACGTTACAAAATTTGGAGTATTTTCAAAACTTGATTCATCCTTTCCAAGCCACTGTAAACAAAAAAGTTGACTTTACATCATTGAGCTGTCTTGTATATTCTGTCTTTGGAAAAGCTTTATCTGTCCTTTACCTTTTACCATAATACAAATATTTACCTCAGTCACTCTGAATTACCAAAGGTCTTATAAGTTATGATCTGACAGTGCTGGTGAGGAATTTTCCACTATGTTTAAGTGAGGAGGTCAGCAAACCCCTTCTACAAAAACAAGCATAAAAATGGACAAAATTTACCAAAAAAAAAAAAAATCAGCACTCTGGACATCAACCCAAGGCTTACAAATAATATGAGAAACATTTATTCTTGAGAAATAAGTTTCTGTTGTTTGTAAGCCACCTAATCTGTGTGGTACTTTGTCACACCAGCCTGTACCAGACTGACACAGGAATACAGATGAGCAAACATCATTCTCAGCCTGAATCTACAGGTTGCAATGACCTATTGATCAGAATTAATTTGTCACTCTTGTTTTGGATGGGATTATCACTTCTCAAAATCACAAAGCTGGTATCTTATCTTTCTTGACTTCAATTCTCTTTCCTCATGTACACCAACAGCACAAAAATTCAATATCCAATATGTCTTTTTACAACTATTAATTCTTCTGTCTTTGTTATTCATAGCTTACTTGCCAGGCACACATTTGTATTTTACAGTAACAACCTTGTAGTCTTCTGGCCTCTAGTTATTTTTCCATTCAATACATTCTCCATTCTATAGCTGGAGTGATCTTTGTAACATGCTAATCTACTTACACTTTTCACAAGTAAATGCTCTTCTGTGGTTTTCCATTTCATTCACTACATAGTCTCATTTTCTTTTACATGGCTGAAATGCTATATATGTCTATGTGCATAAAGTTCCACCTCATAATCTATATGCCAACTAGCTTAAGCCAGATTGTGCCATATTCTTGCTTGCTTCAGAGCTTTATATATGTTATTTTCTCTGCCTGAAATATCTACTTCCCTATCTCATACATATTTTCCCCTATTCCAGCTGACTTTACCTGGTTAATCTATAATCATCCATTTAGATTTAGCATAGATATAATTTTCTCTGGGAAGCCTCCTTCCTTATAGTCCTTTAAAATAAAAGCTCCTGCTATTTACCAATCAGATCTCGAAAGCATTGTACATAGCAAATGTTTAATAATTATTTAAAGGATGGATGAATGAATAAATGAATGAACAGAACTTTGAATATAGTATTAAAATTTTAGTTGAGCAAAGTTTAATGTTAAGTTCTGTGAAACTTGGCATATTGGTTAAAGTATGTGCACATTTCCCAGCTCTAGCCAACTTCATATGATTAAAACCATAAATTAAAGAAGCAACTTGCTGACACTTTGTCAGCATTCAATCAACTCCCCCCAGTGATTATCTAATTTTCTTCTCAAATAAATTTTCTCCTTCCACACTCCCTCAGGCGATAGACTAAGTAAACAGATGAACCTTGAAGTGAATTCTGTAGGACATTTAAGCTATTTTAGTATATAAAAAAACAATTACAAAGTTTAGAAATTCATATTCTTACTTCATTTGTATTTACATCTCTGTACCTGTGAATGAAAATCACCACCATAGTGTAATTTTGTTATTGATTGATTAAAATTTGTCTTTTCTATTAATAATTTATTTTGGTATTATAGATAACTAGGAGTTGGTATTTGATATATTCTTCATTGCTAATAAATATGTTCTGAAGGTCAAGTCATCAAATGACTTTATGAGCCCAGGAATAAATTATTAGCTTAATATATTCTAATTCTCATAACTAAGATATTTAAGAGCTCCATAGTGAATATATCTGGAAAGGCAGTAGGTTGAGTGCTGATTAATGAGCTCTTCTATATGAGAAATGATAGATTTTATTATAATTACATAGCAAATAAATCTTAGATATTAATATAAAAAACTACAAACACCATATTGAAATCTTTGAATTACATATCTATTAATAGTGACTAATATTAGTAGTGCCTATTAGTAGTGACTAAATAGTGTACTGCATGAGGTAGATATTTACATTTGTAAATTATTTATTTATTTTTTATTGTTTAGTTATATGATGGTAGCTATGTCCTCTAGTAAATAGAATAATGCAGAAAGGGTACACTAGCAGTTTTATTAAGGTCAGATGAGAAACATTCAAATAATACTTTTATATATTCTACTATACTTACATTATAATTCTATTATACTTGCTCTGTCTCTTCAAATTATGTTTTTTTTTCCTTTTTAGTATGCTTTGTAATTTTTCTTGATAACAGGATGTAACATGCAAGGTAAAAGAAAATGTTTCACTAGGCCTTTAGTAATGTGGTGGTAAAATGTGGGGATAAGGGAAGCAGCCTATAGTCCTGTGATAGGGTCTCGAGTCTGTCAGTGAAACTGTGCTTTTGGACTGTTGACTTCACAAATGTTTTCCAGTATTTTTCTCTTTCTTTTAGTTGGGACAGGATGGCAAAAGTGGACTGGGGATGGATATTTCCCTTGTCCCAGGTCTGCTATGCTGTGATACAAACACCCCACAGCAGCAGATGAGGCAGGCTTCAGTTAACTAGTTTCTCCTGAAGGCAGGCCTTGTTTAGAACAGAATGCTCTGGCATCAGGAGATTTTTCTGTAATATTTACTCTGAGAACCTGGCTAAGCTCTCAGAAATAAATCTCATAAAACTGGGAGCCCTTCTATGGCTGGGTCCCCCTGGAGTTTTTAACTCTCACTGGCTTCCATGCTGAGTTTTCAGCAGTTTGTCAGTTAAAGTTCAGGTTTTCCTACCAACACACTGGTTCCTGAAGTTTATCGTTATCTCTAGTAAGCAGGAATCCTGTATTCACCTGTTTCTCTCCAATCACAGTCGTTTGCCCTGTTACCTCCCCCTTCCTTTTTATTATTTTGTTGTTATTCTTGCCTTTTTCTTTAAGAGTAAGCTCTACATCCAAGGTGGGGCTTGAACTCACTATGTTGAGATCAAAAGTTGCATGCTTAATTGACTGAACAAGCTAGGCGTCCCCTCCCCTTTCTTATAAATCTAATAATTGTTGATTTTTCATGCCGTTTAGGTTTTTGTTGTTGTTTTTGTTTATTTGTTTGCTGTTATGATGGGGTGGCAACCTTCAACTCCTTACATGTGGAATCAGAAACCGAAATCCATTTATTTGGTTTTCAAACACTTCTCAGCCTCTATAAAATGAGAGGCCTGTTTTCTTTTTAAAAATTGTGGATGGCATAGGAATATCATAGTTTTAAATATTTGAAGTTATAACTCTGATCTTATTTTTTAAGTAATCTCTACACCCATTGTGGGGCTCGATCCCACAACCCTGATATCAAGAGTCACATACTCCACTAATGGAGCCAGCCAGGCTCCCCATAACTCTGATTTTAGAATATGCTACAGCTGCATACAAATAAATCATAAGTCTTATTTAAAAAAATTTTAGCTGAAAATCATCATTCATTTATTAGGTTAGAATTATCACCATTCCATAATTATTTCTATTTTATTACGTTTTGCCTAATTTTTATGCAATATCCTAAGTATTTAAACATTTTTCTCCACTTTAAAATTATTAAATTAAGAATATGTGATCAGGGGCACCTGGGTGGCTCAGTTGGTTGAGCAGCTGACTTCGGCTCAGGTCATGATCTCGCGGTCCGTGAGTTCGAGCCCCGCATCGGGCTCTGTGCTGACAGCTCAGAGCCTGGAGCCTCTTTCAGATTCTGTGTCTCCCTCTCTCTGACCCTCCCCCGTTCATGCTCTGTCTCTCTCTGTCTCAAAAATAAATAAACGTTAAAAAAATTAAAAAAAAAAAGAATATGTGATCAAAGCACAATCAAAATTGTAAGTCAAAATACAATCAAAATCAACATGACACTATGTGGAACATTGTATGTGTCATTAGAATTTGTAAAAAAAATTGCAATAATCATGGATATTCTATGCTTTTCTTCCTTTCTATTAGCTAGAACTAGAATACAAGACTATAGTTATTTAAAAAAGAAATATGAATAATGAAATTAGATGTTGAATAAATACATTAAGACAGTCTTGAAAACAGTGTGTTTATAATCTCATTTATTTACAAATACCTTTGCTTAATATCATCCTTTCATGTGTTTTCTTGAAATTCCATAACTTCTTATAGTTTAGGAAGTATGAGTACTCTAAATTTTTCCCAATAATAATATCACTAGCTCATGACCATATCAAATTGTATCTTGTTTTCTTTCATTTATTTTTTTTAATGTTTATTTATTTTTGAAAGAGAGAGATACAGAATGCAAGTGGGAGAGGGGCAGAGAAAGAGAGGGAGACCCAGAATCTGAAGTAGGCTCCAGGCTCTGAACTGTCAGCACAGAGCCTGACGTGAGAATCTGTGATCTCAGAGCTAAAACTGAGATCGTGACCTGAGCTGAAGTTGGACGCTTAACCAACTGAGCCACCCAGGTGTCCCTTGCTTTCTCTGATTTAATGATCACAACTTTGGTGAAGGAGAGAAATTACATGACTTACCCAATTTCCAAACTGAGAAAACAGAGGTTAGGCTGAAACTGAGATTTTCTGATTCCAACTATAGCCTCTGTCTATACCACATTTCATTATCATATACAGAGGTGTCCAGGTGTCAGGATCAGATGACAGAACAAAGGAAAGTATATCGAGTGGTTACATCATGGTGTGTGTGTGTGTGTGTGTGTGTGTGTGTATACTGCCAAATTAGTTCTGTGTAGCTGTTAGGGCTCTACATAGCAGTACACACAACTATTCTTAAGCAATAATGGGGAGGTTGTAATTAAAATGCAAGTAAATTTTAAAAATGATGAAAGGCACATTGCAGCTGTACAACACCATTTACTGCTTTCCTGATCAAATTGCTGTGGCTTTTATTATTTAGTAAACCTGTTTTTGACATTAGTGTATCTTAAAGTAATGTAAAAGTTATAATAAACTACAGTACAAGTAAACTACTAGATTCAGAAAGATGTTTCTAGTTAGCAGAATCTGATGGTCTGATGATTAGAGCTGCTCCAGGTTATCTTTGAAAATATTAGGGATGCCTATTGTGAATTATCACTTGTTGCTAAAGCCTTTCTTGATCCCCCTACATAAAGTCAATTCATAATCCCTTTTTCCTTTCCAAATGACCACAGCACATTGCCAATACCTCTGTTATAACTTGTGGGCTTTTAGGCGAGTCATCTCTTTCCTTTCCCCCATTCCTACCTCATTCCGCTCCAAAGTAGGTAGAAATAAAGCTCTGAATTATGCAAGTCATTCAGTAATGGTTAGCCTTTCAAGTGGTCTCTTGAATGGGTCCCCGCATCCTCCAGAATAGCAGAGAAATGAGAAGGTTTCAGGCTGTTCTCAGTTAAGAAGCCTCTCTCTCTCACTCATTACCCACCCTGCCTCTTTTGCTCTCTAGTCTCTCTAGCTTATATCCCTCCCCCTTCCCTGACACAAAAAGCACAAAAGGCTGGGGCTGGGCCTCTATCCTTCTGTCCTAATGGTTCAGGGTAGCAATCGAAGATCAGCACTGTGCAAGGTAAGAGGCAAAGCTTCCTGGCTCTCTTGTGTGTTTGCATTTTCTTTCTGCATGCTGTGTTTTTTCAGGGAAGATTTTTTTTCACAGTTATTATGCTGAAATATAAAGGACTGAAGGGTAATTAGATGTTTACAAAAATAAGCAAAAAGAGACTATCTGGACTGCTTGCTTTCTTAGCCCCATTGTGGCCATTATCCTCACAAAGAGACATTCTCTATATGTTCCAATGTCAATCACCACAAGTGTATCTTGAGATTAACAAGATGATAGTCAAAAGTAAAATAGAATCTATTTTTTTCTTGACCTTGTCATTCATATATATAAAATATAATAAATACATGAACATTTATAGGGGCACCTGGGTGGCTCAGTTGGTTAAGTGTCCAACTCTTGATTTCAGCTCAGGTCATGATCTCATGGTCCTGAGACTGAGCCCCATGTTGGGATCTGTGCCGAGCATGGAGCCCACTTGAGATTCTCTCTCTCTCTCTCTCTCTCTCTCTCTCTCTCTCTCTCTCTCTCTTTCTCTCTGCCCTTCCCCCATGCTCACATGCTCTCCCTTTCTCTCTCTCTCTCTCTCAATAAACAAATAAAAACAAAACATTTATATAATAAGTGGCCTATGAAGGACAGAATTTAAGGATTTAAAAATCTTTGTTTCAGGATCTATTTTTTTCACACTCCAAATATTCTACTTGTGAGTTTTATTATGATCATTTTTAAAACTTTTTTAATGTTTATTTTATTTTTGAGAGAGAGGGAGAGAGAGACAGAACATGAGCAGGGGAGGGGCAGAGAGAGAGGGAGACACAGAATCTGAAGCAGGCTCCAGGCCCTGAGCTGTCAGCACAGAGCTGGTTGGGGGGCTCGAACTCATGAACCATGAGATCATGACTTGAGCCGAAGTCAGATGTTTAACCAACTGAGCCACCCAGATGTCCCTTATTATGATCATTTTTTCACGTTTAACTTTCCTCTAAGACACAGAACATATTATTATCTATGTGCTTTTTTCAGATACCTACATATGCTACAGATAGTTGATTCTTGCTGAATGAAAATTCTAAAGCCTGACTAAACTACTGAATAGGCTACTAAATGCACAAATAAGTGGGTATGATAGTAACCTGACTAGTTCAATATCAACATGTATGTTATTCTCTGTAGGGGCTGAGGACGCTTTGAAAGCAGCTACAAAGTCACTGTAATTGTGTACACATGCCATATTTTAGAGATTACTGCTAAATAAAGATCAAGTTAGTGTTTGTATTTCCCCAGAGAAAATAGAGAATTGAATCTCCAAGACAAGTTGTTGCCTTACAGGTAGTAGAGGAGTTTTAATCTGCAAAGAGAAGAAAGAGAGTAAGAAATTTAATCTTACACTGTTTCCAAGCTAAATCGACTCATCCTTTTAGACATATTCCTCATACTGCTCACAGAAGGAAAAGGGGGAAAGTAATTCCCAGCCCTGCTTCCCTCTCCCTAGCAGTCTCTGTATCAATGACACAGGCCTGCAGACCCTCGCTGTGAATGGAAAATATTAACCTCATTCTCTCCAAACACAGCAGAGGCCTCACAAATGTCCTTCCTCACTTTGGTACCTCAGGATATGTTCAGAACAGCTCTGCAATGATAGTGTTTAGACTATAGGAAGTGTCACCAGAATGATGTAAGCCTTCGTAAAGTGGCTGTGGTGATGATTTTTAAAAGAATCACTGCCTGTGAGTTTGGAAGTGCAGCATCTTGTCAGGAAAGGTCTAATGTGCTTTTTGATTTGTGAAATTTTGATGTCACATTTGGCAATAGTGGGATGCATAGTTAAAAAAAAAGTTGACAATCATCCCTAGTCATTTCATTTTCATTCACATTTAGGTGTGTAAAATCATTCTAGGTGGTATTGAGACTTTTATCCCAAAGTATTATAAAATCAGGCAATCATTTTTACATACTAAAATATGCCGATAACTTTGCATATTTCATTATTTAATTATCATGCCAAAAGACGCTGATTTAAATGTTAAATAATACATAGCTTACATAATATATTAAAAAATACACCTAAAATGTTTTAGTAGTATAAAAAGTATTGGCATCAATTTGTAATCCTTAAAATCAGCCTGGAGTTGGTATTCAGAATTCCTTTTTATTTTCTTTTTCCTTTTTTCTTTGGTACTGAATATAAAAGGACTAATGTTAGTGAATCAAATCCATACTTTATACCCCAGGAAAACAAGATACTGGAACAATAAACTCCATCACAGTTTTGCAGATCAGTGTCTCATTCTCAGACCCCAACCCCTCTGGCTATAGTAGAGTGGCAAAGGTGACATGATTCCTCTTCTTAATGTCCCTAAACATCCCATCTCACCCTGTACTGTTTTTACTTTTCGTTTGTTTGTTTCCTTACTAATGGTCTTTGGAAAACTGAAAGCTTCATACTCACTATTTCATTGGTGCCTAGGTTGAGACAGATCTCTCTATCTATAAACTCTTGTCACTTGCTTTTCTTCTGCTAACATCTTGAGCAAGACAGGGTAGAGAGAAAGGAAGCAGTGAACCTGATGAGTATTTGACAGGAGGCCTTAGAAAACTATTACTTGAATGGTCACCTTATACAAAAACACACTATAAATACAATGCTTGGCAGATCATAGTTTAAGTCAGGAGATTCGTGAAGTATGATGCAATAAACTCAGTACTAAATTCTTCTTTCTACTTTTATATATCAGGAAAGTAATTCCTACGTAATAATTGACTGAAAATTCTGTCAAAATGTATGAAAATAAAACAAAGTCCTTTACCAAAGAGATTATGAAAGTCTACCATAAAGTTACTTTTCTCAAGGTCAAGGTGAATATACAATTCGCAATACTTTCCAACAAAACTTTAAAGGATCAGAATAGATATAGTAATTATTCTCATTTTTTTCAAGATATAAATAGCGGGTATCCCAGAAATTGATGTTTCTTTTGTCATTTTGTAATTCAATATTGGATAATATGTTCAAGCTCTACTCTAGAAAAAAATAAATTTAGAGGAGCAAAGGGATATTAAGAAGGGTGAATCTAATTTAGAACGGCTTTATCTAGCAGCTTGCTAATAGGGGGATATTGATAAACTTTTTACCATTTTGAAATACAATGATTTCTCTGCCTTATTTTTTCTTTTAACAATAATGTCCATTTATAGCTATGTTTTGCATGGCATTTTCTCCAGAGATATGATATTTATTTGTACTTTTAAAAGGTACCTTCTACTAAGCATCATAAAGTGAATATATGAACTTGGTATAAATAGAAATGGGGGCTCTAGGTCAGCTACCAAACAAAGGCAAGTCTTTGATAATTAAAAAAAAAGTCATTGCCAGCTATAGGAAAAAAGGCAGTTAGTTGACAGCTATAATATTCATCTAGTGCAAGTCATAATTTGCACGCAAATATATAATTTTGATGTTATAATCTTCAATAAAGAAATGTTAGCGTTCGAGCTATAATAGACTCATCAACCAATGAGGGGTAATATCAACATTTTTTATTGTTTTTAAAATGATTATTGAGTTGGACAGGTGGAGATTTCACAATAATTGAGTTGGGATATCTCCCACCTGATAAGTTATTTTCCCTTTGCCTGATTCTGCTGCAAAATGTTTTCTTCAAGCTATCTCTTCTGCCCCGAAAGCTACTGAGTTGGCTCATGTTTCTAAACACTGATTCATTTAGATATTGCTCTGTGGAATACAATGGTGCTGAAGTGACTTGCTCCAATTTGAGAGAGTGAGTTGAAGTGAGTCAATTCGTGGTTATATAACTGTAATCTTAAAGTTTAGGAAAGAACTCTAAATAGCTTCAGCCAGCCCCTTTTCTGGGGCCAGATCATCAATAGTTTAATTATTTCAAAGAAAGGTCCTTTTGACACAATTGTATTGTAATTGAACTGTAACTGCTCACCCTAATTGTCCACTTTGCACTTTTATTCACAGATGCACTCTGTAATGGCAATCATCAAGAAATTTCTCCCACATTTTTTGGTCTCTCATTCAGATTATCAGGCTAGTTGTAGAAGATACCTCATTAACTATTCCATGTAAGAAAATGTAGAAGCAAATTTTGAAATTATTTCCAATATTTCCAATCCACGTCTTCCAAAAATATACAACAAATGACTTGCTATTTTATTATGCAATAATTATTTTTTAACATTTAATAAGGATACTGTGCATACATGAAATATATACCTGCTCAACTATAGATATCATAAAATCTAACAAGTTCATATTAATGAATTTTTTAATAAGAAATCTGTAAATATTACTCACTGCAAACTTCCTTTTATAGGAAAACAGATATATTAATTTCAGGAGGAAGAATGTTTTCCTTAGCTACAGACGCTAATGATCCAGTTCTT
This sequence comes from Acinonyx jubatus, assembly GCF_027475565.1. NCBI lineage: Eukaryota > Metazoa > Chordata > Mammalia > Carnivora > Felidae > Acinonyx > Acinonyx jubatus. The sequence goes on from NC_069383.1 coordinate 31,355,318, forward strand.
TATATATGTAATACCTGCTAAAGACACACATAGAATTGTTTTTGTTTCTGTTTCCTTCATTTTAACAGCCCTAAATGTCCTTATCTTTTTTCAAGTTTTTATTTATTTAAATTCCAGTTAGTTAACTTACAATGTAATGTTAGTTTCAAGTGTACAATATAGTATTTCAACACTTCCATACATAACAATGCACAAAACAAAGGTCACATGGCCATAGTGCCTGAAAGCCCAACTTCCATCACTTCCAAATAGTGTGTGTGTATGTGTGTGTGTGTGTGCATGGAAAGGTAAATACATGTTCCTGTGTGAACTTGTTTGTGCAAGGGGTGGAAATATGGGGCTGTATGGAGATAACAAATATTATGATAAATAACCGACTTTTCATATCAAATATCAGGCTGTGATAGTACTCTTTCAGGCTTAGTGTATGATCCCAACAAGTATTTGAGAGATTTAGTAGGGGCCATTCAGTATAATAAGAAATATATTTGGTCTGTATCTCTGATTCCTAGCACAGAGCTCCTGTAACCCTTGGAATTTTCTGAGTCACAGGAGTGTCTTTTGTTATTTATGAATAACAAGCCCTTCTAACCATTATGAACTTATGTTAATAGGGTGACTTAGGATGAGGTTCCTAGATAGCTTCTAGATGGGGCTGGTCACAAGAAGACCAAGTGATGAGAAAGTGGGATCTTTGAACCTTATCTACCAAACTCTATTGGAAAAGGGAGAGGGTGGCTGGAGATTGAGCTGTATAAAATCTTTTCAACAATAAGTTTTGGAGAGCTTTTGGGTTGGTTACTTAGTCCAAAACTCTTGGGTATAATTGCATTTTGTATAATTTGTAAACACATACAGATATGCTTTATGAGGCTTCAATTTGGGGGCTCTAGCTTGTTATTTTGTAGGTTTGCCACTAACTTAAATTTAATTAGTCTTGTAGAAGTTCTATGTAACTCATTCTCTTCTGAGCTACAAAAAATTGAAAACCTTGATAAAAATATACATGGGTGTTCCTTATATAATTGTTCTAACATGATTACTGTACTATACAAATGCATGTTTCAATAAAGGAAATGCATTCAACCCCAAACTCTTATAAAATTCCCGGTGCTTAAATATTTTTTTTTAATACTTAAGCATTTGTAGCTTTTCTCAGGAATGTTTTTATTGGCACCCATGTATGCTCATATTTTGTCTACCTGTGCAGCTCCTTAACAAGATCTAGAGAGCTCCAAATGAACTAAAATTACAGTGAGTTCTGAAGTTGTTTTTATAAAGTAAACATGATTTCTAAAGATGAATCAAATCAATAATTTGGGAACTTGCATACACCATAATATCAGCATAAAATTATAGTTAAAAATTGCACTTTTAATAGGTTTAGCCGTATTTTGAAAGCTTATTTAAGTACTGCTAATCTTACAAATTCTTAAGTGTATTTTATATTTTAACATTAAAACATAGTTTTAAGGCTGTTAGTGTTTATATTTAGAAAGTTGATTGAATTTTAATGTCTAAAGTACAATTATACATGTATAAACATGGCAATATATTTTGATTAAAGTTCTGAAAGGTTAAAAAGTGTGGATGGGTGCCTGGGTGGCTCAGGTGGGCTAAGTGTCTGATTTCGGCTCAGGTCATGATCTCACGGTTTGTGGGTTCCAGCCCCACATCTGGCTCAGTGCTGACAACTCAGAGCCTGGAGCCAGCTTGAGATTCTGTGTCTCCCTCTCTCTCTCTTTTCCTCCCCCACTAGTGCTCTGTTTCTGTCTTTCAAAAAAATAAATAAATGTTAAAAAAATTAAAAAAAAGTGTGGAGACACAGTGGGAGGAAATAACTGAGTAACATTAGTAAGATATATTTATAAAATACATGTTGAGAAGGGATTGGGAATAATGAGCTAGGTTACTGTGAGCATTGGTGAGAAGCATAATGGGGACTATGGCTCTGTGGAAGTGAGATTAGAGAGGAGTCTATGCTTACACCAGACACCTTGCTAGAGACGAGGATCAACATGAAGGCTGGCTGCGAAGAATGAAGACAAGTGTGATGACAGAGCCTGGCCAGGTGCAGTGTAACATTTCCAGATCTGCAGGACTGTCTTCCCACCCACCACATTTGCTTCATCTGCACTTTCAGATGTAATCATTGATCATCCATTTACATGAAAGATGTTCCTTTCCTGTAATACACTCCATATGTGTGCAAGAAAAAAAGTGCACACATATGTTTATAACAAATTTTCTTAATCCAGAATCAGTTCCAAATGTTCTTGAAATAAAATCACAATGGAAGAAAAGAAAGAAAAAAAAAAGAATGATGTGTGGCTTTTAACTATTATGGGATTAGCTTAATTCTTTCACTTCTTATCCAGTTCGTGTGCTGGATGTGATAGACTGAGCTTTAATTCATGATTTACATTCTAATTCCATCTTCTAAAGTTACTCTCTTGAAAGTAAATGGATTTCATCAAGCCTAAGTGCCCTAATACAGATAACAGAGAGATTAATATTTCCTTTACAATATATTGTGAAAATCAAATATGATTTTGTACAACATTTGACACATTTTTTATACTTCTACTTTCCATTTTTTTCCTGATTAATTTGTATGTTTTCATGGCTGATATTTAGCTGGAATATACCAATGTAGAAGTATGTTCAGTATATTTATGCCTGGCATCATTTGGTTATTTAGTGCCTTTGACAAGATTGTATGTGTACCATTATTGCTATTAAATATTCTCAATATCACTCTTCTATATTTATTTGATTTATTCATAGGAAGTGAAAAGCTATCTATATATGACTTATGGCTTATACATGGAGAATAGAAGTGAAGAGGGACAAGTTGGAAAAATAGAGAATACTGATTTTTTTTTTAGTAGACATATATATGAGCTCAAATAATCATCTACCAATGTAAAAGTAGTTTATGTTGATGGCAGACATATGAACAACATTGTCTCCAAAGACTTTTTTTTAAGTTTATTATTTATTTTGAGGGGGTGGGGGAGTGTGCTTGTATGTGTGAAAAAGTAAGGGGCAGAAAGAGAGGGAGAGAAGAGAATCCCAAACAGGCTCCACACAGTCAGTGCAGAGCCCCACATGAGGCTTGATTCCATGAACTATGAGATCATGACCTGAACTGAAATTGAGTTGGAGCTTAACTGAACAAGCTACCTAGGTGCAATACCAAAGTCTTTTTTGAGACTAAAATTTTGCAAACTCCTGTCTCAGCATAGACTGTTCTTTATGTACTAAATTTAAGACTGATATAGCATTCTAGGTAAGAAGAAAGAGAAACACAAATGAGACACTTCATGTTATTTGATCTCATTAAGAACTTTAAGGTCTAAAGAAAAAAGATGTATTTTATACATTTGAAAATGAAATTCCAATCATTATTAAATTATAAATATCTTCAATGAGGTAGGGTCAGGAATGAACATACACATCCAATATTCATTGTGGACATAGAAACATCGCTTGTTTAGGAACATAGCCACGGGAATGTCTGCTGGCTCAGTTGGTTGAGTGTTGACTCTGGATTTCAACTTAGGTCATGATCTCACAGTTTCTAGGTTAAAGCCCCACATCGGGCTCTGTGCTGACAATATGGTGCCTGCTTGACTTCTCTCTCTCCCTCTGTCTCTGCCCCTTCCCTGCTTGCACTCTCTCTTTCTCTCTCAAAAAAAAAGGAGATAAAACTTTAAAAAAAATGTAGCCATGGATATATCTATGCACATACTCCTTGCCTTTGCTATACAATACACACACACATACTCACACACACAGCTCTGATAAAATACACAAAATGTATTGGTAGTGAAAACTGAAACAGTACTAGATAATTAAAAAAGAAAAAAAAATAATGTTCCTTGCTTTTAGAAAAACAAGATTTTCCTTAATGTCTTTGTATATGCTAATATAATTCTTTAGTAAAACCATTCTCCTTTTGTTCTAGTCAACAAAATATATATAATTAAAATTTTGAAAAAATTGTCTAGATGAAATTGACATGATATCCTACCAAAAAATCATTTCCTATAAGAAGAGTTTCCTGTTTCATTTTGCATTTTTACTAACTACTATTTATGTAAATTTTATTCAAAAAGTAAAGGAAACATAAGTTTTGTTTTTCAATATAAAGTATTTAGCTATCACTTGCTTTGGTAGAAGAAGGAAGGAAGGAAGGAAGGAAGGAAGGAAGGAAGGAAGGAAGGAAAGAAGAAGGGATGAAACAGCAGAGAAGTAAAACTGATGAAATCTTCAGAATGTAAAGCAGATATACTGCTGTGGCAGTGATCTATGTTGTGTTTATTCCATGGGGGGAAAATGGTAAAACAGTCATGTTTTTCAGCAAATTGTGTTTCTATTGATTTTAAAGAACTAGTGAATATTCCAAATGTTCTACAATCTATTCTGCAAACTCCTATTTAAATTCATGTGGAATAGAAAAATTATTGCACAGTAAAAAGTAAAAACAATACATACATCTTGGAGCCTACAGTGATAAAGGTGAATTTTCAGTTTTTCTTTTAACTTCTGAGAACAATATAATTGGACACAATTCATTCCTATAGGTCCTTTACCTAGGCAATGTTTAATGGAAGGAGCTGTGATTTTTCAAAAGAAAACGGTATCTTGGCTTGTCCAATATAGTGGCTATTAGACATATGTGGCTATTTGAATTACAAAAATTTGAATTTCAATTACTCAATAGCACTAGCCGTATTCAAAGTTTTCAATAAGCCACAATGCCTAGTGGCCACCATATGGGACATGGAAGATTTATAGAATATTTTCATCATCACACCATTAGTACAGACCTTTTGTTCCATTCAATCCACTCCACTGGATTTTGGATGCAGATGCGTCCATGTGTATCATCTAAGAGCGTTTAACATGTTAAGCTTAGTTAGTCTTAATTTCTTGTGTGATTGATTTTTTTCCTTTTGGTTGGCCTTCCATGTGAGGGGTTGAGCCAATCTAGTCAGTACTTGAACTTGTTTTCAATTTTGTGGGTGTTATGTGTCATCCTATCTTTCAAGTTCTTCTAATGTTACCTTGTGTTTTGGATGAAGGCTGGGTTGCCTTGACCCATTTTCTCAATGTTTCTCTTCCACAGCAGCTTTAAGTGCTCCCTGTAATCTTGCACCTCAAAGATGTTTTCTCTTCATGCTCCTGCCCCTTCCCTAACTGTTGACTGCAGTTTTTTGTTATTTGGAATTTTATTTTGCTGGCTCAGACTTAGTGTTGGTCATGTGGTACATCCTTTGGTGTTGGTGATGAGGGGGAATCAGGGATCTCATCTCTGCCAGGGGCAGCATTATATGACAGTAGGGGACCCAAAAGGTGAAGTTTTTTTCTTTTCTGTTCTTTTCCTCTTGTTGCGATGGGCTTCACTTAGTCCCTGAGTATGGCAGGGTTTACCATGCTGGATCCAGTCATTTAAGGCTTCTGTTCTATAGAAACAATAGGGAGTTGGAACTTTGAGTCATCCACAGCAACTGTTCCTTGATGCTCCTAAGTCTGCATTGTGTGGGAGGCTTTCTCTAGTCTTTTGTCCTGTAACCAATATTAAGATCCTATAGTTAATTGTGTGTAGATTCCCCTTGTTCATTATGGTCCAAGATTTCTATTCTCTCAGGTTATTCCATGCTCAGCTCTGAGCAATTCATTAAATATTTTAGCTGAATTATTCTTACCAGTTTGTATGACACTCACTCTCACTGTGTGCCTTAGGTAACAAGAGTTCACATTTGCATCTCTCTTTGGTAGTGTCTCTCTTTCCTTAAATTTCAGGTTAATTGGTTGTGCTGTGTCTTAGTTGGAATTGCCATTATGAAATGCCATAGACTAGGTGGCTCAAACAACAAAAATTTATTTTCTCACAGTTCTAGAGGATAGAAGTCCAAGATTAAAGTGCTAGCATGGTGGGTTTCTGATAAGAACTCTCTTCCTGGCTCGTAACTGGTTGCCTTCTTGGTGTGTCCTCACATGACAGGACAGAGGGAAAACTCTCTGATGTCTCTTTTTATTAAGGCACGAATCTCATCACAAGGTCCCCACTCCCACAACCTCCACTAAATTTAATTATCTTTCAAAGGCTCCATCTCCAAATACCATCTTATTGGAGGTTGCAGCTTCAGTTTATGAATTTAATGGTGGGGGAGGTCATGATTCAGTCCATAGCATGCTGTGACTTTCCAACTTGCTGCATCCTAAGTATAAGTTGAAAGGAAAATGTACACTAATATTTAAAAGCACATATTTTTAATTTCAGCTTCTCTCTAGAACCTTAGGGTAAAATATGATGGTGATCATCAACGTGTGTTATGTATATTTTCATTACAGAGAAAAAATCTGCTGTTGTTGTTTTGTTGTTCAAATATGACAAATATTTTGTTTTCTTCTCATTTCCCCAATATATAAACACCTACCTAGAAACACACGTTTACCCAGATACATACACAACTTATCATTGCCTACATCTGCTTTTTCAGAGCCTTGCAGTGAGAGCCCCACATTGCATTTATGTTTTGATTTTCCAGTTCAGTATTTAGTAGAGAAAATATATGTAATTTGGATATTTGCCTAAAGTGGTCTGTATCCACGTACAGTCATATTTCTTCTGTTGGATTGACTTCTACAAGTTGTTTTTTATTGTTTTTGTTTGGTTGGTTTTGTAACTGTTGTTTTTCAAGCAGCTCTGTCTTGTCTCCCAGTGTGAATATAATGATATGGTAAAGTAAGGCAGTTATAAAGAGCTAGAAAGAGAGCTCTTATAGAGTTCATTTGATTACTCCTCAAGCCAGGTCTTAGAGAGCTTCTGCTGGACTCACTATATCCACCAGAAAGTGCCCACTTTTGGGTTTTGGGTTGTATTGAGTTCAGGCCAGAGGATGCCAGAGGGATACAAATGGTAAACTGAAAACTGTTTTGGTGGTACTTCAAATTCTCATTCTTTCCCTTGATCTGACTTCTCATATTTGTATTTTTCAGCTGTCCCTGTGTTCTTCCAGGTTTTTTCAATCAAGTTTAGTGGGAGATAAAAGGAGGTATGTGTTTATCTTAACTGGATCTGGAACCCTGATATTTATATTTTAAATACTTTAATTATTTTTATTTTAAATATTTATAGAATTAAATATTGTTTTATAATTCTGATGAAGTGTGTCAAGCTTTGTGTTTTATTGCTAAACCTGCAATAAAAATCACATATTATTATAATGTTATATCTGATAGATGCTATTCTCTAATACTGGATACATAAAGTTGGTATCCTATGCAATTAATTCTTTTTTTCTAGTCAAAGAATAATCTTTTAATTCTTAATATGTTTTCTTTTATGTTCTAGGAAGGGGGAGTAAAACAGCTGAACAGGAATCCATTTATTCCTTCTACCAGAGGAATGTGACCAGAGAAATAAAATAAGAAAGCATAGCACCTGGTCTAATCTTTCTGTCAATTGGACTTCCAAATAAATAGCATAAACATATTTGCTGACAGAAAAATACTCTATCTGTAAAATGCTGTTAATTAAATATCACTGGCTTAAGAATGATATCAAGTAAATAAGACCCATGACCTATGATTCAATGAGGCATGGCTCCCTGGCAAATCTCACTTGAGATATGTAGTTCTACCCAGTGTAAAATTGAGATGCTTTATAATGTAAATGTTCCCCAATATGTGATAACTCCACAAACCTCAATTAGAGGCCCCATCTATTCTGGGCCAGAGATTCATATCTAATGGGTGAAGGAAGAACCTGGGGAGCCCCTGGATGTTCCAGACTTCCCTTTGCTTTGTCAGAGAATATTGATCATCCTATTCTTAAAATTATTTAGTAAATTTTGATACTGATTAGTATCTATAATCGGTGTGTGAATTGATAACCAAATCAGCATGTAGATGACAGCATGTATTCCAATTTTTAAAAACGTGTTTTATTTTGTTTTTGAGAGACAGAGCATAAGTAAGGGAGGGGCAGAGAGAGAGGGGACAGAGGATCTGAAACAGGTCCCGTGCCGACAGCAGTGAGCCCCATGTAGGGCTCGAACACACACTGAGAGATCATGGCCTGAGACAAAGTCAGATGCTCAACTGACTGAACCACCCAGGCACGCTGCACATATTCTAATTTTTAAAAATGGTTTCTTATTATTTCCCTTGTCATTCTTTATTATATGGATCTTCATTGTCTTTTATAGACTCTTTTTTTTTTTTTTAATTTTTCTTTGGTAGTTTCTTGAGAGAGAATCCTTCTTCTCATGAAAGGGATATTATAGGTGCTTCCTTCTTCCTGGTTGATGTTCTCCTAAAATCTGGGGCAAAGGTTACATAATCTTTAGAAATGTGTTTCTTACCCCAATTGCTCCCATTATTGTAAGATAATGAAGAAAATGCAGAATTTTCTTTTTCCTACTGGAAAAGTGCACATCTTTAGTTCCTGATTAGACACAATCACTTGGGCACAATACTTATGAGATGGTTTTAATGATAGGGTTCCTTTTCTAAATTTTATTACAAATATATTTTATTGATTAATTTTATGTATTTTTGAGAGAGAGAGAGCAAGTGCACACATGAGCGAGGGAGGGGCAGAGAGAGAGAATCTCAAGCAAGCTCCATGCTATCAGCATGGAACCTGATGGGGGGCTTGATCTCATATATCAGGAGATCATGACCTGAGCTGAAAACAAGAATCTGAAGGTTAACTAACTGAACCACAAAGGCACCCCTAGGTTTTAGTAAAAATATCTTACAGTTAGTTTTATAAATATAAGACCTCAGGTGATTTCCTTTTTTTTTATGATTACAATATATTTATGGTAAAATGAGAAGTAATGCTTAACCTCCTAATAGGTGTATACTTGAAAATTGTTTTTTTTTTCTTTTTAAACTCATAACTTAAAAAATATCTTACATAATTAGAGAAAAATATAAATGAAAGACAATTTATAAAAATAAAATCCTTTAATGTTTTGACTAAAATTCTCAATTACTCCTTTATTTCCCTCGGCATCCATGTGAGTGTATTTTATGACAGGCTATTTAGTGTTCAAGTTTAAGTTTAAAAGTTCTTTGCAAGAGCAAAGAGAGGGCATGGTTACAAGACATAATTGTAGACTGAATGGTAGACTCTTAGAAAGGAGAGCGGCCTGAGGTAAAGGCCCCAAACCACTACCTGCCTGAGGCCCTGGGGAGGACAGTATGGAAATAAATACCCCTACTTCTTCACCTTTTCATTCTGATCTCTTGCTAGCATAGACTTTACTCAAGTAGCAGTCAGGGGGCAAAATAGCTGAGTTGAAACAAACCAAGAAGATCAGACTCCTGATACTTACAGTGGAGTGGAGAAAGGTGGAGAGGTGATATGGAATACCCAGCACTTTTCCTAATTAATACATAAGTCTTTCTACTCTCAACTTCAAAGAGTGTCTGTTTTTCACAGGTGAGGATCCCAGATCATATTGGCTTAACCCTAGAAGCGCTTTGTGGTAGGATTTAGGGACTCTGCAGATGATGGCTTTCATTTGGAACAATTTCTCATCTGAGTCAGCTTCTTCTTTCCTTCATGTTTGAGAGCTGCTAAACATAATTTCAGTGTCGTCAGATTTTCTCCATATTCTATTTCGACAGGAGACTCTATTACCTTGTCTAGACTAATCTGTATACAGCAATGAGAGACAGACAGCTTAGTTGGGGTCCCAGACACTAGACTGTTTGCTGCACCAGCATCAAGAACCAAACTTCAGCCACCTGCTCGTTTTCCATGTTCTCAATACAGAACTGGTTTATTTAAGTGATTTTTCCTTTATTTATCAGATAGATTTAATATTCTTTCCACTCAGCTCCATACTCAGACACCACCTGTACGTTTTCCATATGGTTGCATTATGCTCAGGAATTCAACTCCCTAACTGATACAAAATACAAGCTAGAGTTACAAAATTGCTAGAAAAGGCATACTCATAGACATGTGTGTGTCTTCCCACACTTCTCAGACACTTAAGCCTTGGTGAGTCTCCAAGAATGTAGCGATGTTTCCCCATTTTCACTTTATGAAGATTTTTCTTAAATTTTTTATTACATTTATTTATTTTTGAGAAACAGAGTGAGACAAAGCATGAGTGGGGGAAAGAAGCAGAGAGAGAAGGAGACAGAATCTGAAGCAGGCTTCAGGCTCTGAGCAAGCGGCCAGCACAGAGGCCGATGCGGGGCTCAAACCCACGAACTGTGAGATCATGACGTGAGCTGAAGTCGGACGCTCAACGGACTGAGCCACCCAGGCGCCCCATGAAGATTTTTTTTTACTAAACATTTTTTTTTTGTAATAGAAAAGCAGATACTTAAGATTTGAGTATTGACACTACTACTTTAATTTAGCAGATTTAGAAAACATGGTTTAATATAGAATTAAGTAAAATTGTAAACACAAATTTCTTATATGAGCTGGGATCCCAAGAAGAAAAGGAAATGCACTAGAAGGATTAAATATAAATATTTTTAAAATTAAAAATACATATTTAATTTATTTTCAAACACACATTAATATTATTTTAAATGTTATCAACTATTTGTATAAAATAATAAAAAAAATTAAAAATAAATACTTAAACTACCATGAATTTATGGGATTTATAACATACACAGATGTAAAAGACAGGAAAACAAAAACATAAATTTCATGCAAGGAATAAATGGAAATTTACTCTTTGCTACAAGGTTCTTACAGTGTAATATAATATGTGAAAAGACTATGATAAACTAAAGATGCATATTTTATTCTCTAGAGCAAATGCTAATAATGACCAGAAAAGGTATATCTAGAATGCCAATAAAGAAGAAAATTAAATAATTACAATTCAAGAGGAATAAAAAGTTAAAAAGGTGAGAAACTAAAAAGCAAATGCTTTGATGTTAGACTTGAATCTTACCATAATATTATTTATATGGAATATAAGTTGCTAGATTCTACAATTCAAATACAGAAGTGGTTTTTCTGCATAGTAAAGCACACACAATGTGTCTGCAAGCAATACTTTTTAAATTAAAACATAAATGTAAAACATACATAATATGCAAACACTAAGCAAAATATAGTAAGTATAAATATTTTCATATCAGACAAGGTAGATTCCAGCATGAGGCATCTTTGCAAGGGACATTATATTACAATACATCAAGAAGATATACCAATCATAAGTGAATATGCACTTAATAAATAGTTTCAAGTTATATAAAACAAAACTAATAGAACTGAAAAGAGTAACAGGAAAATCCATGCTAATATTTGCAGATTTTAACAATCACTTAACAATAACTAATAGAAAAACAAGAAAAAAGTATATGAATAAATAAGATTTTAATAGCACTGTCAACAACACCTAACTGATATTTAAAGAATATTATAGTCCGCAATAGTAGTTTTCAAACCCATTAGATGTACTCGTGAAATATTTGCCAAACAGATGTTATATTGAGTCATAGAATGAGTCTCAATAAATTTCAAAGGATCAAAACCATGCAAAGCATGGTCTTTGAGCACAATGGCATTAAACTGGGAAATAAAACCAATTTCAATATATGTTGAAATTATGGAACTGACTTATGAATATAGTATGATTTATATTTACAGTGACAAGAAAAATAGAAAATATTGTAATATAAATTAAATAAAGGAAGTATGTAAATTTGGGAATTTATTTAATGATGTCCTAGCCTCAAATGCCCATCTTAGAAAAAAAAAATTAAAAGTGTAAAATCAATTATATTAGCTTCCATGTTAAAGAACTATAAAAGGAAGAGCAAATTAAACCAAAAGTAAATAGAAAAAAGGAAAAAAAATTAAGGTCAGAATGACAAACATGATATAAATGAAAGCAACAAAACTATAAAGAAAACTAATGAAGCTAAAACAAGTTATTTGAAAATGGAAGTAAAATTGATGAACTCTTCTCAGTACAGATCAAGAAAAAAGGATTGAAAAACACAAATTACCAGTACTAAAAATGGAAGGAGACCTATCACAAGAGATTCTACAGATATTAAATGAATAAAAGGAAAATTAGAACTAATTTATGACAGCAAATTTGGAAGCTGAGTTAAAATGGGCAAAAACCTTGAAAAACAAAATTTATCAAAACAGACATAGGGAGACTAGAGAATTTAAATAACTTCATATCACTACAATTAAATTTAAACCAAAAAAAAAGCTTCCATAAAATACAACTCTAGACCTTACTGACTTTATGAGCCCAATCAAATATTTAAGAAGGAAACAATAATACTGTCTAAACTCTTTCAGAAAATACTAGAAGATAAAACAAACCCAGACCTATTTTCAGATGTAACCAGAACCATGGCTGAAAACTCCCCAAATTTACGAGAAAGACAATTGCCAAACAACATATTTGATAAACACAGACATATATTCTCAATATAGTTTTAGAAGTGAAGCCACACCAATTTATTTTTATTCAAGCTCAAAATCTGCTTTTATCTAATATATACACGTATGTGTGTGTGTGTGTATACATATATATTTTGTATGCCAATTAATGAAAAGGGAAATAACTCATGCTAGTGAGTTTCACACTAAGAATGCAAGATTAGATAGAATATGAAAAGCAATCAATGTAAATAACCATATTGTAGAAAGTAGGGAAGAAGTATCATATATTTTTTCTCAATAGCTACTGAAAATGTACTTCCAAAATTAACACTACCCATGATAAAAAACAGAACAACAACAACAACAAAAAAAACAAAAACAAAGCAAAAACAAAAGCACCTCTATGCAAACTGGGATCAGAAGGAAATGTTCTCAAACTAATAAAGGATATCAATGCACCAGTCACTTTTGACGTTCCTAGTAGTTTAAGTACGTAGAAATGTTCTTCTTTAGAAACATCTTTTCCTTCTAGCTGAACGTTTAAATCCAAATTTATTCAATTCTTGTGTTTTAGTTTAGACTTCAAGACACCGACCACAATTTTCTTGATGCTATTTATATTTAATATCAACATGAAAATGAGTATGAAAAGACCTCTGCACCCACATTTTGCTAGGCAACATTGCAGATAATACCTCTGAAAGAAATTAAAATCTACTATCAATAAATGTTGCCCCTCTGGGAATCCTGTTCTGGGGAAAATCTAGTTATAATTATCTATTTTATCTTTATAAACATTAATTCAAAAATCTTATAAAATTAAGTTCTATATTCAGTAAACTAAAATGTCTCCTTGGTACATTTTAAAACCCATTTCCCAATGTGTTTATCTTCTCTAAAAGCCACTCAATTGAAGTGATTAAACACACCATCACTATTACCACCAGGGTCACTTTCTTCTGCTTCAGTGCTCTGTAGGTTCATTATCAAGCAATTGCTACATCTCTAAGATGGATATATTTTTGGTAGTGTTCCATCTCCTCTAAATACTCATAAGGGAATCATGCAGTTACCACATTATTGTAAGATTCTCATTCAATTATGTGGTTTGCTACTGGTTTATTAAATTAATATCTGTAGGTAGTCTGAATCATGTTTCAGTGAATCAGAAAAATGTATGAAAAAGAGTTTTAGCTCCTAATATTTTTTTAGCCAAAAAACTCAATGTCTTGGTATTACAAACACTTGCTATAATAGCTAAAGGTAAACATTTCAAATTAGCTTACTGTGGAGGCACCTAACTCCTATGAATTAATTCCCCAAAGATTTTTAGAATACTTGGCCTGAGATCTTTACATTTCTGCATTTTGATTTTGGTGCCAAGTCTGAAAGAAAGAAAAGCATATGTCATTTTCAGGCTCATGAGTTATTTCGCTTTTCCTCTTTGCTTTATTTGCCTTTTTTTAATATCAAAACCATTCATCTTAAAAGTAAGGTTTTACAAGTATTAAGTTTTTTGTTTTGTTTTACAAATATTGGTTTTTTTAATAGACTTTTGAGACACGAATTTTGAGAAATAAACAATATTATTGCAATTCTATATAATTCAATTTCAGTCATCATTGTCATGATAAATAATTTTATATTCATCTGTTCTAATCTGGGCCGAACAAAACAAAACAGTTCAATGCAACTCATAGATTGAAAAGTGAGACCACAATTGCATTTATTTGTTAATGGACGCTTTCATTTCCCTCAGTAGCAGTTTTCATCAAGGAAAGAAAAATAGATTAGTTGTTCCAAAGATGGAGTGAAACATTCTTTAAGCAGGTATAAAGTTCAAAGAAGACTTGAACAAAAGTGTTAGGAAGGAAAATAAAATCCTCAAAGAATCACAATACATAAGTGGAATGGCTCTTGACTACTTCCTAATGGCTATCCTCCATCCATGTTGCCTAAACTCCATCTTGCATTGCTGCATTCTATCTGATGAATTACAGGTCTATGAAAATATTTATAAAATAAAAACTTTTGACTATCAACAGAGAATATACTGAACCATTGCTAGGCTTTAAGTTTATATTATACTTTTGTTATTATTCATCTCACATAGTAAATGAATAGGGGCAAAAACCTTTCATCTCTGCACCCAATTATCAGAGCAGAAACAAACACTGCATAATGAAAACCAAACTCTTCTTTTTTTTCCCCTGTTTTCAGCTATCAGTGAAGTCATTTCAAGAGCAGCAAATGTCTTATTTGAATTACAAGAAGGTGAGACAAAATTTTTGGAAACTGAATTTTTATTTTCCTTTGATTTCTGGTTCACACATAACTTTGATCATCTCTTTACATCATTAGTATTTTTTAATATGTGGAAATGAGAGCCTGAGATATCTTTGGGTGCTTAGATTTTCTCAAGCCTCCAACAATATTGACAAAACTTAAGTTAAACATTATTAGAAAAGTCACAACAAGTGGCATACATACATACATACACACGTGGACATACATACATATGAAAAAGTTGGATTAGTTTTCTGAAAGAGAATTTCCTTTTCTTCCTTCCTTCCTTCCTTCCTTCCTTCCTTCCTTCCTTCCTTCCTTCTTTATGAATTACTGCCTTCTAAGTATTTTAATAAATATAGACTTAATGATGTATTCAGGTTTAATGAAAGAGCAAGAAGTAACTGAACTGAAACATTCTGAAACAGTTAATCAACTATAAAAATAATTAAAAATAAACTAAGAGTTATTCTTTTTACCTCACTATTATTGTGTCTTAAACACTATGGTTATTAAAATAAAAATGCATGACACTCTTGTGAGTCACCTTTATCAGACTGATAGACCTTCAGTAAGGAAAATGGGCCAGCAAGAGTCAGCTCTTCTCGAATGAAGCAACTATGCTGCTCATGTCAACCAGTTATTACGAAGTGAGGTAAAGAACCACTTAGTAAAACAGATTATTCCAGGTTGATTGTATCTTCAGATGGTTAGACATGAAAATAATTATTTCCAAACAAAATCTGAGAGGTAGAAAATTATTTTTAAATGTCTTTTTTATACCTAATATGAGGTATAAATCTAACAAAGTCCATACAGAATATAGATAAGAAAAAGCCATAAAATACTGCAAAAAATAAAGGAACTAAATAATTAAGAGATGTCATGTTTATAAATTATGAGTCAATATTAGTAAGATGTCAATTCTTCTCAACTTGATCTATAGATCCAATGCAGTATCAATCAAAATTTCAGCACCTGATTTTATAGATATTGATAAACTGTTTCTAAAATTTATATGGAAAGGAAACAAAGATTTAGGATAGCCAGAATAGTATGGAGGAAAAAAGAACAAAGTTTCAAGATTCCTGGCTTTATAAGATTTAATAGAGCTACAATAATCAGCATACCATTTTATTGTGGAAATAATAGAAATAGATAAATGGAACAAAATGGAGACCGCCCCCCAAAAAACACACAAAAATATAGTCAATTGATTTTTGACAAAGGCAAAAAGGAAATTCAATAGAGAAAAAAAAAGTCATAAATGATAATGAAATACTTGGACATCCACATGCAAAAATAAAAAAATATTAACATAGGTTATATCTTACATAAAAATTCTCAATATGGAACAGTTAAAAATAAGATGAACACTTTAAAACTTTTAAAAGAAAACTTAGGTAACAGTTAGGACCTTGAGCATGGTGAT
Source organism: Acinonyx jubatus (assembly GCF_027475565.1). Classification (NCBI taxonomy): domain Eukaryota; kingdom Metazoa; phylum Chordata; class Mammalia; order Carnivora; family Felidae; genus Acinonyx; species Acinonyx jubatus. The sequence goes on from NC_069383.1 coordinate 31,371,445, forward strand.
GAGTATTTAGATACAATAACAAAAGCACAATTCATGAACAAAAAAGCTGAAAATTGGACTTTATTAAAATTCAAATCCTTTGCTCTGTGAAAACCCCTTTATAAGAGAATGAAAAGATAAGCCATTACTGGGAGAAATATTTGGAAATTACTCACTGAACTCATATCCAAAATATATGAAATCTTGAAACTGAAACCATAAGTAAATAACACAATAACATAACATCATAACATAACATAACATAACATAACATAACATAACATACATAATGTTAACATACCTGCACAGACACCACAGGAAAGATATATGGGTAACAAATAAACATATGAAAATGTATGTAACATAATTTGGCTTTAGAGAAGTGCAAATTCAAATAATTAGTTATTAATAGACACCTATTAGAATGGCTAAAATATAAAAATAAACTTTACAATATCAATTGATAGTGTGAAGCAACATGAAAACACAGCTATTATAAGATACAAAAATCATGGTCTTCCATATTTACCCAACTGACTTTAAAACATATGCCCACACTTGGGGCACCTAGGAGGCTCAGTGGGCTAAGCATCAGACTTAGGCTCAGGTCATGATCTCATGATTCATGAGTTCATGTTGGGCTCTGTGCTGACAGCTGGGAGCCTGGAGCCTACTTCGAATTCTGTGTCTCCCTCTCTTCTGCCCCTCCTTCGCTTGCTCTCTGTCCCTCTCTCTCTCTCTCAAAAATAAATAAGAATATTAAAAAAAAAACATATGCCCACACAAAGGACCTATGCATGTATGTTCATAGTAGACATATCTGTAATCACCAGCAACTGCAAGAAACTGAAATGGCTTTTTAGTGTCCATGTAAACTGTGTAACATAACAAGATGATAATATTCAGCAATAAAAATTAGCACTAAACTTGTAATCATTTATCAATATATAGAAATACTGAATTATTATATTGCCCACTTGAAACTAATATAAAATTATATGTCAATTATACCTCAGTAAAAATGAATATTGATAAAATCAACTATTAGAGCATTTTAACAGTTATCAGTAAGAAATTACTTAAAAAATAGCTGTCAAGCTACACAAAATTATTACGGTGGAATCTTAGTTGTGATTGATAAGCAGTCAGTCTGAAAAGGCTACATGTTATATAATTCCACTTATATGTGTTTATAGAAAAGGCAAAACTAAACACTGTTAACAGATTAGTGATTTCCAGAGGTATGGAATGTTGTAAAAGTTGAATAGAGGAAGCACAAACTGTTTATTCTTTTTGGATGGTAAAACTCTTTTGCATGATACTGTAATAATGGATACTCGACACTACACATTTGTCAAAATCCATAGAACTGTATGGCACACAGACTTGAATTATAGTGTGTGCAAATTTTTAAAAGTCATCTAGAAGATAGGGGGATCCCAGCATAGAATGCAGACTATGACAAATGAATCCAGTTGTACTACAAAAAATTTACATAATTTCATTTGAGTGTATAGGCTGAAATGGCGAATGACCTAAGTAACTTTGGAAATGAGTAGAGAGCATAAAAGATGGTCCTGGAGAATCTTGTAGTGCCCAAAAGTAAGTAAGTACTGAGAAACAAAAGAACAATTATGAAGTTATGTCAAGAAACATGGGAGCCCACCGAAAGAGTCCCCAGTAACCAAAGCTGGAAAAAAAATGAGTAAAAAAATAAATACTGCAGTACTGGATTATAACCCAAAGTATAAAATAAATATCAGTGAGCCCATATTGATAGAGATAAATGACTGAATAAGTAAGTAAATGGGGGAGAGAAACAAGTATTTTTTTCAGAAAAATTCCAAATACTTTATATAGATACTCTTCCTTCAATGAGATGTAGCAGAATTCCTATTCTTCATGTGTTATCTGCCCATAGTGACTTCCTTCCAAAGAGTACAATACAGAAGAATCTTCTTACCTGTGAAAAAACCTGATGAATACTACCTTAGTCTGGTGATCAAGTTTAACATCAACAGTGCTAAATCATTTTGATAGCATGTGTACTTGATATGATGTGATGAGAATGTAACCTTCTCCCTGTGGTCTTTCCTTCCAAAATCCATAAGCCCAGGATAACCATGAAATAAACATCAAAAAACTCCAACTGAGGAACAGTCTAAAAAAAATCTGACCTGTACTCCTCAAACATATCAAGGTCATCAAAATCAAAGAAAGTCTGAGAAACACAATCTGGAGGAATCTATAGAGACATAATTACTAAATGTAATGGGCTGTTCTGAATAGGATCTTGGAACAGAAATAACACATTAGGGAAAAACTAAGGGAATATGGATAAAATATGGACTTTAATAATCTACTGATACCAGATGATTTGTTGTGGCAAACATAGACTATTAATGTAGGAAGTGTTAAATTAATTAAATAAGAAGATCATTAGATTGAGGTGGCTCTAATGCAATGGTGGTTTATGTAAACAGACCACCATCTAAGCCCATAAATGCCTCAAAGCACAAAACTGAAATCTAAGGACAACCAATCACAAATAGTCAACTTGGCTTTAAGTTACAGCAAGTCAGTAATTTCCTTACTTTGCTTTTGTCTTTCCTATATAAAAGTCTCTCCACGGGTCCTGTTGGTAGAATTCTAACCACTTCAGGCTTAGTGCTCCCTGAGACTAACAGATTTTTACTGAAATGAACACTTAAAATGTTTAACATGTCTCAGTTTATTTTTTAACAGATACTAACAATAGAGAAAACTGAGTGAGGGGTTTATGGGAACTCTCTGGAAAATCTTCCCAATTTTTCTGTAAATCGAAAACTCTTTCATATTATCTTGCTTTTTTAAAAAAAATGAGTTTCTTAAGACTCTAGTAATTTACACAACATTGCATTTTAAGAGATAGATTCAAATTTGATCCAAGATCTTCTCTATTCCAAATTTATATTGTACAAAACCTGTTATTAATAAAAATATTGAGTAATTTATTAAATACTGACTGGTCCATGTAAGCATGCTTGTTGGGATATTAGTTTAAGTGAGCTAACTTAATTCACAGAAGGTATGTTTTATTTCTATATCACCTTCATGGTTCAACCTATATATATAATATATATAATATATATAATATATATAATATATATAATATATATAATATATATATATTATATATATAGTTCAACCTAATTTATATATATGTATGTGTACATATATATATGTATACGTGTGTGTGTGTGTGTGTGTGTGTTTCCCATGCTATAACATGGGGAGGGGGCTTTTTATTGAGTATAGTGAAAGTAAACGCAGAGATGTCACCAGTTTCTCTTTCTCCTAACTTTGATCTATGCCCTTGTGAAAGATGTTCAGAATGTAATTGTTCTATATCAGTATGATTGTGCAGCAGATATAATTGATATTAATGCCTTCTTTTGTGGAATGTGTTTACCTGATTTGGGCTCTAAGTTTTAATTGGTTGACTTTATCTTAATGGATAAATCTCAGGAAGAACTTGGGTCTGAGTATGTTATCTGAGTAAATAAGATATGCACTATAGGGACCCTAATCCCTTCCTGGAGCTCTCTACCTTTATATCTCTTAAAGCCATAATACAGTCTCCCAGTCTCTCACCATCTCCAAAATTATAATGCTATCATGAGTGGGGCTAGGAGGTTTCCCACAGGGGGAAACTGTGAGATAATAAATGGATATGGTTTTATATTATTATCATTATCATTATTTTTATTTATTTATTTGTTTGTTTATTTATTTATTTATTATTTTGAAAGAGTGAGAATGTGCAAGTTGGAGAGAGTCAGAGAGAGAGAGAGGGAGAGAGAGAATCCCAAGCAGGCTCTACACTTTCAGTGCAGAGCCTGATGTGGTGCTCGAACTCATGAACCAGGAGATCATGACCTGATCCAAGATCAAGGGCCAGACGCTTAACCAACTGAGCCACCCAGGCACTCCTTGGATATGGTTTTAAACTGCTATACTTGAATTTGTTACATTACAATAAAAACTATGCTATTCAAGTTATGTCTTAGTATTATTCAAATTAAGTATTTGTCTTTCAGTAGAATTTATAAGCATTGTGACTTTCTTATTAAATATATTCTTAGTCACTTTGGGCATTTTTGAATATAATATTTTATTATCTCAGTTTCTAGATGGCTAAATATTAAATGTTGAACTACACTGGTAGTGGGTTGCTGGGAGAATATATCTTCCACATTCGTAGGATGAATTTTCCCTAAGCACCCTTCACTCACTGCCTCATCCATTATCCTTTCATTATTTAGGTAAAGTGAATTCCTTATCACAGAATGATGGAAATAACTAGTACGTGTAACTCAACTCTCTCCATCCTCCTTCCTTTTGGGAGATTGGTACATACAGAAAGGATAAATCAAGTCAACCCCTAGTTGAAGAGACAGACTCTCATGAAGAGAAACTTGACATTGACCAGATTCAGCATGAGCATGCCTACTTTTGCTGTCCAGCTAAACTTCATTCTTTATTATCAATCAGCATTTTTAGTAAAATAAGTGATACTCTTGTCCCTGTTGGTACTTCTTGTCAATCTCCATTGATTTAAACCTCAGATGGAATACAGTTGTGATATTAATTGTGACTACCTCAAGCCCCAGCAGCAGACTAGGCAGAACAAAAAAAAAAAAAAAAAAAAAAGGAAAGGATTTATGTTTATTCATTTAAAAATGTATTTTATTTTAGTTAGCTTGCTACTTAGAAATTAGGTCTTGATGTCAAGTGACTTCTATTGTGTTTTGTTGTAGCTGGAAAGTGCACTGGACAATGATCTATGGCTGGCTTTGTTCAACAAGCAGGGGGCCAGTGCCTGTGCAGACACAAGAAGGAGGGTTCTCTCCTGCTGGTCTCCATGCCATCTCCCAGCTCTAGAGGCAGGGAGGAGAATACATTAATTTGTTGAGCTTCTTCTCTATTCCAGTATACCAGGAGACCAAGGACATTAAGAAAAGTTTATTTCTGTGGGCATGGTTTAAATAATGATTTGTTCCTTTCTGATATGCTGCAGCTTTAACTGACACCTAATTTTTTTTTTCATACAGGAGCGGGGGACGGGAGGGGAATGTCTGCACTTTTTCTCCCTGTTAGATTTCAGTAAGTTCTGAGGTCTCACTCATACATTCTAGGTCTAACACACTGCTGTGCTGGGGTCAAAGGCTGCTTTCTTGGGAGTTAAAAATAAAGAGAAGAAATACTTGAGTTGCCACATTCACAGAATCCTCTTCTTACTCCCTATGAATTCAATTTACTTAAAAAACAAAATAATTGTCTGTGAAACCTGACTATAATCCCAGCCTATGATTTTTCAATGAAGGTGGAAGGCGCTTGAGAATGGGGGTAGTACTGAAACAATCTGAAGAAGAAGAAAGCTCCAAGTCAGACCAGTCCCGTTTTACTTTTTCTCATCTTTATCAAGCAATTATAAACTGTCAAGATTCTGTAGATAGGATGCTCATTTAACCAAATATTCCAACTTTTTACTATTTATTTATTTATTTTGAGAGAGAGAGATGGGGGAGGAACAGAGAGAGGGGGACAGGGAAAGAGAAAATCCCAAGCAGGCGCTGGGCTGTCCGTGCAGAGCCCAACATGGAGCTCGATTCCATGAACCATGAGATCATGACCTGAGCTGAAATCAAGAGTTGAATGCTTAACCGACAGCCACCCCAGTGCCCCTGGATGATAAATTTATAGTCACCTTAAATACAGATAATTTTTCCTAATTATTTCCACAGCTAAAGTGTAGGAAAAAGTTATTAAGATAGTAGGCACTGATTTTCTTTGCAATTAACCTTTAAGTAAAACATTGTGAATATTTTATATTTAATGAATTGTAGAGCAGCAAATTTATATTTTGATGAAAATTTTAATATATGACTCATTATTTGGATCTATCAGTCTTCTTTTTGCATTTATTGTTAAGTAATAGCTAAAATGTATGTATTGTATTCATGATCCTCTTTATATACTTCATATTAACACTCCTTTTTTTGTGAGCATCACAAAGTTAAAGTATTTTCACATATGTATTATAATAATCAATTCTTAGCTTGTCTTTGTGTGAGAGTCTGTACATCTTTGTTCTTCTCACAACACACCTCAGGAAAGTATTTTATCATTTTTTTGCCATTTTACAAGTTCCAAAGTTGTAGTAAAAAGGGTTAAAGAGCTTTACCAAAGACAAACAGTTAGTGAGTGACAGAACCTACATTCTGTAGTCTGTTTTACCTAGGGGCCTGGGCTCTGAATCACCATTCTGTATATGCCACCCTCCCCTCAGAATTCCCCAGTAGTAAGTTACGTCCTACATTCACCACCTGGCAAAACTGTAACTTCTCTGTTCATTTGTCTAATACAGCACCTAAACCCAATGCTTCTCTGAGACTTCTATCCCTGATGAATTTCCACTGTTTTCCTCTTTTTGAGCTCTCCTAACTGTATTCTCTAGAACCCCTTATATGCTCAAGCTCTTGACCTAAGTCCTTTCCTATTTGTGCGCATAACTGAAATTTGACTCATCTGTACACCTCTACTTCCCTTCAGTGTTACTGAACAGTCTCTATGGAATTTCTCCACATACAAAAGTGCACTGTCCCTTTAATCACATCAGAATACAGAATGCTTATATATTCTACGTCAGGCTTTAGAAATGTACTTGAGGGGTGCCTGAATGGCTCAGTCAGTAGAGCATGTGAATCTTACTGGGGTTATAAATTGGAGTCCCACATTGGGTGTGGAGATTACCTAAAAATAAAATATCTTTAAAAGTTCATTTATTCATTTTGAGAGGGAGAGAGACAGCAGAGAGGGAGAGAGACAGAGTAAGAATCCCAACAGCATCTGCACTGTCAGTGCAGAGCCTGACACAGTGCAAAGTGTAGGGCTTGACCTCATGAACCGTGAGATCATGACCTGAGCTGTAAACAAGCGTTGGACACTCAACTTACTGAGCCACTCAGGCACCCCAAAAATAAAATCTTTAAAAAAAGAAGTGTATTTGAACATAAGTTAAAAAAAACCCATAGGAATTACAAGCAATGTTCTCTCCTGCTTACCAATCCACCCAAGGTAAAGTAGGATTTGTCTCAGTTCTTGAGATTTTACATTTCCATCATTCCAAATCTGGAATGAATGATAATTTGCCAATTTTCCTAATGGCACTTTGGTTCAAGCTGAGTGAATGCTCTCCCCAGTTCTAACTACTGTGACCAGGGTAATAGATTATCATATAATTGTACAAATACAATCATCTTGAGCTACTTGGGCTCACGCACAGGGATAAAATAATCTTGTTATAGGGATGGGCAGATACTTCACTAGCTGGTTGGTATTTAATGAGTACAGAGATGTTATTGACTTTTATCTCGGTCAACAACATTTCCTTCTTAATTCTCAAGCAAAGATCTCATTTCCTCATGACATCTATACCATTAGGTGAGTTGTCACAAAGCTCTCTGCATGAGAATTAAAAATCCATTTCCAATTGTTGTCATTTCAATTGGTTTTCTATTGGTCCATAACAATCACCACAGATTTAACATCTTCATGAGACTTATTTATTAGTATCTCAGTTCCTGTGAAATAAAAGTCCAGCACAGCATGGTTTTGTTACTTGCTCAAGATCTGATAAGGCTGAAATCAAGCTATCAGCTAGGTCGTCATCTGGGGCTCTGCTCCTATTCCACCATCACTGCTTATCAGCAGAATTCATTCCTTTCTCACATACTCTATGTGTCCCTCTCCATCTTCAAGTAAGCAACAGTGGATCCTTTTCATGTTTAGAATCTCGCCGACTCCCCCTTCTGTCATAGCTCCCGCATTTCTTTTTCTGACTTTCTCCTTTTCCTTTAAGGACTGAGCTAAGTAATAATCCAGGATAATCTGTTTTAAGGCCAGTTGGTTAGTAACTTTAGTTATAGACTCAGTTTCTTTTGTCATGTAACCTAACATAACCACAGTAGTGACACTGGGGGTGCACAGCAGGGACAAAAGTTCTATCACACTAAAACATAAAAAGGTGTCCTCAAATGCAAGACAAAACAAAACAAAACAAAACAAAACAATGGTAGAGAGGTTTTAAATAGATTTTATGAATGGAGCATATTCCTGAAATCAATCTGATAAAAATAGCACAAGAAAGGAAATAGTTGTCCTGGAGCTAATAAGGGGAGTTGGTGGTTGTCTTTTGACCTTACTACACTAACCCTTCAGGGGTTAGAAAATTATCACACATATAAACTCTAAATGAACTTTTCTTTCTCTGTCTGTCTCTGTCTCTGTTTCTGTTTTTGTCTCTGTCTCTATTTCTTTTTTTTTGTGTTTGAAGTTATTTTAGAGGTAAATGGGGAGAGCAAGCTAAGGGTTATGAATGCATTTATTCATTTATTCTACAAATAAATCTTTTATTTTTTAATTTATTTATTTTTTATTGATTTATTTTTTTTGAAAGAGTGATAACATGAGTGGGGGAGGGGCACAGGGAGTGGGAGCAAGAGAATTTTAGGCAGGCTCCACACCCGGTGTGGAGCCCAACACAGGGCTCAGTCTCACAACTGTGAGGTCATGATCTGAGCTGAAATCAAGAGTTGGATGCTTAAGTGACTGAGCCACATAACATCCCTCTTTTACTTTTAATTTAGACTTTTTCATGTGTTTCAAAAGCATTAGTACTAGATTTTCAGAAGCTATCCAAGAAAATCGTCACCATTCGGCATTCCTATCTCTCTGGCCCTCAGGTTTTATTTCTCTTAAGAAACACTTAAACCATCTACCAGCTATCGCCAAACTACGTAAAATATGCATTCCTTTTTGATTCCAGTCCCTTTATGTGACCAACTTCCCAGGGACAGTCCTAAAAATTTCTAAGTCTATATAAGCATCACCTCAAGGCTTCGGCCTGCTGTTTTGTAAGAATATTAAAAAAAAAATTTAACGTTTATTTATTTTTGAGAGAGAGAGAGAGACATAATGCAAGTGGGTTGGGGGAAAGAGAGAGGGAGACACAGAATCTGAAGCAGGCTCCAGGCTCTGAGCTGTCAGCACAGAGCCCGATGCGGGGCTCGAACTCAGGAGCTATGAGATCATGATCTGAGCTGAAGTCGGATGCTCGACTGAGCCACCCAGGCGCCCCTTGTAAGAATATTTTTGAAGATTATGTTTGTAGAGGAGGTGAGAGCATAAATGAACTCCTGGTTTGATTTCATTTTAAAATATTTATACTAGTAGAAGCCAAAGATAGTAGATATATTAAATTAGTATACCTATTAAAATGAATACATGCAAGTCTCCTAAATACAGAGATTAGTCATAAGTGACTAAGGAAAAAGTAGTTAAATTGGACTTTGTTAAAATTAAAAGCTTTGTGCTTCAAAGAACATGACTAGCAAAGTGAAAAGACAACACATAGAAGGGGAGAAGATATTTACAAACTGCATATCCAATGAGGGACTTGTATCACATTGTTTCCATATCTACTGGTTCTAGCAGTAGTTGTTCTGTGGAGTAGAGGAAACTACATGTGTGTGTAATGCATATCAAATGCCACATTAGCTAAATCGTCCTCAATACATTTTCATTTATTAACTTGGTGATTATTTATCTTCATTAAACAAATAGGTATTTGAAATCTCTTACTATATTACTTTCTAATAATGATTGTGTTATCCCCAATATCATACAGTGTGTCCTATATTAATTCAAGTGATTTTTTTCCTTTAGTTACAGCAAGGTTTGTTGCCCACAGAAGCTATGTTTTCTAGTTTCCAAAACACATTTTCCATAATTGAGGAAATGGTTTCCAAGTACTATTTATAGAAATCATGTTGACTTTTGTGGTGGGTATTAAACAGGGGTTTTTTAAAATCCAAAGGTCAGAACCAAATTCAAAGCAGCTTACTCTAGCCATGGGAAGGGAAGAATCAATCATCCTTTGGATGTTAAGCACTAGAGTTCGAATGGCATGAATCCCCCATATGCTAATTTCTGGATCCAGTGCATCAACCTTATTTTCCAGGCTATCTTCTCTATATTGTGAACGCTTGGCCACTGTTAGTTCCAGGCTTATATCCCTAAATACTTAAAAGGGAGAATTTTCTTTCCTATACAAAAAATTTAGGAGAGAGAGAAAGAGAGCAAGAGAATGGAAGAGGGAGAGAGGGAACCATTCCAGGGAAGGCCTTTTGCCCAACTTGGATGTCACATTGCCTTGTACTAGCAGCCACTGCCAGGCTGTGAAAGAGGAAGGTGCTTCTCACCTGGTGGCCATGATCGGAGCTTGGATAATAGAAGAAGGACTCTGAAGGAAGAGTGCAGGTACAACCAGAAAAGTCACTGAAAGACTTCATGCCAGCTGCACAGCATTGAACTGACGTCTATCAGAACACACTTTCATTCTCTTTTCTCTTTGGTTTTTAACTTTTCAAAAAATAATTATTTTCTATTTCACAATGTTCGTGGGTAAGGTGTCTCAAAAGTGTTACAAAAGGAATGAATAGGTCTGGGTAAAAGATCCAGTTGGACTGGGGATTGAGGAGCCTTCACTGAAAAGAAGGACCTCAATGTGGGATTTAATAAATATATAGCATATTTGGAAAACATAATAAAACTAGCAAACCACCTCAGGGACACAGAAGGTGATTAACGCTCATTAGGACTGTTTGTACAACAGTGGAGATATTGACCGGACCCTGTGATCGAGTTGGTAGAATAAACTGAGGAATGTAATAAAGTAAGGTAATTTCTATGAATTAGAACCACAGGGCCAGAGGACTGCCATGATCAGGTGAAAAACCAGGTCTGACTGCATGCAATCAGATCCAGTGGACTCCTATGAACTTGTCCAGAGATTCTGGATATTCTGGGACACACAGATAGCTTATGTCTTTATGGCTATCTGTGTGTCCCAGAATATCCAAAGACATAAGTGAAGTTTTGAAGGGCAAATAACACTATTCCAACACTGTGTATCATTAAGTATTTATCACTTACTATGGGAGCACTATCATGGGTACTTTATTATTACAATGCAAGTAAATCTCAGGTTGCTCCAAAAAGATCTTTTCATTAAACTATGAAATGACACTTCAAGAAAAATAGTGGGGTATAGTAGCATAAAGACAAACACGTTTTAGTAAACTAACTAATGATCTCTACAGATGAGTATATATTATTAGACAATATACATTTCCAAATACAAGTACTGATTTGTCCTCGTACCTAAACGAAAGAGCCTGGGGCTAGAAAGCCACCTCTAGTATGTTTTAATCTCACAGGTACTTTTGCTTTATTTTATTCTTCTGCCAACCCTAAGTTAAAGTGGCACAGAACAAATGCTTGGCAGTTTGGAGTGCACAGTCTATTGTTCCTGAAGTACCATCTGGCACAGCAATCTCGACTGCAGAAAGTACTTAATGACCATCCGGACTGACGGTTATAATGGATGCATCTCTGCTACTCTTGCAAGATCTATGAGTAATTCTAACCAGACGGATGACAGTCACAAATCTCAACAGAGTGTTCAGTTGTTTCCAACTCCCGAGACCTTTTAAGATTGTGAAATTTAGCAAAGGAAGCAGACTGGTAAACAAAGTTAGAACATGTCCTCATACATAATGAAATATTCAATAAACAATGAAGGCACATTACCGAGAGTCGAATTCTTGTTCAGAGCAGCACTGTGACATGACTTCTTTGCAGGAAGCCAAAGGGAACAATTCACATGCTCACATTTCATGTACAGAAGCCAGTATTGCCCTGAACTCCCTCAAATAATGGCATTTCTAGCATAAATTCCATGTGTGAACCAAAACATTAATAACGGCAAACACAGAAAGGAAACAAAGGAAATCAACTGGAGATAATAGCACAGTGTATAGTGAGACTCTTGGAACTACAGAAATTATACTTGGATACTAGTTATACTTGGATATGTAAATACTTATTCCTGACTTCTGCATTCTCAGTCCAGATGCCTTGGAGGACTTGCAGAAATTGGAATCTTACAGTTTCAACATGGAGTCAGAAATCTCAGAAGGGAAAGAAATACCTTATATTTTGCAAACTTCACTTGGCATAGATAAATCTGTATCATATCTTAAGAAGCTAATCCAAGTTAAGCCCAACTAAAAAACAAATCACCTTTACTTATAGAACACTGCCCTGAAATAATTGCTGATAATAATGGAAGAGTATCTAGTTATTTCCTAAGTATAGATTGTGCAACAAAATTGCATTTAAATATTTATACTAAAAATATTAAATTAATACACAGAAACTAGTCAGGCTGTATGAAATAAATGTCATGTTCATATTTGTAGATATTATTAGAGGTCTTTTTTTCTTTTTTAATTTTTTTTCTTTTTTCTTTTATTTTCGTTCAAGAAGCGTCTTCTATGAGCATGTGTTAAGTCATGCAAAGATTAAAAGACATGAATCTTACCTCAAGGAACATACAATTTAGGATTTACATGGTCTGAATATTTCCCAGTAATGTGGACTAGATCGATATACCAAATCATCCATCTTTTCTGGAGTTTATCATCGTGACTAATGCTGAAGCTTTGAACCAATCAAAATAGGAATTTGGCTAAAGAAAGTCCGCCATCATTAGAGAGAACTATTTTTAAATGTACAAGGTACATCTGTACTTTATTTTGACCTAATTAGCTTCATGCTATATTCTAAAAAGAGCCACACAACAGAGCTCTCAAATACAAAAAAAAAAAGCCTGAAATTGGCTTAACTTGCAGGAGGAAAGATTTCAAAACCATAGAGATGTTCTTGCTGCCACTATTCCAATTGGAAACAACCTCAGTCAGTGAAAGTTCTGATTAATGAAATAGTCTTGCGCCACCCTGGTCATCTATTGAACATTCAAATGGCTTTCAGGTTGGTTTGTGAGTTTGGACACGGGGCTTGCTCTGTATCCCATACCACCCCCCCTCCCCCGCCCGGGCCTCGTGCACTCTTTGGTAAGATCCTAAAGAATTCACACCATATCTTTTTCATTAATTCAGTATTTGAAGCATTGAATACAGCACCTAAACTGGAAGGTGGCACATCATAATGAAGTCCAGGCTGAGGATACACCATAAGATGAATGGGACAGAACATACTATTAAAAATCTGCTCACATTGGATTACATAAATAGCTCTTTATAGATTTTGGATACTAGCCCTTTGTCCGATATGTCATTTGCAAATATCTTTTCCCATTCCGTTGGTTGCCTTTTAGTTTTGTTGGTTGTTTCCTTTGCTGTGCAGAAGCTTTTTATCTTCATAAGGTCCCAGTAGTTCATTTTTGCTTGTAACTCCCTTGCCTTTGGGGATGTGTCAAGTAAGAAATTGCTACGGCTGAGGTCAGAGAGGTCTTTTCCTGCTTTCTCCTCTAGGGTTTTGATGGTTTCCTGTCTCACAACAAACTGAGGGTTGGTGGGGGGTGAGGGGGGGTGGGTGATGGGTATTGAGGAGGGCACCTTTTGGGATGAGCACTGGGTGTTGTATGGAAACCAATTTGACAATAAACTTCATATATTGAAAAAAATTAAAAACAAAAAAAAATAAATAAAAATAAAAAAATAATAAAAATAATAGTATGCCTATCTCTTTTTAGATTTTTACAGGAATCCTAAGGTAAATCATTTTATCAGTAGTAGAGACTTGGAGATACATTAGTTCACATGATGTCAGAATATAATAATTACTACATGCTAATTATAAACATGTTCCATGCATATACCTTTTACATTTTGCAAACATGACCCACTTAAATATGATTCCATATTCATATTTAACTAATTTTTAGTTTTAGTTTTATTTCTGTATTTTCTTACATTTGCAACTTTTGTATGAGTGTGTATGAAAATGTGTTTGTGTGTAAGGATTCATGTATACTTCTGTATTTTCAACGTCACAAAACTGTAATTGGTTCTCCAAAAAATTGTTAGAAATGTAATATATTCATACCTCATTAATCTCACAGTTTGGGCAATAAGTATAAGATTTCCTTGTAACAAAAAAGCCTTCCTTTAATGTAAAAATATTATCAAACTATATAAATCTCTCGAAAATTTTGTCTAGACTTTTGTTTACTTAAATAATACATTCTGAGTACTGTGTGTGTATGTCTATTTTCCTTTTATTTTCTTCTACTACCTCTTTGATTAAGGCCTTAATAATCTAGATTACAGCTATCAACCTGTAATTCCCCAATGTGTCATAGCATGTCTCCACACCACTATAGATCCTAAAGCAATATTTCTATACACAAAATAGAATTAAAAATTAAAATATGAAAATAAAACTACATTAATGTGTAAATAATGTATTTCAGGTTCAACTGAGTGTTCACTATTGGAGAAAAAAAGATTTAGGGGACTGACTTTGTGTGTGTGTGTGTGTGTGTGTGTGTGTGTGTGTGTGTGTGTGTGGCTTCATTCAAATATAGAGAATGCTTAACAATATCAATACCAGCAGAGGTACACACATTTTTGCTCTTAAATTTCAGTATTTTTGCTCTTGAAATTACCTGGTTAAAGGTTGCACATTTCACACTCTTAGCTCATTTCTGTACAGTTTCAGTAACAAGAAAAGTATTTCCAAAATACTGTGGTCAGCTGCTGGCCTGTGCCAACCTAATCTAATTACCTGGCCAGGATCCCTTGTGTTTGCACTATTGGTCTTTCTTTCGTGCAAAAGTTAGAGTTTCACTGTTTTGCAATGATGGGTGGCAAAATAAGATGGCGGACTTTGATCTTCCCTATTAAAATAACATTTGGAGATGATCTGCTGAGGACAGTAAAAGCCATTGCTCAGGCCAATATCAACTTTATTTAAGCTCCTAATTCTCTAGAACAGATTTCTTGAAAGCTATGAGTTTACTGATGTTAAATATGACCTTTAAGGAATTACTGACAATATTTTAAGTCCCATGCTTTTATTTCAGGTTTTCTAAATCTTCCAACAGACCCTTATTTATTGGCTTCTTCCATCTGATTTTTATAGTCTTTTATTTTGTTACTCCTAGGAAAATACATGAATCTATTCTTTTATCTTTTCTTTTTAATTGGTACTGGCACATAAACATGTTTATGTTAATGCAACTGACTTACCAATTCAACAATTGCTTTGGTAGAGGATTTAAAAATTTATGCTAAAATCAGTCTGTGTAGTCATATTCATAGCTTACTATCCTTACAGAACATGTAAAAGAGAGAAGAAACCATAAAACCTATGTCAATACTGTCCAACTCTGTCTAAAGTGTTTTTTTTTTTTTTTGAATAGTAAAACTATAGCAACGTAGTTTCTGGAAATAAATTTGGTTTTAATACCACAGGGCTCCAGGGATCCTTTGATTGTCTGATTCAGAATGCTAGCCTAAGCAGTGTGAAAATTAAAGGTTGAAATAGCTCGGTTATCCATGACATTTTACTGCAGTGTTACTGCTGTGGATATATAATAGATTATTAAAATATTTGTTTCCCCAGTGGGATTTTCATTCCTGGTGTTTTGATTGTGATAAGAGCAGTAATCCTTTAACTCTCCCTTTGGGTATAATAAAATTCTTCCAAGTAAATGATAATCAATCATAGATTTCAAATAAGCTGGACAAACTTTAACCACTGCAGAGAGAGCTGACAGCTGACATTGACATTTCTTGATTCCCCTTGTCTATTAATTTTATTTTTTACCTATATTTATGTTAGTACAGACCATTTTTGTTTTACTGTGATAGGGCCAACTCCCATGATAGTTTGCATTCTATGTACCCTGTGAGAAAAACTACTGAGTATTGGTAATAGACTTTAACTGATTTATTTCTGTTAAAACACAGTAAGCCAGGTCTCCATTGCAGAAGTAATTAATGGCAAAATGAAGCTTAACTGTAGTTATTGAAATATCAGAATAAATGTATACACATTTGTTCACATACACAGTTACTTCTATTGAACTTCAAAAACTGTTTTAAAATCATCTCTCCTATCAAGAAGGGTTTCTTGAATTTGCAGAGTTTGTTTCTGTCTTTTGCAGTAAGTAAACTGTCATGACCTCTTCTTCATTCTTGGTAGTAATTTACTAATTACCAACTTTGAGTGTTATTTTCAGTAGAGTGTGTAACATGGATGCATACTGTCTTGCCCCAAAGAGATGGACCTAAACATACAGCTGCCCTGAGCAGGCTGATAGTTTGATGTCTTTCAAATTGATAGCCTTTAAATATTTAGTCAATACTTACTTCAGTGTAAGTACTACTTTGGAATAGGAATAGGAAAAGATTATATGAACAATGTTACACCAATGAGAAAGACACACACACACACACACACACACATACACACACACAGGGGGAGAGAAAGATTAGTTATTGTTGACTTCCTTCCTAACCACACACATATTAGGCAGAGATATAAGTTAGAAAAAGTAATAAAAATACAAGAACACTCTTATCTTAGGGATAACAAGCACATCTCTAATATATATAATAACCCCTCTCTATCTCTACAAAGAGGTATTATTTACAAATATATTTATCTCTGTTTTCATATATATCCCTAATAAATATAATAAATATATTTGACTTGGTAACCTCAGGAGAATTTTTTATTTTAGCTAATATTTAGGTCACAGATATTCAATGTCAGCATTTTAAAAGATCAGGAAATATGACAACCATTGTATGAGTGAATACAGATTTTTATGTAATGGTAAGTAGTAATTAAATAGACCAAAGGATATATTACTGGGAAGGTATTATTATGTAGTGACTTATTTCATAATAATTAAGTCACAGTGGGGCCTGCCTTTTTTATTTTTTCACCTACCAACATTATACTTTCATTATAAAATATCCTTAAAATTATAATTGAAAATAAGTAGTCACAAGGATTGTTTTATCTTAAAAGTCTCATTGATTTATCTGGAATTATTGCAGTAAGTAGGTTCTAATCAGAAATGGGTGATTATGAAATGTAAGGAGGAACCATGTTTCCAATAATTGGGGAAACAAACTGCACTAATGAAATCCTAATATATTCTTTAAGGTTCAGTTCAAATATTATCTTCAGCTTTAAATGTTATTTAATTTCTTTTAAGAATTTTCTATTTCACCTCTACTTCCATAACACACTGTGCATGTCCCTTTCACAGAACTTATAACTCCTCATACATCTATTTTCCTGATGTCAAGGACAGAAATTAGTCATGTTTTAATAGGGTTTGTAGCTCTATCCTTTGCAACTTCTGAAATTTTTTCTAACTACCTTCATTTAAGAATTTGCTATTTCTTCCTCTCTACTTCCATAATGCATTGCCCATCTCTCTTTTATAGCATGTATAGCTCTTTTTCATAGACCTATCTTTCAGACTCCAAGGACAGAAATTACTCATGTTTTAATGGGCTTTGTAGTTCCAGATTCTAATTCATGAATGCAGTATAGATGTTTTTCCACAAAGGATTGGGAATATAAAACACAGCAATATAAAATATTGTTTGAATGCCACAATTCATACCTTATACACAAAATATCCATGTGAACGTGTGAAAGGCACACCTCTAATATACATACAAAATTGACAAATGATTCATATAAATTGTTCCTTGCCTTTGGAATCCTTCAGAGATGTTGAGCATTTATAGAAAAACTGGAGAAATGAGAAAAGACTGTTTTAGAAATCTATTTGTAGAACTGTTGTCCTGCATCACATACCCACAGTGGAGGACATATGACTGGGACAGTGGTGTCTTCTAAAATCCAATGTTCTGAGACAAGTTTCAAGAGAACCACTTGGAGATTTATGAAATATCTTCCCTCCACTGTGGAGAGAACATATTGGTGCCTGACTCATGACTGAAATTTAAAGCACATCTCTGAGATCTACCTTCCATGGAAAGCTAGATGGTAAAAGAAGGGTTGAGTTGTTAAATGCCTGAGGGCAGGGAAACTGAAAGAGTACTGCCATTTTGGTAGTAACCTGGGATCCAAGAGATTCTTGAGGCATGGGGTAAGTTTACCATGGGCAAGAAATGGCCATGAAGGAGAGATGAGTGTGGTCATATCTTGTCCTGCCTGACAGAAATGCCTGGAAGAAATGGGATACACAAGAGAAAGAAGAGAGTTTTGCATACATTGAAAAGAGTCATACAAGTCCTCTACCAAGATCATTAGAGCTGAGGAGACAGGAGAACAATAGAGAATTTTGGGATAAACATTTATAGTGCCATAAGCCAAATTAGAATTGCCCTATCCCTCCCTACTTCTCCTGTAGGAAAGTAGAACTAAAATCAAACCTGCAATTTGGTTAGTGTTGTGCCAGGGGAGAGTAGAGAGCAGATCATCTCTGCACTGAAACCTGAGTCCTCTATCCTTAAAGTGACTAAAGCTGAAAGAAGAAAGAAGATTTAACCCAGAGCTAAGTTGTAGATTATGATTAGTACAGAGGACTAGACATTTGCATGCATTAGCAACTTTGAGACAGGACTATTGTAGTACTTGAGAATAAGCAGAGAAAGCAAAGGCAAGGATTTTAATGTAGGGATAAGGAAGATGACTAACATTAAATGGAACTTAAAAAGCCTATAGAATAAGAAAGTAGTATTGGGTTTTGATTCATCATAAGTCACACTGGTTCAACACAGGTTGCAGGTAGAATACATAAGTTAAGTAGATAGTAAGAGAAACAGGCCAAAGACCAAATAATCTTGTGTAAATACTAAGAATGCATTCCACACCATGTTGAATAATGATTAGAAGTAGGTCACCAGTTTGCATCTCTGCTAGATCATCCTGTTTTTGAAAAAATCTCATTGATGATTTAACAAAACCAAAACTAATCTGATAGTCATCTTCTCCAAACTGTGGTATTTTTATACTAATGAAAGGAATTTATTTTTTGAAACCTGTGATTTTTAGCTGCTTTTCTATTCTCATCTCAAATTCCAACTAACCACCAAATTCTACCGATTATACTTTCTGCTCATTCCTTGAACCATTTCATTCTCCCCATCCCCATCCCCATACCTAATTCCTTAATTTAGCCTTCTAACATCTTTTGCATATACCACTTCCTAACTGGTCTCCCTGTTTTCAATTATACCACAACCCCACATGATCGAAGTTGAGTGAATTAATCACATGATATCCCGCTTAACACATGATCATGTGGTAAGTGTGTTTAAAACTGTATAGAAGCGTACTTTTGCCCTAAACATGGATTTTAACCACATGAATTACAAGTTTCTTTAAAGACCTAGCCCCTGTTTCCCTATCCATAGTCTTTTCTCACCGATGAATTCCTCACTCACCTTCTGTTTTCTTGCCACATTCTCATTCATATCTAGGTATTTGCCAGTGGTATTTTCTAAACTGGAAACAATATCCGTGGTCCTTCTGTTAACCTGGATAACACTATTCATTCTTCAAGACTCAGCTTCTACCTCACATCCTCTGTGAAGCTCTTCCTCATCTCTTATAATGAAACATGCCCATCTATGTCTTCTCGTATCACTTAGATTCACTTACATAAAAAAGTAACATTTCACTGCACTAAGAAACCTATTGCATATGCTCCCATCCCTCCAGCATAAGCCCTAAGGAGGCACAGAATAGTCTGACACATACACCTCATATTATTCCTGATATATATTTTACACACAACAGAATTGTTAGTCATTTTGGGGTATTAAAACTAAGAAGGCCAATAAAAAATGTATCCTCCAAATGGCCACTAGTCATGATCTGAGGCTTGCCTTAGCACTATGAGTAAGATTTTATATTTATTGAATGTTTACTGAATGTCAGACACTATGCTATAAAAATAGTTCGTAATGATCACTTTAAGACTTTTTTAAGAACCTAACAGGTAAGTACTATTGCTGTGTATAATTTGCAAATGAGAAATGATGTTATCCAGGTTAAAGCTAAAAAATCGTCTTTCCGGGATTAAAGCCCACATACAATATGATCTATATTACTTGTTCCCATGCAAACAACTCATATTTCTTCCCTTCCATGTTGTAAGTATATTTTGAATGTTTTCCAATGCTTGAGACTTTAGTGCAATGCCACTAGGTCCAATCTGGGTTTGTTTCTGCAAAGAAAATGCTTGAGACTGCTTATTATATCCAACACTACTCTCTTTTTAATTCCTTGTATGTCAGGAAGTTGTAATTCCCCTGCCCCCCAGAAATTCTCTGATTGATTAGATACTTCTGCACCCCCTTCTGAGACTTAAATGAAAGGTCATCACACAATGTTTACCTCTCTCAGTCTATCTCCCAGGAAACTCAACCCAGCCCATGTTTCTATAACTCTGGATTGTAAAACACAGGAGCCTAGTAACTCATATAATTTATTGATTACATGAATAATTAATAGTTTCTAATAAAGAGGGGCATCTGGGTGGCTCAGTCGGTTAAGCCTCTGACTTCAGTTCAAGTCATGATCTCACGGTTCATGGGTTCGAGTCCCACTGCAGGCTCTGTGCTCACAGTTCACAGCATGGAGCCTGCTTTGGATTCTGTGTCTCCCTCTCTCTCTGTCTCTCTCCTGCTCGCACTCTGTGTGTGTCTCTCTCTCAAAAATAAATAAATGTTAAAAAAAAGTTTCTGATAAAGATTTTGTTTTTTCTTACATAAAATCTCTGGATTCACTTCTGAAGTCCAGCCTTCTTCACAAGTGAAGAAAAATTTCAACCCATGCTGTTGCCATCTAGCCACTGAGGTTTAGTAGCTATCCTAAATGGCAGGGCTGTGTAATTCATAAATTAGGAAGGAGTCAGAAACAAGCTATATTAACGTTTTAAGATAACTGAGGTTTATTTATTCTCAAAATAAGAGACACCCAACGTCTAATTCCCTTATTTCATGTGTTCCAAGAGAAAGACCATCAAAACTAAGAGTGACTAAACAACATTAACGAATGTCTAGCAATGCCAAGAAATTGAACAGGAATTCCCTGACTATAATTAACATGCATCATACTTTTTATAAATATAGCAGTATTTCTACTAAATTTCCTCATTTTGGTGACAAATATAATTTTATTTTAGGCAAACGTATAACTACTAAGTTCAGTGCAATTGTATAAAGTGTTTTGAATAATTATATTTTATATATAAAAAGGGCAAGAAAACACCTTGTTTTCTTGAAGAAGTGAGCTCAGCAGTTGTAGACCAGACAACCTAGAATTTTTATCAAAAATTATTTATGATTCCTAAAATAAGTTATCAAGATTTTTGAATTTTAGGACCAAAACATAAAACAGCATGTCTGTAAAACCAAAATACTGCAGATGTTGTATTAGGCAGTTATTCAGTCTTTTGGGGGTAAGGATCCTAAATCAGTTCATTTTTATTTTTATTTTTATTTTTATTTTTATTTTTTACCATATCACACTATACACTACATATATTTATAGAATTCACATTTTCCTTAGAGATTCTAAGGAACAGGAAAAAGGATATCTCTCTACATAAAAAAGTAGAACCTTCCACACTTTTAAATATATTTATTTGAGATGTATGTCTAAGAACATCTATGAAGTAAGAATATATAACTTGTAGAGAAGTTCTTATATTGGGTTTCTTGGGAACTTGATTCTGAAAGAGATTTGCAGAAATTGAGTTTAAGTGTATTTCTCAGCAATATTATTACCTATAAAGAGGAGAAAGAAACAGGAGTGGGTAGATGGAGACAGTGAAGTGTAACTCATTCATAAGAAAGACTTAAGCTTATCTCAGCGAGAGTGATGGAGCTGGGATGGCCCATCAGAGTTGTCCAAATTGAGGCAAGGGAGGAAGGCTAGTGTCCTTAGAATTTAGAACCCTTGTTAGGGAGCTACTTGGGAGGTAGGGTAGGAACATCTTCCATTTCTCTGATAGTGTGCACATTAGCGGCAATTTGTACCAGGAGGAAGATGCTGAGGAGTTTGTGACAACCAGCTTGTCTGTGTTGCTTGGGTCCTCACTCAGAGGGGGTGTCATCTGGGAACACATGCTCTTGGATCCTTACCAGTCCCCTGCAACTGAGGCCTCTCCTGTCTGCCTCCACACCCTAATTCCACCCACCTGGCCAGCGACAGAATCCATTTCTAACCCTACCAATCAATCATTTAAAAAAACTTCCATTTACTGCATAGCACCTAGGCAAAAAAACTGTCCCCAAATTCAGCTTGTATATTTGGCATATTAAACTTGACATTATGATAAAGAATAGTTACACATGTAATTACAGACATGATTACTTATGTGTCTTACTCTTAGAAATTATTAATTCTTCACACCAGTGTCTTATGGTACAATTCTGATGTCATCCAAAAAATGCAAACTAAACCTATTCATGAAAGTGGAAAAAAAGTTTTTCTTTCATTTTTAAAATGTTTTAATGGTTGGTGTCTGTACAACATGTGATGTGAAGACAGGAAGAAAAGCAAGTGTACACAGTGAAACATGGCTTTCAGAGAACAGGTTGTGAATGAATAAAGTTCAGACAGCTTCCATGATTTACTGGGTACCAGACATGTGTAGGTCACCTCTTTCAAACCTGCCCTCCTCCTCAGCTGTGGCATCCATGTGTTGCTAATACTCAGACACCAGGTTGTTCATGTTGCTCTCAGTCTTGGTGAACTCCATCTTGTCCATGCCCAAGGCCAGTGCAGGAAGGCCTTGTGCCAGAACATGGTCAGTAACTGCTCTGATGTGTGCCTCAGAAGGTCTCAAGTGACAACTAAACTGCAATTGTAACTCTAAGGAACTTAATTATCTGGCATGCTATATAAAGTGTTTGGAATCGGGTTAATTAGGTTTGGAAGACATACCCAAGTGAATGCATACAGTTTCAGAATAGTTTATGTTAAGCAAGTCTTTCTAGAAATAATTAAGTGTAGTGTTGATTATCTGGTTTGACCATCTCCAGCGTTTAATAATAAAATTATAGCATTAGCAGTAAGAACAAATTCCTTACATTTCTAGTCTCAATAGTTTTGATACATGTATTTAGTCTATCCCTTATCAAATTATTTAATGACGTGGTTCAAACAGTATAATTTTAAAAACCTGCAAGATTAAGGAACAAAGCATATTTATATTATACACTCTTCAGTCTACTATTTTCACTTATATTTAATTAGCACCAATACTGGACTTTGTAGTAAAAATATGAGCTGTTATTCATATTTCTAACTTGATTGCAGTATGGATTCATACAATTCAATGCTAAATACTCACATACTTCATAACAAGTTCTGATTCATAGAATAAAATAAAATTAGAGGTTAATGTCATTCCTTAATGATGCTCCTACCAGGCTGAGAAAATAACAGTCATTATTTGTGGAACCCTGAAAGGCACCTGGTCTTTATGATGAATATTTGCCTAAGAAGTCTAAATTTGCAATTTGTGATGGTGGAACATGATGGGCAAAAAATGGCAGCACTATTGAGATGACTGCTCTTTGAAAACCTACAATTGTAAAGATTTACCCATCCAGGCAATAATATATTCCTTGGATTAATTAGGATACACCAGCTGGAAAGTGTTCAAGATTACACATAGAGTGAATATTAGAGTGTTCTAGTTGTAGAAAAGCCTTAAGGTTTCAAATCATTACATATTAAAAATAACTTCCACCATCCAATCAGAAGGATATCTGGAAACTGCCATATTTAGGGAATTTTTTCTCAGAGTATAAAATATAAGAAAAGTGGGAGTTGCAAATACTAACTGGGATGTGGATTTGACAGTGTTACTGGGCACATATCACATCTTAAAATTTTCCCTTGTTCACTGACATGATATCTGGGGCAAACTTATCCCACAAGGATTGGGTATTCTTGACATTTTGGAAAGGAAAAATGTTTAAAGTATAATTTAAATTTAATATGATTTTAAGTAAGTTTTAAAACATCCATTGGACATGTTGCCTCGCTAAAGTGGAAGATAATTTGTAATAATCTTTTCTGTTAGTTTTTAAATTATTTTTTCATAACTATGTGTACCAATACTTGAGGAGTAGAATATAGCCTTATTTTTATCCAATACAAACCTACTTCATTTTATCTAATGA
Organism: Acinonyx jubatus; assembly: GCF_027475565.1. NCBI lineage: Eukaryota > Metazoa > Chordata > Mammalia > Carnivora > Felidae > Acinonyx > Acinonyx jubatus. Next base: position 31,395,531 of record NC_069383.1, read on the forward strand.
TAGAGCAGTATGAATGGAAACTTTTTTTTTCCTCAAAAAAGCTACATACAGTTTCAGTGGATCTGAAATAACACTCAACTAGGACCCTGCCTGGGATTCTTCTGTTAATAAGGTGACAGTAATAGAGAGGCTGTTTGACCAGCTGCTCAGACCAGGTCTCATCTGGTGTTTCAATCTTATTAAAGTATTCTAAGCATAATACTGGTCTTCAGGTTTGTTAAATTCAGAATATCACCATTATTCATCTAAAGGTACTGAGTTCATGCTTAAATTAACTAATTTAAAATTAGAAAATCAATGTATTAATAAGTAACTTATATATAGAAAGATATATTCTATTTATAATTTCTCCCAGTGAATACGTTCAAGGAGGTATCTAAATTGCAAGACCTGTGAGCATCATTTTTAGCCAAAAAAAAAAAAAGATTATTCATGACAGCACTGTGAACTGTCTTTTCAAAACTAGGAATAATTCTGTCTAGAAAACTGACATCTCCTTACACTTCCAGGGCCACTTATTATCCTAATTCACCAGCACTCTGAGCCAGGATATCAGAGTGCTGCAAGTTAATTAATTTCATTTATTTTTAAACATTTAAGAGTGTCATCTTTGGTGGAATTTTGGAGAGGCCTCAGTCCTTTGAGGAATTATGAGGATACCCTGGTCATGTGCTCCTTTTCATAGGTTTCTTCTACACTTACCTAATGTCTTTCTGTTTATGTTTATTCTCACTGAATTCAGTTTCATCAGGCATCATTTAGTAGTGAATTAAATTTTAGAAGTGTGCTGTATTTACATCATTGTTCATTCTGTACATTATAACCCCAAAACACCTCCACTCTACCAATCTTTCATTGGCGTCATTAAGAAGTTCCCAGAATATTTGATGCAATCTTCATTTCATAGCAGAAGAACACAGCCCTTTACTTCTTGGTTTCACTCTGTATTCTAATTTCCAAAAATGGATCTTCATTATTTTAATTACATGATACAATTTGACAACTAAATCCAAGGGTATCTTGCTCATCTCCAAATTTAGGAAGAGGAGAATAATTAACAACCATAAAAACAAAATGATGTTAACAATAAAACACTCTTTTACCAATTACGTTTATTATATGCTATGAGATATTTATTTAGACAATAAGTTGATACTGGACTTTATAAAAGTTTATGAAGCGACACATAAAGATCTAGATCTCATATAAAACGCTTCAAATACCTTATGCTTGAGGTAATGGCATTAAATCTTTCTTGTGTATCTTTACAAATTTTGTATATATATCAAACAAATCTATGATGCCAAATTTTTCAAGTAGGTATTAAATGATTATTCTATACAACTAATAAATGACCTTTTTTCCATTTAATTGTGTATAAATTGACATTCTCACATTAATATGCATCCTTCTACCTTATTTTTTAAACAGTTTTTTAGTGTTCCATTCTACAGAAGTTAACATAATTAGATCTTTATGAATGAACTTATTCCCGGTTTTTTTAAATGTATTAAATAATGCTATAATAAGCAGTCTTGTTCACATATCTTGATGGACTTGTGCAAATTTATCTTTAGGGCATATTTTTACAAGATAAATTGATGAGACAAGGAATATATATATATGTATCTTGAAAAGGATGATTATTTGTCCAATCACCCTCTAAATAAACTATTCTTATCTACATTCCACAACAAAATACCAGAGGCCTGTTGTCTCATATGTTCTTAAGCATTTATGTTTCAACTCAGGTAAACAGCGGCACATGATGAATTTTAATCATATCTCACTAAAAGATAAGCCAATAGTACACAGGGCCAACACATCTCAGACCCTCCTTTCATTTTTCTTTCTTCCTTCCTCTTCTCCTTTTCCTTCGTCATCATATTCTCTTCTTAAGCTCATATATAGTCCAGGATATTACTTAAAGATTACAATTCATTATATTTGGTTTTGATTTTATAATTTTAATAATAAAAACTATTTATTTAAAATCAGATAAATGAGCAGGCACAGAGAATGTATTTGTAAGATTTTCCTCTGGACTGACCATGCACAGCACAAAACTGGGTTTGTAAACACATACACAAAAGACAAAACAACAGGTTTGTAAAACCAAAATACTGCAGATGTGGTATTAGGTAGTTATTCAGTCTTTTGGGGTAAGGATCCTAAATCAGTTTGTTTATTTTTATTTTTATTTTTACCACATCACACTATATACTACATATATTTACAGAATTTGCATTTTCCTCAGAGATTCTATGGAACAGGAAAAAAGATCTCTCTCTACATAAAAAAGTAGAACCTTCCACGCCTTTTTTTTTTTGTATATTTATTTGAGATGTATGTCTAAGAACATCTATGGAGTAAGAATATAAAAAAGTCCTATTTTGTGATTATGATGATTCCTGTGTGTATGTGTAAGATTTGATGTATAAAAGGAATAAAAAAGTTATTTTAAAAATCACAGTACATTAATTCAAGGTTTGCACTTATTAAAATTGTATTCTGAAGTCTAATGGGGTGTAATCAGATCTTAATGTTTTAATTTTTTTTTTTCAACGTTTATTTATTTTTGGGACAGAGAGAGACAGAGCATGAACGGGGGAGGGGCAGAGAGAGAGGGAGACACAGAATCAGAAACAGGCCCCAGGCTCTGAGCCATCAGCCCAGAGCCCGACACGGGGCTCGAACTCACGGACCGCGAGATCGTGACCTGGCTGAAGTCGGACGCTTAACCGACTGCGCCACCCAGGCACCCCCAGATCTTAATGTTTTAAATCATCTCTGGTCAGATTAAGGAACAAGTTGAGCCACGTACTTTTGTGTCCTCATGGGTTGAAATTATCCAAGTGTTTTAAGAGTGAATGCTTGTAAATATACCATTTGAGTGCCTAATCAGATATAATTATTTACATGATAGATAAATACACTCTTGCTACTTGGCAGATGCAATAGTAAGAAGTACAATAAATATGTATACTGGGATCGCAAGGATATTTTTGTTCTCCAGGGCTGATATAGTAGACAAGCACATAAGCACAAACATATATTGCTTGGAGGAGTGGTAGAATTAATACATAGTGCTTTTTCCAACTGAGAATGTAAGCCAGAAATTGAGCTGTGCACCTAAGCAATCATTCTTGGTTTAAATTTGCACTTACCTCAACAAGTGACTAGTCATTAGTGAGACTGCTAATCCCATAAATGGAAAGGATGTCTGATTCCAATTTCTCTCAGTAAATAGATTTGCATTGCCAAGCCAATTCCAGGAAGCTTTACAAAGGGTTTAATGTTGCATGAGCTTGCTCAGGTAAGGATACATTAAAATAAACCTTCACTTTTTCTTCAATAGAAATAGTTTGATTCACATTGTATTTACTTTTTCAATGTTAGCAAACCTTAGAGAAAAGCAGATCATCTGGAAACTTATTTTGTTCAGGCTGTCAGGGATAGAAAATCTACATTACACAAAGAGCAAGATCTTGAGGAAAATGATCCTTAATATGAACAACTATTTCATATACCAATTAATTCAGTTTTCCCTTTAATAGACATTGCAGGTGTTGCATAAATTCTTCATTATCTACATTATGATGATGCTTTCATGGTGTAAACATATGTCATAATTTATCAAGATGGTACATTTTAAATATGTATACTTTATGTTTAAATAAACATGTAAAATATGTACACTGTATTTTTGGTTTGTTTTTAAACAGCAAAACTCAATTTCCTCAAAAATCCTATAGAAAGTTTGATGTATACATAGATATACACATAAATTTTATGGATTTAAGTAGGGATACCCATGCAACTTCTTCCTTTCCCTTTGCTTATGATCTCTGAGACAACCCTAATGAAGCCAACATCCTTCAGACTCAGGGTAGAAAGCTGATATATTATGTTGCTCTGTTCATGGAAGGCATAAAATACAATTTTTTCATAAAAATATTTTCAATAATATATTGAATAAGAAATTAAGGTTTTGAGACATAAAGGCCTAAACATTAACTCTGCCCAAATAGTTACTTATAAACATCACCTTTTTATAGTACCTAATGTATTACTACTATGGTCCTCAGAATTTCTTCCTGAAAATCCATAAATTTCTTAAGTCCTCTGTAAAATGTGACTTTTATTTACAGAGGAGAAGCCAAAGCTTTTGAGAAATCATGTGACTTTTCCCAGTCATTTGGGTAGTAAAGGATAAAGCAAAGATTCAACCCTTATCTATCTCCTCCAAGTTCCCTTATGACTTGTGTGTATATGAAGATATCCTAGACGTTCAAAGACTTCAAAATACTGACTCATAGAACATCAGAGTTGAAAGAAATATTAGAAATAATTATATTAAATCTCTTTAATAAATAAATTGGAGGCAGACAAAATGTCTACTCTGAGGTCTTACCTGTTATAATGGAACTCTTTGGATTCTCTCCACTCAACCTACCTTTCATTATCAAAAAGACCTATCTGCTTAGACCTTGCAAATGGGTATAAAAAATAATGAAAGTGTGTGAGTTAGAAGCTACTTGATTATTTTGTTTTATTTTTGTTGTTTGTTTAGTCTTCAGTAGAGTTGATTTCCTGAAACAGGAATATGAGACTGGAAAGGTTCGCTATTCTTTTCGATTCTCAGGTTTCCTCTTATTCTCTAGATCATCATTTCTCCCTTCACTGCTACTGAAAAATTAAGTTTAATTGGAGACATTTTTTTTAGTTGATGACAACAGAGCAATGGCTACAAAGAGTTTTGGAAAAATTAAGTCAAGCCTATAATTCTATGCTAAATGATAGAGTAGGTTAACAAGATAAAAATATTTTCAGATTTTCAAGGGATCAGCATGCCTGAAAGACTATATTGAGTTTCCATATTGGTCCTTGTTCCAATCTAAATTCACTTATTGCAAAAATGTACATCAGATAGACATTCTCAAATGCTAATATTTGTGATAGTCTTACTCATGTTTTAATCTATATTTTCTCTATCACATTAAATAGAGTTAAATAACACAAAGAAATGCATTCACACATAAATACATACACACACTATCACACATACAGCTTGTGTACGCATGAACAAATATTCTCTGTAACAAATATAATTGTCAGTACTACCTATTTATAGTGTTTTAAGTTGCTATTTCATACTAGATCTCTACTATTGATTAATTCACTGGGACAGATGTATTTTTGACGTAGAAAAAAACTGAATTATTCAGGACAGGTTCAGATCCATTTTACCGAAAGTTAAAGATCATTTTAGGGGCTCCTGGGTGGCTCAGTGGGTGGAGTGTTCAACTGCGGCTCAGGTCATGATGTCACGGTTCATGAGTTTGAGCCCCACATTGAGTTCTGCTCTGACAGTATGAAGCCTGCTTGGGATACTCTCTCCTTCTCCTCTCTCTCTGCCCCTCCCCCAATCATTCTCTCTCTCTCTCTCTCTCTCTCTCTCTCTCTCTCTCTCTCTAAATAGATAAATAAACTTAAAATGAAATGAAATACTCTGTCTCCTTTAAAATTATATCATTCGTTATTCCTTTTTCTACTTTGACCAAGTCAATATAGAAATGCAGCCTTTAAACAAAGATATGGTGCAATATAATCAAGTGGAGTTTTTACAGGGCACATGCTGGCTTCTCAAAATATTGATCTCCAAAAGTAAATGGAACAACACATTGATCTAGGAAGAACAAAAAGCAGGGGGGAGCCAGATAATGGGCGAGATACTCTTCTTCACAAAGAATAGAGCACATCTTGCAGAGACAATTGAAGGAAGACTAGAAAGGTGAAAGTGTGGAGAGATTTTAAAGTGAAATGAAGGGAATTTTTAGAAAATAAATCTTACTTTAAAAGTACAAGGTGAAGCCAACAGCAGAGAATAGAGTTTTGAGGAGAGTCCCAGAGAAAGGAAAAGCACATTAGGGTGGAGTTTAGTTCTGGCTTATGTCTAAACAGAGGGGATTTGAGGAAGTCGCCCAATCTTACTAGGTCAGTTTTCTCATATGTTCATTAAAAAGCTGGTCTGTTCCAGTGACAATCATGATCTACTCATAAAACTGGCCCCAAATTCAACTCCTGGAGTTTATCTTGGGCAGAATCTATGGGATCAAACAACTTATAAAGTTCTTTCCAATTGTAAATTACCAGTATATTTACTAAGATAAGTTGTATTAGGATTACTAAATCAAGGAGTAGCTCAGGTCACTTTGATGACAAGAAAATATAATAAGTTGATTTTATAAAAAGGAATGAAAGTGTACAGTGGTGCTTAACCTGGATACACTATTTTGACAAATGGTATACCACCATCCACAAATTCACAAAGTCCATAAACCTGGGAATCATTCCAATCTTTTTCCTTTGACTCTTTCCTCTTTCCCTATTACCACTAAACACTCACAGGTAATCAGTGTCCAACTCCTGACAATTCTACCATTACCACTAAAATCTGCCCCCAAACCAAACAACTAATGTTCAGTTCCTCCTGCCTCCAATCTTACAATCTACTTCATTCTCTCTACTATTAAGACAGAGATAAATCTAAAAGTCAAATTGGACCTCACAAACACTAGCATAAAACTTCCAGCATTCCTCATTTTGTAGAGTCACACTGTCCAATATGGTAATGCCAAATCACATATGACTACAGAGTACTCAAAACTGGGCTAGCCCAAATTAAGAATATCTGTGACTATAAAATCTATCCCACATTTCTAACACTTTGTAGAAATAAAAAAGTAAAAATGCCTTTTATTTTGTATTTTGATTATTGATTTGCTAATATTCTGTATATATCGGTTTAAATAAGCATATCATTACAATAATTTCACCTACTTTTTAATGTTTCTACTAGAAAATTTAAAATTGCATATGTGTCTTATGTAATATTTCTATTGGACAGTATTTTTTTGCACAAATGATAACAGGATTTGGGGACCAAGTAAAAGTCACAAATGTAGTACATCTTGCTCAAAAAGGACAAAAAAAGTGCTCTTAAAGGTACTAAAACTTCTTTTCTTCCATGGCCTCGCTCTCAACTTGTTATGGATTTCCTTAGTTGCTATTTAATATTGCATTTCCTTCAGCATATACAAGTGTTGTGCAAGGGCACTGCTGGGCAAAGAGAAATGCAGACCCTCATGACTCAGCTCAGCTGCTACCCACCAGCTACTGGGTTACCTCTTCTTACCGCACTGGTTAGACATCCCTGAAATTGGTTGGGTCTTCTAGAGGATGGTTGTCAATCTGTGAATTATGGTTGATTGGTATGACAAGAAATAATTTCACCGGTTTTAATGACAGCATTTCAGTAAAATAAAATAGAATATATCAGGAAGAAAGAGTAAATAAAATGTTAGGGTACATAGAAATTAGTGAAATGTAAGTATTATTTTGAATATGTGTGTGTATGTGTGTGTAAGAGGTCATATAATAAAATCTGTATTTTCCACAAGTGGTGGTCAAAAAAGTTTGAAAACACTCAAGTTACCACATAAATGGCTTTATAATTCTGACCCTGCCTGTACTTCTATTCTAAAATCTTAAATTTCAGCCATAGTTTCCTGCACATTCTATAAACCATTCTTTCCAAGAATAATGCTACATGCTGATTTTGTCTCCTCATATACCCCAGTCGGTCTGGCAAAATCTTACTCACTTTCTTTTTTTATTCTTAGTTAAAATACCATCTTCTCTGTGAACCCTTCCCACAACTCCTTTATACTTCCCTCCCCTTACTGTTTTGAACTAGAGTTTGGGTAGATCTCTAATAACTGGAAAGAGGTGATAGCAAGACAATCTCTAAAAACTTGAAAGGTGGCAGGCAAATAGCATCTTTGACCAAATATTGTCACACATACATTTATTAGCAAGTAGGAACAAAACCTAATACAAACTATTGTGTGGGCTTAGGGTATCTTGGCATTGGGGTTTTTCAAAACACTGTTAATGAAAAATTACATAAGGCAAATATGACTACATTTTGGGGGCAGGTTTTGGAAACCAAAACTCTGTGGACTAAGTCCTTTAACAATCTAACTGGAGATTGATGCCTAAATATATTACATATAAGGCCAACTAGATTCTTAGGCCCATTTCCCCATGCTAGGGAATAGTGAGGGTATCTCTCAAATATCTTAGGTGGGACACACACACACAATGTACTAAATTCTTAAGAAAGCCAATTGCTCATTTTCATTAGCTAACTAGTCATTAATTTCACCAACACAAATCTAACTGTAGTAAAGTCACTGGTGTAGATTAAATAAGGATAACTGAAGCATATAGCAGCTGTGCGTGGAGATCATTCCGATTAAAATTAATCTGGATTGTGAATTATTGATTAGGTAGAACCATACTTAAGCAGTAAACCACCGTGTACATAATAATCTATGGATACATTATTTTTGAGTTAATGGAATATAATACAAAACTAGAAAGTATGGCTATGGTCAACGTGGCTTGACTGTTGGAGGTCAATTATAATGTGTTTTAAAATTAGTTCAGGTCACAGGTATACTAGTACCAATAGATATGAAAGTCCAAAACATGGAAGAATTTTGATGATTAGTATACCAATAATCTCTCTCTCACCCCCCACATGTATATCTATACATCATATATCTATATCTATATCTATATCATCTATATCTATCTATCTATAACTTAAAGATCACAGATTTTTTTTTCTGAAAGTTCTTCAGACTATTAAAACCTGTGCTCTACCTTTAGGAAAATTAAATTGTCTCTCTTCTATGCACCCAAAATGTTAGGATTATTCCATGATTGAAACTTATTGTTAGTGAAAGAGAGGAACACAGTGTTTTTTCCTCATTTTTGATTAAGCCCACAACAGTAAACATGTTATACCAAGATGAGTGTGAGTTGAAATCCCATCCTTAAATGAAAAAATTACTAAGTTTTCTAGAGACTTTTTCTATGCTTCATGGACCCCAGGGCATTATCATAGATTTATGAAGTCAGATAAAGTGAAAGTAGAGTGATTGGTAAATAATTTTATTTGGAGAGAATCCCTACCCTAATTAGAATCCCTACCCCACCCCACTTTTTATGAGCAAAGAGAAGGTACTTCCCTATAATTCTAAAGCTAGTGAAATTTATGGAAGGAGCAGGGAGACCTTCAACATACCTGAAGTGTTCCCTGTCTTTCAGACACACCTAAGTTAGTATCTCATAACTGTGAAAATCAAAGTAGACAGAAAACTAGGAACTTCTAGAAGACAAAAGAAGGGCTCTTTGAAGTAAAGCCAGAGAGTGAGGGTTGTTGCTTTTCTGGAATTGGCCTGGTCACCCAGAGTTTTTCAGGGAAAGGGCAACGGAGAAGTGAACGTTTCCTATGCACCAGATGTGGATGCAATGAGATAGGGTCATGGAATTGGTGGAGGTGGACAAAAAGAATTCAGAGTAAGAGCCTGGAAATGTGATCCTTAATGTGCAGGGGCCACAGAAAGAGCCTGAAAAGGCCACCCAAAGTAGTAACTCTTCAGCCAAGGTTAAAGGAATTTCTAGAGGAAAAAAAAAAAGTCAGAAACTTTTGAAGAACTTAGGGATAGTGAAAGTTGACTTCCCCAAGAGTCAGGAGCATTCAAGGAAGCTGTTTAATTTTTTTACCATTTATTTATTTTTGAGAGACAGAGAGAGACAGAGAACAAGTGGGGGAACAGCAGAGAGAGGGAGACACAGAATCCAAGCAGGCTCCAGTCTTTGACATGTCAACACAGAGTCTGACACAGGACTTGAACTCACAAACTGCAAGATCACGACCTGAGCTGAAGTTGAAGGTTTAACTGACTGAGCCACCCAGGCACCCCTAAAGAGGCTGTTTTAAATGTCTCCATGTTCTAAATGAAACTTTGGTTCATCATTACTTATCATCAAAGAAACATAAATCTAAGCCACAATGAGATACTGCCTCATACCTGTCAGAATGGCTAAAATTAACAACTCAGGAAATTATAGATATTGGCAAGGATGTGGAGAAAGGGGAACACTTTTGCACTGTTGGTGGGAGTGCAAACTGGGATAGCCACTCTGAAAAACAGCATGGAGATTCCTCAAAAAGTTAAAAATAGAACTACCCTACAACCCAGCAACTGCCCTACTAAATATTTATCCAAAGGACACTAAAATGCTGATTTGAAGGGGGCATATGCATCCCAAAGTTTACAGCAGCACTATCAACAAAAGCCAAATTATGGAAAGAGCCCAAATGTCCAACAACTGATGAATGGATAAAGAAGATGTGACACACACACACACACACACACACACACACACACACACACACAATGGAATATTACGTGGCAATCCACAAGAATGAAATCATGCCATTTGAACAACAACATTGGAATTAGAGTGATTATGCTATGTGAAATAAGTCAGTGAGAGAAAGATAAATATCATATGATTTCCCTCATATGTGGGATTTAAGAAACAAAACATAAACATAGGGGAAGGGAAGGAAAATAAAATAAAAACAGAGAGGGATAGGAACTGAGGAGGGCAATGGTTGGAATGAACACTGGTGTTACATGTAACTGATTAAACACTGGGTTGTACTCCGGAAACCAGTACTACACTGAATGCTAACTAACTTGAATTTAAACAAACAAACAAACAAACAAACTTTGGTCCATGTATCACTTTAATGAAGTAGCATTAATGTAGCATGACTAACCAATTTTTTTCTGGCTCACAACAAGAATTCAACAATGGCACAGGATTTTCTAAGATCATTCTATTAATTTTCTAGTGTTTCTCTATTATTTCCAATGGCCAAAATGAGGGTGTACCCCTCAAGTCTTCCATCAAAAGAACCTGTTATGAGGAGTTAGTTAGCAGACATCCTGCAGCCTTGGTATCTGTCATAGCACTCATATTCAGATGTGCCCTCCCCAGACTCTTTCCAGAGTAAGGACTAAGAAGAGTCAGGTACTACATCTGGAATATTCATATCCATGTAGAACTTATTTTTTTATCTTTATTTTTAACTTTATTCATTTTTGATAGACACAGCATGAGCGGTGAATGGGCAGAGAGAGAGGGAGACACAGAATCTGAAGTACGCTCCAGGCTCTGAGCTGTCAGCACAGAGCCTGAAGCGGGGCTCAAACTCACAAACTGCGAGATCATGACCTGAGCTGGTCAGACGCTCAGCCGACTGAGCCACCCAGGTGCCCCTCCATGTGGAACTTCTTTAGAGGGTGTTCCTTGCTCTCAGGTTCCTAGAGCTGGATTGAAATGTTCTCAAAGCAGCACCGCAAATTAGTTCTCTTTCTACTCAATTCTGCTTTCTTCCAACTCTCCACTCACAAACGCCATACCTCTCTGTTCACAAATGTTGCTCTCGTAGCTTGCTAGAAAATGGTTACTTCTAAATGTGAAGAAAGAAAAAAGCTCTAGACATTTTAAGCCTAAGTCTTAGTACTGATGAACCAAAATTCGAATTCTACTTGTATGATACTTGTAGCTCTATTTATGTTCCTCAAATTATTTGAAATGGTTTTAATGTCAGTGTGATTGACCTCTCATGTTAATTGTAATGTGAGCAGAGACTGAAATATTTGGTCATTGTGATGATGATTACAAATCACACTTATGCTCACTAAAGGATACCATCTACTATCTATCTAGCCTCGATATATGTATACATGCATGTGTGTGGGGTACATAGAGTGTGTGTAAGTATGACCTGTATATACACAGATGAAAGTGCTCAATACAAAATCTTAATATCTGCTTTGCAAGTATTACTCAAGTTAAATAAGTGACATGTGGAAATGGTTACCTTTATTCTGCCTGTGCCATCTGTGTAACCTTTGCTAGGCTGTTGTAAAATAAGTGACGCTTTAAATTCATGGTAATGGGAACAGTTGCTTCCCAGTTTCATTGAAAGAAATGTCTTTATATCAATACGGCATTCCCTATATGTTCATTATTACTATTTAAAATCAACAATTTTACTGTTAACCATCCTGTATCTTACATATTTAATGTAACACCATTTAAATTGGTAAGGTCAGAACCTAGCACGGGGGACAGTGGAACAGTAAGCATGGAGATAAATCTTCTAGCATTGCAGCTTCTAAAATAAGCACAATGTTATGCTAAAAATATTTAAAGGTGGCTGTGCACTGGAAATAACACAGTATAATGAAACAAAAGCCCCTGACTAGTCTGATTCAATAACACATACCGACACATACATACAAACTAGCAGAAGATAAGAATTAAAACCAATGAAATAAGAAAACAAAACATAAATGCCACAGATAAAATTAATGAAACCAAACCTAGTGCTCTGAGATCAGAAAGATAAGACTGATCAAGGAAAACAGAGAAAAGAGAAAAATGACAATATTAGGAATTAAGGGGGAAGGTGGACTTCTATAGTTTTGGTTGCCATTAAAAGAAAAACAAAGAAACACAGCACCAGAAAACATGAAATGCTTAGGTACAAATATAACAGAATATATTCAAGATCTATATGCAAAAAAATATTTAATACACTGACAAGAAGAATCAAAGAATGCCTACATAAACTAAGATGTACCCTCTTTTCATGGAATAAATTATCAATTAAAAGGCCATTTTCTTCCTAAATCAATCCATCAGTTTTATTCAATCCCAGTAAAAATCCACCCCCCCCCACGCAGCCAACAAAGAAAACTGAACTGATCTCAAAATTAAAACAGAGGAACTAAATTAGTCAACACAATTTTGAAACAGAAGAAATTATTTGGAGGATTCTCATGATTTAATTTCAAGAGTTGCCAGAAGCTACCATAAACAAGATAATGGGATATTGACAAAAGGAAGGGTACAACAATCAATGGAAAAAATTATAGTCCAAAACTATATGACTACATATATTGTCAATTGATTTTCAAAGAAGTTGTGAAGTAAACTGAATGGAGAAAGTATAGACTTTTCAACAAATTGCCCTGGAACATCTTGACTACACACACACACACACACACACACACACACACACACACACAGTGAACATTGCAAATGCCTCACATCATATAAAAAAATAACAAAATGATTATAAACCTAAATATGAACTTAAAATCATACATCTTTCATAAGAAAAGATAGGAAAATATGTGATCTTGGCTTAGACAAAGAGTTCTTAGGTATAATTCAAAAAGCACAATGAAAAATAAAAAGAAAAGCTGGACTATATCAAAATTAAAAACTTCAGCTCTTCAAAAGAAAATAAAAGAAAATAAAAAGAAAATAAATAAAGAAAATAACAAGAAAATAAAAAGACAAGCCACAGACTAGAAGAAAATATATTTTCAAAACACACAATTGATGAAGGACTTACATATGGAATATATAAAGAGTTAGCAAAATGCAATGTACAGATTTAAACAGACAACTTCATGAAAGAAGATATATGGATTGCAAATAAGCAAATGAAAGATACTGCTTTCCATGGCCAAAGTCCAGGTTCTAAAATGATCTGGCCATTGGCAAACTATTCCATCTGCTTGCACCAGGTTCCTGTTGCCACATTGCTTCCAAAAACACTGGAGTAAGAATAATTTTCCCCCTCTGCTCCATTGATCCTTTCTCATTTTAAAAGATAAAACTGAATAAATAGTGACGTTATTAATCATATTAATTAACGGATTTTCAGTATTCCTGAGTAGTAAAATATAAGGTGAAGTGTTTATTATTAGTAGTATAATTTCTTGGGCGTATACCAAACAAGTGTTCAAAATTCAAATTAAATACAATATATCAGAATTTTCTTTAAAAAAATGCATGTTTGTCTTATTCAAGGAAAAAAAAATCAATCTCAATTCATTTTGGTTTAAACAAAGTTGATGGCACCTAAAGAATAGTATGATCTGGAAACATTCTGACTCTGCCAGGACTTCATCAGTGACATGAGAGATAAAGATTCATGAATGTTAATGGTAGATGCTAAAACAAATTCTTCTTCTCCCTGATTCAAAGAGGGATAATAGGGATGGTGGTCAAACAACTTAGGAAATGAGGAACCATATTAAAATCATGTTAATAAAGAATCACTAACGCTGAGGAAGCAAAACATTTCAAAACTCAATAAAATTGAGTATTTGAAAACAGCTGTAAAACATTTCCTGAAAAAACTAAACCCAGGTCAATGACTTTGGACTTAGGAAAAAAACGTGGAAAAAGCTACATTAGTATCAAGTAACATGTTCAAGCAAAGTAAGATGATAATGTCTTAAATTAACTATTTAGTCACATGAATTTTATAACAGATCTTACTCCCCAAGAGTGTATTGATTATATAGGAATAGCCATAAATAAAACACTAATAATTGTTACTATGATTTAATATGTACTATTTCAAAATAAATTATTACATACAACTGTAGTAACTAAGTAACAAAATATCAGAAAATAGAAAAACTCAATCTTGTATGCCATAAAAATGTAAGATGAAGTATTATTCATTCAAAATTTATAATACATAAATTTCTAAAATACAGAAACTGATCATAACAGTGTTTGATTTCAACATAAATTTTAAATTATTTACTGTATTTTTATCTCCAAAGTTTTTATTTGAAAATTTAAAAGAAATAAAAAATCATCCTAATGTTCTGGTTGTTTTATTTGCTAATAAAAAGTTGTTATGAATAAGATTTTCAACATCTAGGTTACACATTCAATGGGTACTCAGCACAATTTTACTTTTAAAACATAGTGAAGAGAAATGAGATTATTTTTCCTAACCAAAGCATTTATGTGTATAGCATAGAGTCTCTTACATTTGTGTGCATATTTTAAACTTGTGATTTTTCTGCATATACATGCTAAACTTTTGTAATTACCTGTTTTGTTTTCTGGAAAAATCTACCTAGCATCAGTTTACTTCTTTATTTTATCAGCCTTTTTTCATTTCACAAATTTCTGACAGAACTGTGTTTAATTCTAGGTCAAGTCCTTTGTAAACTAAGACAAAATAGTCTTTACTATTTAATAGTTTGCTATCTAGAGAGGGGAGAAAGAAACATTTAAAAGAGAAAAAAATATATATACTGTGAAAAGTTGTTTTATGAAGTGACAGATGTTTGACATCCACATATTTGAATAATTTGTCATACTTAAGCCATTCATTAAAAAAGAAATAGGGGCTCCTGGATGGTTCAGTTGGTTGAGTGTCCCACTTTTGATTTTGTCTCAGGTCATGATCCCAGGGTTGTGGGACTGAACCTTGCCTCAGGGCTTAAGATTCTCTCTCTCTGTCTCACTCTCTCTCACTCTCTCTTTCTCTCAAATAAAAATTAAAAAAAGTAAACATAAAAATGAAATAGAATACTACTCAAAGAATAAATTCACCCAACCAAGTCTAAATGATAACTCCAATGGTAGTAAGAATTAAGCTCTATATTTAAAACTAAGGCTAAATGAAATTATAGTAAGCAGTATAAATATTTTAAAAGTAACTTGAAATACTATACAGCTTCCAAATTACTAGAATGGGACACAAAAGGAAAAGAGCAGTCTAGATTCTCCATGAGAGAAAAACAATGGAGAAGATGCAGAATCAATAATATTATAAATAAAATACTATTTAACTGAGTATAAATGAAAATGAGTTAAAATCCTATAAAAAATAAAACTCCTCTATTAATCCTTGAAGAACTAAAAATTGACATGAAAATACACAGAGAACAATGATAATAAAACAACTATGTAGTAGGACCTATGAAATCACACTAAATCATTTAATGGAAAATTCACTGCTTTAAATTGTCACTTCACTAGGTAAGAAATTAACATGAAAGGATTAAGAAGGATATCTATCAGCATCCTTCACCATATTAACAAATGAAAGGAAAAATCAGTTATACAACCACATCCATGAAATTTTACTGCAAATTTAAAGGACCATTTTGTTTCTAAGTTTTGGGAGGGGGGTGGAGAAACAGGCAGAAAGAGAATCCCAAGCAGGCTCCACACTACTGGTGCAGGGCTCAACACAGGGCTGGATCTCACCACCCATGAGGTTGTAAACTGAGCTGAAATCAAGAGTTGGATGCTTTATCCGACTGAGCCACCCAGGTGCCCGTAATTTTTTTAACAAGAATTACTAGCAACTACTTGGAATGAATTATAAGTTTTGATTTCTTCTCCTCTGTTTACTTCTTTTATAATTTTCCATTTTCATTTTCTTAAATTCATTTTGTTGCACTGAAGTACCTCTGTATATTTTTTTCAGGAATATTCACAGTTAAAAAGCTTTCTTAGTCTTTGAAAACCTGAATATTTCCATCTTCTTAGTTCACTGAATTATTTAGTATAGAATTATAAAATCAACTTACATCTCCCAAAAGAAAGAGTTGTACCTATTGCTGTTGTTATAAGCAATACATTGATTATTTAAAAAGACCAAGATAGGGGCTCCTGGGTGGCTCAGTCAGTTAAGAGTTTGACTTCTGATTGGGTCATGATCTCACTGTTCTTGGGTTCGAGCCCCATGTTGCCCTCTGGCTCTGTGCTGACAGCTCAGAGCCTGGAGCCTGCTTCAGATTCTGTGTCTCCTTCTGTCTCTGTCCCTCCCCCACTCATGCTCTGTCTCTGTCTCTCAAAAATAAATAAATGTAAAAAAATTAAAATAAATAAGACTGAGATATATACACATATACATATATATTAATGTGTGTGTATATGTGTGTGTATATATATGTATATATATATACACACACATATACACACACACTAATTAATCATTGTGATTTGCTATAGTAATTTTAGATGGTATTGTAAGAATAAAAAAGTTTTCTTCTGTTATTAGTTTGCTAAGAGTTTTTTGGTCATGTTATATTTTATTATTTCTTGATTTATTGGTATTTAAAGAATATTGAGGTATAACATAAAGTGTTATGTTAGCTTCAGGTACATGATATAATGATTCAGCAATCTTCTACATTATTCAGTGCTCACCATGATAAATGTATTCCTAATTCCATTTATTTATTTCATTCATCTCTCACTCTCCTCTCCCCTGGCAACCACAAGTTTTTTCTCTGTATTTAAATTCTGTTGTTTTCTTCGTCTTTTTTTGGTATGTGTGCTTATTTTGTTTCTTAAATCCCACATAAAAGTGAAGTCATATGGTATTTGTCTGTCTCCATCTGACTTATTTCACTTAGCATTTCACTTATCATTATACCCTCCAGATCCATCCATGTTGTTGCAAATGGCAAGGTCTCATTAGCTTTTTGTGGCTGAAAAATATTTCACTATGCACACACACACACACACATGCACATACACACACACCCTATCCTTTCATTTGTTGATGAAACTCCATACTGTTTTACACAGTGGCTGCACCAATCTGCATTCCCACCAACAGTGCACAAGTGTTCCTTTATCTAAACATCTTTGCCAACAGTTGTTATTTCTTGTCTTTTTTATCTTAGTCATTACGACACATGTGGGGTGATATCTCATTGTGGGTTTGGTTTGCATTTCCCTGATGATAAGCGATGGTAAGGATCTTTTCATGTGTCTGTTGGCCACTTGTATGTCTTCTTTGAAAAATGTCTATTCAGATCCTTTGCCCCATTTTTAACCAGATTATTTGTGCTTGGTGTTGAGTTATATAAATTGCTTATATATTTTAGATATTAACCCATTATTGGATATATTCTTTGCAAATATCTTCTCCCATTCAACAGGTTCCTTTGTCTTTTTGTTGATGGTTTTTCTCACTGTGAAAAATATTTTTATTTTGGTATAGTCCCAATAGTTTATTTCTGCTTGAGAAGATACATCTAGAAAAATGTTTCTATGGCTGATGTCAAAGAAATCACTGCCTATGTTTTCTTCTAGGAGTTTTTTTTTTTAATTTTTTTAAACATTTATTCATTTTGGAGAGTGAGAGACAGAGCATTAGCAGGGGAGGGGCAGAGAGAGAGGGAGACACAGAATCTGTAAGTTATTTCAACTGTAGTTCAAAGAATTACTATTAATTTTATATAATCTGCTTACCTAAGTAAAATTATTATTTCTATTACTCAGAAGTCTCTATTAATAGTCCACAGACTTATAAGGAGGTGAATTAGAACACAAATTATTTTGTGTAAGGGTGATACCTTGTATGCAAAGGGAGACTGAAATTGAGAGATGCCTTATTTTGCTTCTGATCTGCTTGGTCAGACAAAACATCTGTTTCAGTTAAATTTTAAGAGAACTCTACCCGGTAAATGTTTGATTCTAGAGTTTTATTTATTCTATATTGGTCAATTATTTGTCTGATCCATTGTCCACAGAACATAAAAACATCCCTAGACCACTTCTGCTTTTTCCTTGAAAAAATAAGAGGCCCGCTGGAATTATAAATGCTGGGGCAGAAAAGATGACCACAAATAAGTAGTCTTAGGTGCAAACAGGTGTTAGAACTGCATGGGGTAAAACACTAGTTTTGACATAAGGAAGAGTGTTAAAAAGATCTTTTTTCAACTATTTTCGGATTGCTGTCTAGGATACCCTGACTGGTTTCAATCTCCCTGAAGGAGCCTGAATTTGACACTAGAATTTAAGTAACAGTAGAGGCTTGGCCCATTTATAGTCAATTGTAGGAACTGTGAATTACCGTGAAGTTCAAATATGCCTAGAAGGGGAGATTCAATTGTTCAAAAATGAAGTCTGGTGGTCAATAATCATCTAAGAATGGTAAGCTGGTATACTGTGTTAAATGAACAAATCAGTAGAAAAAAGTGTTAAATCTAAGAGGTAATTCCAGATGTCATACATATCAAGTAGTTTTTGTTTGTTTTGTTTGTTTTTATGAATTAGGATCTCAAAGGTCTAAATTGTCTTCAAGGCTTCCTATTATAGGTTAATGTTTCCTGAGATTGTTGCCAGCTTCCATGCATAAGAGAAGGCTTGGAATATGTGCTTACTATTATATACCTTCCGAAGATGCTTGTGACTTCTTCCATTCTCTCAAGCTGCAAAATACCTCTCTGTCTTAATAAATGAGTTTCTGCGTATCCTTCCTATACCCAAGCTGATGATAGGGCCCTGTTCCCATTCTTCATCAACTTTATTTTAGGCAATAATCCTAGAATGACACAGGTGCCTCTCATTCACATTAACTTCTCTTTCACTTCAGAGCCTATATACCTCCTTGTCTACTAGCATCGAAAATATTTCCCATAACTGTTCTGTTCTCAATGCTAGCTTAGCACTGAATCAGACTTGACAAATAATCTTTGTCCTTGAACATGACCTCACCTTTTTTTGGCTTTTTCCCAGGATCTAATTAATATTTATGTTCTGTCATTGTTTCAGATACCACTCCACTTGTGGATTTTTTTTTCATTCTCCACTGCTTTAATTTTGTGAAAAAAATAATTTCAAATATATATTAAACTTAAGCTGAATGAAAATTCTTAATGAAGGTGGTCTGGTGATTTTGTTTACAAAAACATGGCCACTGTTCCTTGGCCTTAAAATGTCAAAAAGGATACCTTAAATGGCTTTGTGTTTGCATGTGTCAGCACCAGAACATAGGGATTGACTCTGGCATCCACTGTCAGAAGTTCTTCAGCTACCAGAGTGTCAAGTCTCTTAAGCAGATCATTTCAAAGACATCACTTACACAAATTCTTCATCTCTGGATTTGCTTTGAGTCTTACATTTTCAGCATCATCTCCATTAAGTCACTGTGATGAAGTGCGTGTACAATTTGACATACCTGGATCCATACAGAGAGTTGGAGAATATTTAAAAACATCAGCTTCATAGCCAGTTTCATCCTCAAACTCCAGAAGAGTACCTGATTCTGGGTATTCATGATCATCCAAGAGAACTGGGGGGTAATTCTAGGCATTAGCCTCCTATGGGCAGTCAGAACTGTTTCCCCAGAATGAGGCACTCACCACAAGTTCTTTTCAGGGGTGAGATAACTGCCATACCATCATTCAACTGCCCTTTTTCTGGCTGTACTTTTTACAGTTCCCAAGTTCTACATTTACCAGTAGGATCCATGTACATTGCCTTTTCAAGCTTGACCCATTTTCCCTCTGAAATGAACTCCTTTGAAATAAAAGCCTGTTTGGTATATTGAGAATTGGTTCTTGGTTTTCCATTTTCAAATCAGTTAGTTTTCAATGTCCTCAAGCAAGAAGTTCATGGCCAGGGTTTGGGGTAAAGGGAAGGTTATACGTTTGGAAAAGAGAATGAAAGAAGAAAAGACAAGTCCAAGGTAACAGTCTCAGAAGGTGCCAGTGTTTCACAGCCCCACCAAACCATTTCAGCCTTCTCTGCAATTTTAAGACAATAATTTGTGTTGTTTTCAGCCATTAAATTTATGGTGGTAGTTTGTTAAAGCAGCAATTGGAAACTAATGCAGATGGGAAAGGCCATCTTAAGAAGAAGAATCTGCAAAATCAAAGACTTGAGTCATGACCTTTTCAGAAAATGAGGGGGGGTGTGGAGTGTTTTGAGTCCATATTCTGGTATAAGAAGGCTGAGGAAGAGATTCATACCAATTGAGGTAGGAAAGGTTACTTAAAAACAACACAAAGGTCTTCTGCATTTTTAAAGTAGATTTCTATCTTGCAAAATGATTCTGGCAGTAATGAGAAGAAATACTGGAGGTATAAAGACCAAGAAGATTCTTATATTCACTCTGATTTTACCATATTCTAGCCATATTAGCCTTTCACAATTGCTTAAAAGAACACAAAAGGAGGTAGATTTAGTTGAATCTAAAAATGTCCTCTACCATGCTTTTTTCTTTGTTCATAATGATTCCTTATTCTGTCTTCTTTTCTTGTAACAGTGAGCATAAAAAAAAATCATTACAATATGAATAGCAGTATACTGTAATTTCTCCCAGGTAGCTTACCATACGGTACCTGTCTCTGTTATTTAATTTAACTTGATCTGTTGAAATTCAGGCTTGTAAGGGCTCATATGTCATACTCATTAAAATGTCATATTGTTTAAAGAATCTAATTCCAAAGACATCTGCATACTTTAATAAAATAGGAAACATTTTTATGCTCTACAGCTAAGAGGTAAAAATTCAAAAAGTGCCCAATGAACAAAATAAAATATATTTTACATAATATTGATCATTAGGTAGAACAATAGGCAAGTCATTTTGCCTATTCAAATCTTTGGTTTCATAATTCATTTGTCCAGGAAAGTACAACTGATTTTGGATGAATACACTTAAATAACTAGAGCAATGTAATTTTGCATTTAATTTGTCTACCTATAACAATAAACAACTTAAAAAATAATTCGCAATCCTAAAGGATACGAAAGTAAAGAACATTGCTGCTTATTCACCATTAATAATAAAACGTGCAAATTAGCACAAACTTGACCTATTATTTTATGCTATCTAAAGCATAAATTTTGTAAGTTATCTAATTTAAGAAATATTGCAGTGAAAATAGTATACATATTTTATTTATAACTGAAGAGTTCATTATTTTTACAATGTGAAATCTACATTTATTTTAAAAATCTTCTTTGAAAAATTCATAAAACTGAGACAAAAGTTGCATTTTTAATTACCTAATATTTTATTTTTTTTAAGATTTAGCTTTAAATGCAGTTGTAGCTATACTGAAACAATATTTTGGAATTATTATTAGTTTGTTTTGTGAAACAAATGACCACTCTTGATTTTAGGCATAGCGTTATCACCTGTTTCACGTGTTCAGAGATTTCTCCTTATTTCCATCAATCTTGTGTATTTAATTAATACTGCTGAAGGTTATAAGAAATCCCTTGAAGATATTTTGGTATCCTCAGAATAGCAGACAGGGTAGTTGGAGGCACAGAGAAATTTGTGTGATCTGAGGTCTGATTTGTATCCAGTTGCTTAGGTTCTTTAAGTATCTGCTATTCAAAATAATAACTTATCTTTTTATATGGTATCTATATTACTAATTCAATCTTCTATTCTTACTAAACTGGCTAGAATATTTAGAATACGCTAAAAATATTGTGTTAAGTAGAGGTACCAATATCTTACTCCTGGTTTTGATATTCATGACTAGTGCTTCGCTTTTATATGATGTGTACAATTAAATTTTGGTAAAGTTTATCATATTTAAGTGCTTTTCTTATAGTCCAATTTCATTTAAATTTTTATTTGAAATATTTGTTCAAATTCATAAAATAGTTTTTATGTTTATTTTTTTAATTAGTCTCTGATGAAGGAAAATGAAGTATGCTTATTTTTTTTAATTGTGCACTATAATAAAGATACAACTTTATAAAGTTGTATCTCCTATTTAAATTTGTGGACGTGAGATTACTGGGTTCAAAGGAAATACATTGATTAGTTGGATATTACCAAATTCCCTTCCTTAGGCGTGTGGCATGCCTCAGTAATTCATAGGAGTGCTTTTTTTCTCACACAGCCTTACCACAGAGTGAGCTGTAATATCTCTATGTATGTATGTATGTATGCATGTATCTATCATCTGTCTACCTACCTATCTATTGATCTACCTATATATCTCATAGTTTATCTAAATTTTGCCAGTCTTGTAAGTGAAAAATATCTCAGTGTAAATTTTACATTTCCCTTATATATGAAAATTAAATAACTTTTCATGTATGCAAGGCCCTCTCTACATTTTTTATAAATTTTGTTTATGTTTTTGCCTACTTTTTGGAGATTTTTTTAAGACTTTATTTTTTAAATAGTTTTTGTTCACAAAATTGAAAGGAAAAATACCTTTGATCCACTGTATTGTCTTTGCTTCTTTGTGAAACAGTAGTTAACTATATTTATGGTGCTCTTTTTCTAAGCTCTAAGTCTGTTCTAATTTTATTTATCTGTTCTTCCACAAATACCACACTCTCTTGATTACTGTAGCTTTTTAAAAATTTTTTTTTACATTTATTTATTTTTGAGAGACAGAGAGAGACAGAGAATGGGTGGGGAAGGGGCAGAGACAGAGGGAAAGAGAGATTCTGAAGCAGACTCCAGGCTCTGAGCTGTCAGCACAGAGCCCGACACAGGGCTTGAGCTCATGAACAGCGAGATCGTGACCTGAGCCGAAGTTGGATGCTTAACCAACTGAGCCACCCAGAAGCCCCTTACTGTAGTCCTCTATCTGTTCTTCTCCTTCAATATCATGTTGGCTATTTTGGTTCCTCTGCTTCTCCATACAATCTTTAGAATCATTTTTTTTTATATCCGCAAAACAATTTTCTGATATTCTGACTGGGATTGCATTAAATTTATAGATCAAGTTTGGAAAAACCGGCATCTTGACATTATTGTGTATGCTTATCCATGAACATGCACTATATCTCTATAGTTCTTTGATTTCCTTCATCAGAGCTTTTTGGGTTTTCCTTATGTTGATTTTATATATATTTTGTTAGACTTATTCATAAGTATATCATTTTTGGTGCAAATGGTGTTGCTTTTAATTTCAAATTGAACTTGTTCATTGATGGCATATAGAAAAATATATTTTTTAAATATTTCTTTATTTTTGAGATAGAGAGAGAAAAAATCATGAGTGGAGGAGGGGCAGAGAGACAGGGAGAGAAAGAACCTGAAGCAGGTCCCACACTCAGTGTGGAACCTGATGCAGGACTCAATTTTATGACTGTGAGATCATGACCTGAGCTGAAATTGAGTCAATTGCTTAACTGACTGAGCCGCCCAGGCACCCACTATAGAAAAATATTTTGCATATTAACTTTGTGTACTGAAACCTTACTGTAATAGCCTACTAACTTGAGGTTTTTTTGTCATTTTTTTCATATTTCTACATAGACAATCATGTCACTACAAAGACAGTTTTATGTCTTCCTGTTAAATCAGTATACCATTTGTTTCCTTTTCTTGTCTTATTGCACTAGCAGGAACACTGAATTTCTCAGCATTAATTATGATGTTAGCTATAGGTTTTTTGTAGATAAACTTTATCAGGTTGAGGAAGGTATGCCTCTCTTCCTTGTTTACTGAGAGTAATGTTCATGAACAGCTGTTAGTTCTGTCAAATAATTCTTCTGCATATATTGATATGATCATGTGATTTTTCTTTTCATTTAGTTGATGTTAAGGATCGCAGTTATGGATTTTCAGATATCGAACCAGCCTTACATATCTAGGATAAATTCCATTTGGTCATGGTGTAAAATTCTTTTTACATATTGTTGGAATCCATTTGTTAATATTTTGTTGAGAATTTTTACATCCTTGTTCATGACAGATATTGACCTAGAGTTTTATTATAATGTGTTTTTGTCTGCTTTTGGTATCAGAGTAATGTTAGCCTCAAACAATGAGATCCATATAGTCCCTCTGCTTCTATTTCCTGAAAGAGATTGTAGAGAATTGGTATAATTCCTTAATTTTTTGGTAGAATTCACTAATGAAACAATCTGGATCCAGTGCTTTCTGTTTTGGACTTTTGAATTGGCTAACAGTCAACAATGTGTTGAATATTAATGTGAAGAGTAGGATACCCTTTACTTTTCCTTTTTTTTAATGTTATTGGAAATATCACTCATGTTACTGCATTTGGCAAGATTCTGGTTTTAGGGTTAAGATTATATGAATTACATAATTACATGGGTTATGTTAAAATTAAATATCAAATATTGTTTTCTTGAGGTTTTTTTTCCTCCACCAGGAACAGTTATAAATTGAGCAAATGTCTTTCCATCATCTCTGGAAACAACTAGATAATTCTCTCCTTAGATCTGTTAATATAGTGTGTAAAAAGAGTTAACGTAGCAGACCAAATTGCTATTCTTTGAAAAACCTGCCTATAAATGTGACCCTTGCTGGCATCTAGGAACTTGGATTTTGGGAGGATCACCATTGATTTAATGGATGAGTGGTTCACCGCCTAAATTCTCTGCACAAGCAATGGGGTTTACATTAACTCCTTTATTTTCATCTAGGAGTCTAGAATTTTGATAAATGCTGGACAGAATACATATGTGTAACCAGCCTGTCTAGGAAACCCTGGATACTAAGTCCCTGATGAGCTTTCCTGATCGACAAGATTTCACAAACATTGTCAAAACTTGTTGCTGAGGGAATTAAGTATGGCCTGTGAGAGTCCACTGCAAGAGAACTCTTGGAAACTTGTACCTGTTTTCATCTAGAGTTTTTTTCATATGCCTTCCTCCTTTGCTGATTTTCTTTCTATCCTCTTACTGTAATAAATCATTGATAGTGCTGCTATAAACATTGGAGTACATGTGCCCCTATGAATCAGGGAATTACAGTTTTCCACAGTTTTCCATACAGTAGGGTCAATTTTGAAATCATAGTTTCCTAGAAAGTTCCCATTTCATCTTTCAAATATTTTGCAGAAAAATGTTAAGATTTTTAAAAATATGTATTCAATTTTCATTATTTCTCTCCTCTTATCCTTTCTGATAACTTATGTTTTCTTTATCTAGTTATTGGGATTTTTTGTGAAAATTTTCTTAAAAATATAATTTTTATCTAGTAATTTTATATCAGCTGTCTTATCTCCACATTGTTAATTTTTTCTTTTCTTTTCTACATTTTTAAATTTTTGCTTCATTCTTGACTCTTTTGCTCTTTTTGTTTCTCTAGTTTTTCTATCATCATACTATTTTTGATCTAGGAATATCATTCACTTACACTTTTAATATTTATTAATGAAAGGGTTTCAGATTTTCATATATTATGTTATAGAATGCTTCCATCCTCATTTATTTTTGGAAAAATAATTAATTTTAGATATTTTACTTTTTATTAAAGAGTTTAAAAAATAGAAAAGTTACAGAAATAATGGAGATATAGTTTACATACAATTATAATACATTACAAACATTAAAAAGCTCACTTGTTTTAAATCTCTAGATTAACCATGAACAGCTGCAACAATTGTGCAGTTTAATAGCTATAAATAGTCTTCACCTTTCACTAGAAAACTTCCTAAAACAGAATATGAAACAGCTTGAAACTAATGGGAAAATCATGTTTTTGAAATAGAGCATCTTGACTTTCCTATTTCTACCTGATTGAGGCCAAAGAACTTCAATAGTTCACAGGCTATGCTGAGACAAATTAGAAAGAAACATAAAATAGAGATATTTGTGTAGAGTACATTGCCCAGAGATGCAACAAATTGGTCTTTCTAAAAATGATATGGTGCAATGGAGACAGCTAAGAGCTTGTTAGCAATTCCTACAGGTCTCAAGGGGTTTAAACTGTTCAGAAACAGAACAGAACATGGTTCAGTATATTTTCACAGACATTCGAAAGTTTTTGCAAAAGTCACTCTGGAAATCTTCAGGGAAAAACATACTTTGCTACTGTTTCCTGATAACTTTCTCTATCCTCAGAATAATCCTCAAAACCATCTTGGATTGGCCCCCATAGCCCATGAATCTGGCAATATTGATGGGAGCCATGCCATTTGGACAGCTTGACCTGACTGAAGCCATGTTAGTGGGTAAGAGTGTCTGTCACTTTTTAATTATGGTAGGCAAGTTTCCTGAAGTGACACTCATTGTGAAATATGTTCTGCATATTTTTGTCTTATTTTTTCTTTTTGTTACTTACCTGCATAGAAGCATCTAGTATTTAATGATGATTCCTATATTTATATGTGTTATATTTCTCTAGCCTCTTGATTCCCCCATGAATGTATTCTCCCACATCATCTACTTCCTTATATGATCATTAAAAAAACCTTTCATTAGTTATTCCATGTAGTTTCCCCTCAGTAATTGATTAATCTTGTAAATATTCCTGGTCAAGGCACCACCCTCTCTCACCTAAATTATTTTAATAGCTTCCTAACAGGCCTTTCTGATTTGTTCCCCTAGAGTCTATTCTTAACATGACAGCCGCCATGATGATAAAGTGTCCCTCCTTTGTTGAAATGCTTCCAATATAATGGCTTCTTGTATCTCTAAGAGATAAAGCCAAATTATTTAAAATGACCAACAAAATCCAACATGTTCTCTCTATATATAGCCTTTCTCTCTAATATCTCCCTGACTTTACCTCCTACCACTTTTCTTCTTTAGCATTTCACATTCCCTGGATGCAGTCCTAGAGGTATTACATTGAGTTTGCTGCCTGTTTCTTCAAAGCTTTTCCTCAAGGCAACAGAAATGGAGAAAGAGTTTGTGAGATTCTTGTAGAAAGTATATTATAGTTCCACTTAAAACATTGTGAATATTTAGTCATTTTTAGGGACGCTTTTTTCTCTTAAAAAGTAACAGAAAATTTAAAATGTAGTTTCAGAAAAAAAATATCGAGATCAGAAATCTCTTTTCACTTACAATTGTGGATAGTTATTTAAAGCATATATTTAAATTTCCATTACTAAACTTAGACTTTACAGTTACCACCTTGCAGTCAAAAGCTGCTAAATTATATTGGCCTACCAAGATAAACCAGTTAGCTAAAATAAATTTTGTCAAGGTTAATATTTTATTTGAAAAAACTATGCTACAAATGACTCTTTCATAGTAAATATTATTATGTTTGTCCATAATTCCAGGCCTTTTAAAAATATATACAGAAGCATTTCCAATAACTTATAAACTCATAGAATTTTAAAATCTCTTCAGAAAACAATTTTAAAGAAAAGGGGGCAAGTAGTTTGGGGGAAACATTTTTATTGAGTCTTAGATTATATTATCTTGCTTAATTATTATAAAAATCAATGTATTTTAACTCCTTTTAAGGGAAACTGAGTCTCAGAAAGGCAAAATGGTTCTTTCAATGCTATACAGCAAATACGTCTCAGAATTGGGACTTCAATCATTTGTCTCTAACTATAAACATTCTGCTCTTCTCACTGTGCCACCCCATGGTCTCTTAGACAATAGTAACTACTTTTTATATAATGACCACAAACATGTATTCATTGGTTTTAAAATCTTTACATATCAGAAAAAATGTATAATATCTGATAACATATTAAATTGAATTTGTTAAAATAATAAGGCATTTAAATATACACTATGATATATTATGTAGATATTTTAAGTGTAGCATTTTTTTCTTAAAGGAAAATTTTGGCAATTAGGATAATTTTAGAAAAAGACAATATTCTTTTCCTGGTGCATAATTTATATAAGTAAAACTCATTACTTTTGAGGTAGCTCTGTAAGTCTTGGTAAAAGTACTCAGAAGTGTAGTTATCACTTCAATGAAGATACAGAACCCTTCCATCACTCCAAAATATTGCAGCCTGCCTCTCTGTGTTTCAATCCCTACACCTACCTCTGACTACTAATAATCACTGATCTGTTTTTATGTGTTTTTGTTGTTGTTCATACTGTTTTTCCTTTTCCAGAATATCATATAGTTGAAATCATGTTAAAGGTAGCCTGTTGAATATGGCTTTTTCACTAGCATAATGCATTCGAAACTTATCTATGCTGTTGCATCAAGGTGTTGTTCTTTATCATTGCTGAATAAATACTTCATTATATGGATATATCACATTTGCTTATTCATTTACTTTTTCCTTCCATAATTTGGCAATAATGAGTCTAACTACTATAAATTTTCTGGGAAGATTTTTGCTTGAACATTGTTTCATTTATGTTGGATAAATACCTAAAAAAGGGATTGCTGGGTTGTATATAAATGTTGCTTAAGTTTATATGAATCTGCCAAACCACTTCTAGAGTGGTTGCACTGTAAAAGTAAATTTAATATTGTATTATGACTGTACCTGTTCAACAACTGAATTTCCTAATACTGGTACCATATTTTAATCTACTATGAAAATCTATATTCTAGAAAAATTCAGCAATTTATCCTAAGTATTTTCCACTTAGTCAAGTTGACTTCACAGTATTTGGACTTGTATCTTAATAGTGGAGACTTCAGATAATAATAAATAACAAACTAGTAGTAAGTTGAAATATTTTTTAAAAGAATGTGTTCAGTAATTTTCTCATTTAAATGATTTAATATGTACTTCAAAAATTCTAATTAATTACAATATTAAAGTATTATAAATTAAACCTAAATCTTTTGAATAATTAGAGTAACTATATTAAAGCTGGAATTCAGAAAACTTTCTTTTAGAATAATGTTCAACTTGAAATAAAGTAACAGTCAGATCTTCTTATGCAAAACAAATTTAGCAACGTTGATGTGACAGCCAGTCTTTCAAAACTACATTTTATTTTCATATGCCTATTCAAAGGGCATATTAATATTTGTGACAACTGGTCTTTTTCTAGAAAACTCCCAACATGTGGGACATTAATTAATGGGCCAAAATGGAAATACGGCAACTTCTGTACTTCCATTTCCCAAATGGATCTAATGTTGGTTGTATCACTGAAGAAAAGTCTCATTAGGATCACATGTGTGTCAGCCCTTTGCTGTTTGACTATTCTATGATTTGATCATGAAAATCTTGCTGAATGCAAAATATACCATAAATGTGATGGCTAGATCAAATGACCTTCTTCTCCCATAACCTCCTAACAATACTTGTGGTTGACCAACAACTTCATCTTAAAATATAAGAACTGTTTAAATTACTTACCTCTGTGACTATTCCTTCTACCACAATTAATTCTTTTTACTCCCTAAACCTTATGGGCTGTTAAGTTTCAGTATTGATAACATAGTCTTCTCTCTATACTCCTAAAAATTTGAAATCTCACATTTTCCAAGTTTATAATTTATATTACCATTATCTCCTTTTGAATGAGTGTCTATGCCTATTTCTAATGATTCTTCTGAGCTTATGTTTCACTCATCCTTCAGCATATCTACCATTTGCTCATAAGCAGCAGAAAATTGCAACCAAAACCAAATACTTCATTTTATCTCATGAAATATGATTCTTCTCCAAAAGCTTAGTAAAATTCACCAAGTTACCCAGGATGGAAACATTGATCATTAATACCCTCCCCTCTCTTTTATCTACCTATGATCCTATCAGGTTTTCTCTCATCAAGGCTAATCTTTTCCAATTCTTTCTCTCTTCTTTCAATTATAGCATTCTACTTCAAGTCCTCATGCCTATTTCCTTGATCATGTAATGTTCTCCTAATTGGCCTCATTTTTTAAGCCTTTATCCCTTCTTACTTTATATCTCTCCAAAGTGAATGTTTGTTTATTCTGTATATTTCAACAACTGCTGTGGTTTCATATTTATAACAAAGTGGGGAAGAAATTCCATCACCTGTCATCATGATGTCAGTTTTTCTTTCCAGGTTAACTTCTCTCAGTTTTTAGAATCTCTGTGTACAAGGGAAATTAGACTGCTTAAATGTGCTTTAGATTTATTTTTAGTTCCTCTGTGCCTTTCTTATGCTTATTTCTGATTCCACTGTATTCTCATGTGTGTGTGTGTGTGTGTGTGCACTCACACGTGTGCATATGTACATGTATCTCTAGAGCATACCAGTACTTTCTATTTCCTTCTGTATATTTTTACATACTTTCCAAGCTTTATACAATGGATATAATTTGCGTAAGAAATTATACACGATTCCTGTTGATAAGGAAAATAGGTTCAACAATAATCTTTAATACAGATATACCCTTATCCATCTTGAAAGTAAATTTCATTGCAATGAATCTTTCCCTAACCCCTTCAATCTGATACCATATATCTTTCTCTTTGGACTCCTACAACTCATCTTTAAAGCATTATAAACTTGATTCACACATGCAATTCTTCAGTAAGGTTAAGAATCATTAATGATTCCTTCCTGCACTCACACCATAAAAAACTGGTCAAACTCTTTGTGTATTTTTAAACATTTTTCAAACCTTCCAGTTTCAAACACCACTACCCAGGTGTGTATACCTAATATTACTTTGCCTGAGTTACATCCTAGCATTCACATTGGTTCTTTTTCCCTCTGGTTTCTTTTCTCGACAAAAGCATCCTCCATCTAAAATAAGATTTTGCATGTATTACTGACATATACCACAAATGTGGTTGAAAAATAATGAATCAAAACAAATGGAAGGAAATAGAGATAACATTGAATTTTGCTTACTCACTGGCTAGATAACTAAATCCAAATTCATTAGAACTACATACGGATTTTTCATATAAGCCATTCCTATAAATATCTTCACATATCTAGTTGAAGTTTTATAGATAGATTTTTGTTGAAAACAAAATATCTTGGGGGCACTTGAGTGGCTTAGTCGGTTAAGCGTCTGATATTGGCTCAGGTCATGATCTCGCAGTTTGTGGGTTTGAGCCTCACGTTGGGCTCTGTGCTGATAGCTCAGAGCCTGGAGCCTGCTTTGGAATCTGTGTCTCCCTCTCTCTCTGCCCCTCCTCCACCCATGCTCTCTCCGTCTCTCTCTCTCTTTCTCTCAAAAATAAGCATTAAAAAAATCTTTTTAAAAAAGAACAAAAGTCTTGGATAATGCTGACGATTATCAATCATTTATAGCAGTTTTCTTCAAAATATGATTCAGGCATCTGATGATGTGCAAAGACTTTCCAAGAGATATGTATGCAGACATAGTCAGTTTTAATGGCACAATGTCTAGACCCTCAACTGTTATGTGTACTATTTTTTTAATGTTTATTTATTTTTGAGAGAGAGAGAGAGAGAGAGAGAGAGAGAGAGAGAGAGAGAGTGCAGGGGAGGGACAGAGAGAGAGGGAGACAGAGAATGTGAAGCAGGCTCCAGGCTCTGAGCTGTCAGCACAGAGCTCAATGTGGGGCTAGAACTCACAAACCGCAAGATCATGACCTGAGCTGAAGTTGGATGCTTAACCGACTGAGCCACCCAGGCACCCTGTATGTAGTCTTCTCTTACTATTCTGAAAATGAATCTGATGTCCTACAGGGTCTCTGTTCCCACCTCTTTTTATTTATCTTTTCATATTTATCCTTAACTTACCCATTCTAAGTCATATGAGGCATTTTTCCAGGGTGCAGAAAACTCCCAAAACACTGAGAAACATTGGTGTCTATGTTAAGAAACAGATAAAATAGAGCTATTTGTATGAATATGCATAAATCTCTGAATCATAATGTTGACTGAAAAGCCGGTTGAAGAAAATGGTTGCAAAATATTATCACATATAAGTGTTTAAAACTTAAAAAAGCATCATGAGTGGTTTACAGGTATATACATATATACTATGTGTCAGACTATGTAAGACAGTGTTTAAAATACATGATTTTTGGAGGCAAAATGCCTAGGATCAAATTCTATTCCAGTCCTTACTGTCTATGTGACTTCAGATAGCTGCTTGCTCTCTGAAGGATGTTGTTCACTCCTATTGTAAGATGGGGATACTATATTTGCCAGTTTATTGAATTTACATGATAATGTAAGATATTTAAAACATTTCTGGCATGTGGATAATACAAGATAATTACCACAATTTCTGGCATGTGGTACAACTCAATAGATACTGATTTGATGGTTGTTATATTAAAAAAATATGAACATAAACAATATATGCCAACTTTAAGATTGTGGCTACTTTTCCAGAATAAAAGACAAAAAATTAATAGCAACAAAGTTGTATTTGTATCTGCTATTACACTGGACTGAGTGTGTAGCCTGCTTGGGGTTCTCCCTCTCTCTCTGCACCTCCCCCACTCACTCTCTTGCTCTTTCATTTATTTGTTTTCCTCTTTTTTTCATAAATTGTTTCTATATTTTTTTTTGTCTTCACAAAGAAAACTGAGTTATGTGACCACAATTTATAAAGAGCATTAATAACATAGTGAAGAGTTGGGCCTTTGTATTTTAATTAAAGAAGACAACCACAGGGGCACCTGGGTGGCTCAGTCGGTTGAGCGGCCGACTTCGGCTCATGTCATGATCTCACAGCCCGTGAGTTCGAGCCCCGCGTCGGGCTCTGTGCTGACAGCTCGGGGCCTGGAGCCTGCTTCAGATTCTGTGTCTCCCTTGCTCTCTGCCCCTCCCCCACTCGTGCTCGCTCGCGCTCTCTCTTTCTCTCTCTCTCTCTGTCTCTGTCTCTGAAAAATAAACATTAAAAAAAATAGGGCTCCTTTCACTCTCTAAAGTGTCCCATCACTTGATAAGATATATTATGGGGCCTCTAAACAGCAGAATCTGGGGCACGCTGCCAAGATCATTAGCCTGAAAATTTGCACTGTTTTACTTGAGTTCTGGGAATTCTTCGATTTACTGTATCCTCTGAACGGTTAGCAGAAAGCGGGGGTGGGGGGGTGGGGGAGTGGTATTTTCATGGCCTTATTACGAATCCTAACTGGTTCTCTTTAAAATCCAAGCAAATACTTTTAAAATTCTGTCCAATCCTGGGGCGCCTGGGTGGCTCAGTCGGTTGGGCGGCCGACTTCGGCTCATGTCATGATCTCACAGTCCGTGAGTTCGAGCCCCGCGTCGGGCTCTGTGCTGACAGCTCCGAGCCTGGAGCCTGTTTCAGATTCTGTGCCTCCTTTTCTCTGACCCTCCCCTGTTCATGCTCTGTCTGTCTCTGTCTCAAAAATAAATAAGCATTAAAAAAATTAAAAAAAAATAAAACAAAATAAAGAAGACAACCATAATGTGCTATCAGGGTTGGAGGGCACAGTTGGGAGACCAACTGGTATTATTTGCATTTGTAATATTTCCTTTCTTTAAAAAAAAAACAATAAAATCTGAAGCAAATATCTTAACTTCTGTATGAACTAATCTTAACTAGCTAACTGCATCTTCAACTACCCTATTTCCAAATAAAGTCATCTCCTGAGGTACTGGGCATTAGGTTTCAACCTATGAGTTTTGGAATGACACATAATACCCAAATCATAATAGGAACACACCTAAAGAAGTATTAGGACTTCAAAGCCATCCAGGCCATGCTTCTTAGTGGAGGACTTCCTTTAAGAGTTGGGAAATTTCTCAAATCAGCACCTCTGGCTTTAGATCTAGAAGAAAGTTTTATACATAATGGTGGGAGCAACAAGACTGAGTCCAGTCCCCACGTGCTTTACCTCATCACCACTATCCTGGGGCCAGAAGAGGAAGGAGGAAAGATGGAAAAGATCAGATCCTCATGGAGTGTTTCATATGAGAAAAATGTGGAAAAGGGAAAGTTTACATTATATTTTCTGAAGGTTTCTCAGGGAAGGGGTTATGTTGTACTTGAAGATTGTCAAGGAAGAAGGAAAAAAAATGTTTCAAGAAGAGCAGAGAGAGAGGTGCCTGGGTGGCTCAGTTGGTTAAGGTCAGACTCTTGATTTAAGCTTAGTCATGAACTCATGTTTCATGAGTTTGAGCCGCCCTGTCAGGCTCTGCACTGAGTGTGGGATCTGCTTGGGATTCTCTCTCCCTTTATCTCTGCACTTCCCTCACTCAGTCTCTCGCTCTTTCTCAAAAACAAACAAACAAACAAACAAACAAACAAACAGAAACAAAAAAAGGAGAGAAAAATGAGCTTTCATTTGTTTGCTTTCCTCTTTTTTTCATAAATGGCTTCTACATGTTTTTTTGTCTTCACAAAGAAAACTGAGAGTTATGTGACCACAATTTATAAACAGCATTATTGACATAGTGAAGAGAGTTGGGCCTTTGTATTTTAATTAAAGAAGACAATCACAATGTGCCACCAGGGTTGGAGGGCACAGTTGGGAGACCAGGAACTACACCGGCCATAAAGTTAACATAAATTCAGAAATGAATAACTCTTGATGTTTTTGGACATTATTTGGATTGAAGAGAGAAAGGATGATTTGCCACTAGGAACCAAATCAGCTAGTACTGTACTAAGACACCCAAGAAACTGTCACTCACAGGAATGCTGCATCATAGCTCCTTCCCTGACAGAGCCTTGCAGTTAAAGAGGTCAAGTAAGTGGAGGGAAAAAGAGGCATGAATTTGGTCAGGAGACCCCAGATCCAGGGAAAGTTGGAGATGGGAGTCCTTAACATACCTTCAGTGTAACAGCATGGTCCATAAAAGAGGGCATTTTGGTTCTTAAGACATTATTCTCTTAAATGTTCATATATTATAATGGGGAGGGGGATGGCTCCATTTACAGTAGGAAGAGGGGATTAAATGTCACTGTGAACTGTCTTTTCCTCCAAGAATTTCCCATGTCCTAGACCCAAGATTTCCAGAAAGGCCCCCTCCACCAAGGAAATGCCTTCAGGGAAAAATAAAATGAATTACTTACATGTTCAATGAAATTGACAGAGAAAGTTTAGAACTAAAAGTGAAGTTAAAGAAATGAAAGAGAAGAAGAGAATTGGGAACAACAGGTATCAGTTATCGCATACAGGTATACCAAGACTGATCAGGAGGATATATAGAAAAAAAAAAAAAAAAAGGAAAGAAACCATGGGTTTCTCCTACGTAAGTCCAAATCCTGATATTTCCATATTTGGGTAGTGAGAATCTCTGGGAGAAGAGGGAATTTGGGGAGCTAGACAGTTAGGAAAGAGCAAAATAAATGTTATTAAGATTTTGTATACACTATGTATTTTTGTCCTATCAAGAAATGCAAATAAAATTTCTGGATTCTATCTAAATTCTTTTTTCTCATTATGCTTTCTTAATTATAGTGCTCCCCAACTAAATACCATGAGTTTCTTCGTTCATGTATTTTACACAATGTCAGTTCAGTTTTTCTACTAGATTATTTGTTCTCATGATTTTTGCACAATAATTACCTAAAGTATACTGTGTCGTTCCATCAATAAACTCAATTCTGTATGTCAGTAATTTCCAAAAATTTAGAACAAGGACACGGTGAAAGTTAGTGATGTTACTCCTAAATAACTTCTGCCCCTCAAATGGTTCTTCCTAAAAATTTGGGAGTGCATGATAATATATCCATTCAAAAATCTCCGTGCAGTTCTGAAAGATTTTATTAGAAGGGCAAGCTCTTTGCTTCCATCCACAGGGAAAAATTCTTTCCAGTATTGTTATGGCAAGTAATTACCTTATTAGAAATCTAGAATTATCTGGGTGCCTGGCTCAGTTGGTTAAGTGCATGACTCTTGATTCAGCTCAGGTCATGATCTCACAGTTTGTGAGATCAAGCCCTGCATAAGGCTCTGTGCTGACAGTGCAGAGCCTGCTTGGGATTCTCACTCTCTCCCTCTCTGTCTTCCTCTCCCCAACTCGTGCTCTCTCTTTCTCTTTCACTTTCTGTTTCTCTCAAAAAAAAAACAAAACAAAAAACAAAAAAATACTTAAAAAAAATAGAAAACCATAACTCTTAAAAATTTAAATTATTTATATATTTTCAAACTTTCCTATTCCACTTATATTTTATTTTACTTTTTTCTACTTATTTGCTTGTTTTGAGTTCAGAATAGTTAACATACAGTGACACATTAGTTTTAGGTGTAAAACAGAGTGGTTCCACAAGTCTGTACATTACTCACTGCTCATCATAATAAGTGTATTCTTAATGTCTTCATCTACTTCACCCATCCCACACTCATATCCCCTCTGGTAAGCATCAATGTGTTATCCACAGTTAAGAGCTTTTTTTCTTGGTTTGTCTTTTTACTCTGTTCATTGGTTCAGTTTCTTAAATTCCACATATGTGTGAAATCATATGGTATTTGTCTTTCTATGACTGAACTTATTTTACTTAACAATACACCCTTTATATGTATCCATGTTGTTGCAAATGGCAAGATTTCATTCTTTTTTATGGCTGAGTAATAGTCCAATGTGTGTGCGTGTGTGTGTGTGTGTGTGTGTGTGTGTGTGTGTGTGTGTACCACATTTATCCATTCCTCTATTGGTGGACACTTGCGTTGCTTTCAGAATTTGGCTATTTTAAATAATGCTGCAGTAAACACAGGGGTGCAAATATCTTTTGAATCAGTGTTTTGTATCCTTTGGGTAAATACCTAGCAGTGGACTTACTAGACTGTATGGTAATTCTATTTTTAATTTATTGAGAAACCTCCATACTGGTTTCTGCAGTGGCTGCACCAGTTTGTATTCACACCAACAGAGCACAAAGTTTCCTTTTTCTCCACATGCTCACCAACACTTGTTTTCTGTGTTTATGATTTAGCCATTCTGACATGTGTGAGGCGACATCTCATTGTGGTTTTGGTTTGCATCCTCCTGATGATTAATGATGTTGGGCATCTTTCCATATTTCTGTTGGTCATCTGTATGTTGTCTTTGGAGATATGTCTGTTCATGTGTCTGCCCATTTTTAATTGGATTATTTGTTTTTTGGGGTGTTGAATTGTGTAACTTATTTTATATAGTTTGAATACTAACCCTTTATCAGATGTGTCATTTGCAATTCACCAGCTTATTTTTCAATTTTGTTGGTTGTTTGCTGTGCAGAAGCTTTTTTATTTTGATTTATTCTACAATAGTTTACTTTTACTTGCCTCAAGAGACCTCTAGAAAAATGTTGCTAGAGCTGATGTCAGATTACTGCTTGTACTCTCTTCTAGGATTTTTATGGTTTCAGGTCTCACATTTAGGTTTTTAATCCATTTTAAGTTTGTTTTTGTGTATGGTGTGAGAAAGTGGTCTGGTTTCATTCTTTTACCTATGGCTGTCCAGTTTTCCCAGCACCATTTGTTGAAGAGAAATACATAAAGCAGCTAATAACAAGCATAGTGGAATTGACAGTAATAATAGTCACAGTAGGAAATTTTAACACTCCACTTACATAAACAGAAACAACATCCAAACAGAAAATCCACAAGGAAACAGTGGCGTTGGATGACACATTGGATCAGATGGATCTAACAGATATAGTGACAATGTTCCATCCTAAAACAGTAGAATACACATTCTTTTCAAATTCACAGGAAAAAGTCTCCAAATAGATTATATATTAGGCCACAAAAAATTTTTAAAAAGATTGAACTCATGACATGTATCTTTTCCAACCACAACACTATGAAACCAGAAATCAACCACAAGAAAACATAAAGAAAAAAACACAAATATATGGACGTTAAGTAACAGGCTACTAAATAATGAATGGGTCAACTAAAAAATCATTTTCTTTTTGCCTTTGTTGAAGATTAATTGTGACCATATAATTGTAGACTTATTCCTGAACTTTATTCTAAATTTTTTTTAATGTTTATTTTTTCTTGAGACAGCGACAGAGCGTGAACAAGGGAGGGGCAGAGAGAGAAGGAGACACAGAACCTGAAACAGGGTCCAGGCCTGAGCTGTCAGCACAGAGCCTGACACGGGGCTCGAACCCATAAATTGTGAGATCATGACCTGAGGTGAAGTCAGACACTTAACCAACTGAGCCACCAGGCACCCCAGTGAACTTTATTCTACTCCATTGAACTACGTGCCTATTTTCTGCCACTATCATACTCTTTTGATCATTATAGCTTTGTAGTATATCTGGGTATCTGGGATTGTGATACCTTCAGCCTTGTTTTTCTTTTTCAAGGTTGCTTTGGCTACTTGGGGTCTTGTGGTTCCATACAAATTTTAAGATTATTTGTTCTAGTTCTGTGGTAAATGCAGTTGTTATTTTGGTAGGGATTATACTAAATCTGTAGATTGCTTTGGATAGTATAGACATTTCAACAATATTCGTACTTCCAACCCGCATGGGATATCTTTCCATTTGTTTGTATCCTCTTCAATTTCTTTCATCATCAATGTTTTAGTTTTCAGAGTATTGGTATTTCACTTCCTTGGTTCCGTTTATTCTTAGATATTTTATTGGTTTTGGTGTAATTATAATGGGATTGTTTTCTTAATTTCTCTTTCTGCTACTTAATTATTAGTATATAGAAATGCAGTGGATTTATGTATATTGATTTTGTATCATGTGACCTTACTAAATTCATTTATCAGATCTAGAAGTGTGTTTTTTTTTTTCTTTTTCTTTTCCTTTTTCTTTTGTTTTTGTTTTTGGTGTAGTCTTTAGGGTTTTCTATACATGGTGTCATGTCTACTGCAAAAAGTTTTATTTTTTCCTTACCAGTTTGGATGCTAGATATTTATTTATTTATTTATTTAATCTGATTCCTGTGGTTAGGACTTCCAATACCAGGTTTAATTAAAGTAGTGACAATGGAAAGCTTTGTCTTGCTCCTGATCTTAGGAAAAAGTTCCGTTTTTCACCATTGATTATAATGTTAGCTGTGTTTTTCATTTTTTGTTTTTTATCTATGACTTTTATTATGTTGACGTATATTTCCTCTAAACTTGCTTTGTTGAAACTTTTTATCATGAATACTGTAGTTTGTCAAACGCTTTTTCTGCATCTATTGAAATGATCATATGGTGTTTATCCTTTCTCTTGTTGATGTGACATCATGTTGATTGATTTGCAAATACGTAGCTACCCTTTTATCTCAGAATAAATCCCACTTGATCATGGTGAATAATTTTCTTTAAAATATATTGTTGGATTCAGTTTGCTAATATTTTCTTGAATATTTTTACATCTCTGTTCATCAGAGACATTGTCTTACAATTATCTTTTTTTGTAGTGCCTTTATCTTGTTTTGGGGTGATACTGGCTTCATAGAATAAATTTGGAAGCTCTCCTCCCTCCTCCCTCCTCCTCCTCCACTTCTTCCTCCTCCTTCATTCACCTATGAAGCTATCTGGTCCTGACTTTTGTTTGTTGGGAGTTTTTTATCATTGATTCAAATTTACTGCTAGTAATCAGTTTGTTCAAATTTTATATTTCTCCTTGAGTCAGTTTTGGGAAGTTGTATGTTTCTAGGAATTTACCTATTTCCTCCAGGTTGTCTAATTTGTTAGCCTATAGCTTTTCATAATATTCTCTTATAATCATTTGCTATTTCTGTGGTTTCAGTTGTATTTCCCCTCTTTCATTTTTGATTTTGTTTGAGTCCTCTCTCTTCTTTTACTATGAGTCTGGCCAAAAGTTCTACTAATTTTGCTGATCTTTTCAAAGTACCAGCTCCTGGCTTCATTGATCTGCTCTACTTTTTTTTTTTTTTTTTTTGGTTTCTATTTTGTTTATTTCTGCTCTAATTTTTATTATTTCCTTCCTTCTGTTGGTTTGGTGTTTTGTTTGATCATTTTCTAGCTCCTTTAGGTGTAAGGTTAGGGTGTTTATTTGAAATTTTTCTTGCTTCTTGAGGTAGACTTGTCTTCACTGCAAACTTCCCTCTTAGAACAGCTTTTGCTGCATCCCAAAGATTTTGGACTGTGGTGGTTTCATTTTCATTTGCCTCCTGGTATTTTTTTATTCCGTCTTTTATTTCTCAGTTGACCTCTTCATTGTTTAGTAGCATGCTATTTAACTTCCATAAATTTGTGTTCTTTCCAGATGTTTTCTTGTGGTTGATTTCTATTTTCATAGTATTGTGGTTAGAAAAGATGTATGGTAGGACTTCAATCTTTTTGAATTTGTTGTGACTT
Source organism: Acinonyx jubatus (assembly GCF_027475565.1). Classification (NCBI taxonomy): domain Eukaryota; kingdom Metazoa; phylum Chordata; class Mammalia; order Carnivora; family Felidae; genus Acinonyx; species Acinonyx jubatus. The sequence continues at coordinate 31,435,860 of NC_069383.1, forward strand.
GTTTTGTGGCCTAATATATGATCTATTCTGGAGATTGTTCAATGTGCACTTGGAAAAAAATGTGCATTCTTTTAGGATGGAGTGTTCTGAATATATCATTTAGATCCATCTGGTCCAATGAATCATTCAAAGCCACTGTTTCCTTGTTAGAATGATGTGTCTGTCCACTTATGTAAGTGGGGGGAGGTTAAGTCCCCTACTATTACTATATTACTATCATTTCTTTTATGTTTGTTATGAGCTGCTTTATCTATTTGGGTGCTTTCATGTTGGGTGCATAAGTATTTACAACTGCTATATCTTATTAGATTGTTCCCTTTATGATTATATAGTGTCCTTCTTTGTCTCTTGTTACAGTCTTTTTTTTAAAATCTTTTGTCCAATGTAAGTATTGTTAACCCAGCTTTCTTTTCACTTCCAGGCCATGATAAATGTTTCTCCATCCCTTCATTTTAAATCTGCATGAGTCTTTAGGTTTGAAGTGTGTGTTTTATAGGCATCATATAGATAGGTCTTGCTTTTTTTTTTTAATCCATTCCATCATCCTATATCTTTTTTCAGAGTGTTTATCCCATAAAGTAATTATTGACAGGTGTGTACTAATTGCCATTTTGTTACTTATGGTTGATTGTCTTTTTAGTTCTTTGTTCTTTTCTTCATCGCTCTCTTCTCTCATGGTTTGTTGACTTTCTGTAGTGATATACTTGGATTCCTTTCTCTTTATTTTTTTGCATATTTATTACCAGTTTTTGATTTGTGGTTACCATTAGGTTTATATATAACATCTTGTGCATATAGCAGTCTACATTAAGTCAGTAGTCACTAAAGTTTGAATCCACTCTTTACTCCTCTCCCTGACACATTTATGTATATCATGTCATATGATACATACTTTTATTTTGTGAATCACTTAACAGACTTTTATAGACATAGTTAATTTTACCGCCCTGCCTTTGTGCTTCCTACTTTTCTTACTCCTATTTATTCCCCCTTAACATTTCTTGTAGCGCTGGTTTAGTAGTCATGGATTCCTCTAACTTCTGTTTAACTGGAAAATTCTTTATTTCTCCTTCTATTCTGAATCACAGCTTTGCTGAATACAGTATTCTTGGTTGGATGTCCTTTTTTTTATTTACTTTTTTTATTTCCTTTCCTTTTGGCACTTTGAATATACCATGCCATTCTATTCTGGCCTGCAAAGTTTCTGCTGAAAAATCAGCTAATAGGCTTATGAGGTTTCTGTAGAAGGTAATTATTTTCTTTTTTCTTGCCACTTTCAAAGTTCTTTATTTATTAGTACTTTTTTTGTGTGTGTCATTTTAATACTATATGTTTTGGTGTGGACCTCTTTGGGTTGATTTTCTTGGGGGCTGTGTATCCTGGATCTGGATTTCTGTTTCCTTCCCCAGACCTGGGACTTTTTCAGCTATTAGTCTCCAAATAAATATCCTGCTCACTCTTCTCTCTCTTCTCCTTCCGGGCTCCCCATAATGTGGATGTTTTTACACTTGATGCTGTCACTGCACTCCCTAAGTCTATTTTCATTTTATTATTATTATTTTTCTCTCTCCTGTTCAGTTTGAGTGCTTTCCATTACTTTGTCTTCCAGGTCACTTATCCATTCTTCTGCTTCCTCTTGTCTACTTTTTATCAAGATTAGTGTATTTTAATTTCAGTTGAGTTCTTCATCTCTGATTGGTTATTTCTTATATTTTGTATGTCATTATTGAGGCTTTCACTGAAGTCCCCCACTCTTTTTTGAAGTTCAGTGAGTATCTTTATGACCATTACATTAAATTCTCTATCAGGCAGTATATTACTTATCTTCATTTTGATTAGCTCTCTTACTGAGATTTTGCTCTACTCTTTCATCTGGGACACATTCCTCTGTCTCCTCATTTTTTGTGGCTCTGTGTCTGTTTCTATGTGTTTGTAAAGTCAGCTAAATATTCTGATTTTTAAAGTAATGGTCTTATCAAATATCATATGACTTCACTCATATGTGGAATTTAAGAAACAAAACAGATGAATATAGGGTAAGGGAAGAAAAAAGTAAAAGATAAAAACAGAGATGGAGGCAAACCATAAGAGACTCTTAAATACAGAGAACAAACAGGGTTGCTGGAGGGGAGGTGGGTAGGGGATGGGCTAAATGGGGGATGGGCATTAAGGAGGGCACTTGTTGGGATGAGCACTGGGTATTATATTTAACCGATGTATCACTAAATTCTACTCCTGAAAACAATACTATGCTATATGCTAAGTAACTTGAATTAAAAAATAAATAAATAAAGGGGGTGCCTGGGTGACTCAGTTGGTTAAGCATCTGGCTTCAGCTCAGGTCATGATCTCACGGTTCACAAGTTTGAGCCCCTGCGTCAGGCTCTATGCTGACAGCTCAGAGCCTGGAGCCTACTTCAGATTCTGTGTCTCCCTCTCTCTCTGCCCCTCCCCTACTCATACTCTGTCTCTCTCTCTCAAAAATAAATAAAACGTTAACATTTTTTTAAAAAAAAATTAGAGAAATAGTCTTATGAAGAAGAAGTCTTGTAGCATCCTGCAGTGTAATGTCCCATATTCACCAGAATGTGGGGCTTCAGGGTGTCTCCTATGTGTATTGTGTGCTCTACTTTTATGGCTGAGTTGTGACTGCCTTCAATCCAATCATCTACCGTGACTCCCTTTGCTTGTTATGGGCAGGTTTGGTGTCTGTGTTGTTAGTGGACCAGTCTGAAGCTGTCTTGGTTGGACTTCAGTTGGGTTAGATAAGTCATTTGCCAGAAATGTGGTATCACTGAATTTCAGAGTGCTTTCTCTACATTGTCTCTTGAGAGGCTTTCATTGGTGGGCAGGCCTTGTAGCCATACCCAATGTCTGTCCCCAGCCCCCTCCTAGGGCTGCAGGTGTACTGTTGTGACTGTGTGTTTATCTCCCCCTCTCTCTGGGACAAGAGTCATTTTGGAGTGGTTATGGCCCCTGTTGGGGCTACTTGCATACTGCCTGGCTTGGGAACCATTTTGGATGGGGTCTGGCCAAAGGCATATTAGAGGGGATAGGTCCACAGAATGTTGGGTGAGGCTCATGGTACCAGTAAGTTCTGCACTGGTCCATGGCAGTAATGGACTTGTAGCCTCCTGGAAGAATTGTGAAGTCCTGAGGGGGCTGGAAAGGACAGGTCCATAGGAGAACACAAGGATGAGATACACTGTTAGCAAACTAGGTGGAGTGTTTTGGCAATACGTTGGTTCCTTGTAAATGTCTGTGTATTTACGCTAAAGAGCATGGGAGGGAAATCAAGACTGCCAGCTCTTCTTTTCTTGGTGAAGCTTCCCAAAGATACTTGCCCCTCAAGCAATCACTCTGAGGTTAGTAAATAAATTTTCCCATATACCCCAGGTGTTTTTCAAACTGCTTCCTCCATGCTGTATCTCTTTGGGGCTGTTTCTTGTGCTGTATCTTTAAGGGCAAGGACTCAGTTTCCTATTGCCCTCTTGGCTCTCCCAGAGCTGAGCCCACTGACTTTTAAAGTTCTAGGTGTTAAGCCCTACTGATTGTTATGCCCCTCTGGTTTTCAAAGCCAAATGTTATGGAGATTCATGTTCCCCATGTGGATCCTTGTGCCTGGGGTACCTGATATGGAGGCCCGGTACTCTTCCTTCTCATCACCTGTGGTGTCCCTCCCTCCCAGAGACAGTCCCACAGTTCCTTTTGGCTCCCAACTGTGTCTCCATCATTCCTACCCACCTCAGTGTGGCCTGTTCTCTACATTAAGCTGTAAAGAGTCTGTTATGCCAGTTTCCAGGTTGTGTTCTGTATTATTTACACTGATGTGGATTTTCTAGTTGTATCCATTGGACATGGTGAACATAGGATGTGAATCTACCATCTTCTAAATTCTAATCCTCCACTGCTCAATGGATGGTGAAGATCTAATTAAAAATAATTTCAACAAAATAAATTAAAATATCAATTACATATTGAATGGCATTATTTTAGATACATTGGATTACACTTTTAAATCATCTTTTTCTTGTTACCTTTTTAAATATAGCTACTATAAAATTTAGAACTACACATGTGGCCTACATTATATTCCTATTTCTGTTGTAACCCAATGAAAGTCTTATTTGAAATGTCTCTTCATGGTCTACTTGTGATATTGTAATTAAACTCACTTGAATAGAATCTAAAAACAACAACAAAAAAAACAAAAAAACAAAACTGGGGCACCTGGGTGGCTCAGTTGGTTGAGCATCTGACTTCGGCTCAGGTCATGATCTCGTAGTTCGTGAGTTCTAACCCTAGGGCTCTGTGCTGATACTTGGAGCCTGGAACGTGCTTCAGATTCTGTGTCTCCCTCTCTCTCTGCCCCTCTCCTGCTCACACACTCTCTCTCTCTCAAAAATAAATAAACATTGAAATATCTTAAAAAACAGAAACAAAAACAAAACAACAAACAAAAAACCCCACAACTTTCCACTTTACTTAATTTTGGTAAATGATAGAGCTAAAATGAGTTTGTAGTTCCACTGCTCCTTGAATGTATAAACATAGTTTCTCCATTTTTATATGGTTGGACTTTATATTTGTTTCTTCACTTTTAAAAGTCTACTATCTTTTCTTTTCCCTAAGGTATTACAAAGTAAGAAGAACCACTAAAAAAATAAAAGTGGCTTCCCAAATATTGTACTGATAAAGTCACTTATTGAGGGCAGAACAAATAATGCATAATGCATTTTTTCTCCGAGGAATTACTGTTTCAGTGGTTTCTTGTGCCACTTAAAACCTCCTGAGTAAGCTAAATACAAATCATGCGAGAAATTGACTAGATGAAATTTTCCTCCCAGAGGTTTGGATTCCATTCTTTGATGAAAACCATATTTGGGTTTTGTAGCTGCAGGAATACCCTCAGAGATTTACTCATGGGGATTAAAAAATACTAATATCTCAAAGAACAACTGCTCTGAAAAGCAGTACAAAACAGAGCAATAGACAGGTATGTTCTCCAAAATTTGTTTGTATTTTTACAAGATAGGCCTACTTAAGAAATATGTAGTATTTTCAAGTTGCATTTAAACAACTTTATATATATTGCTTTTTTAAATTTCTCTCAGTTTATTTATTTTGAGAGATAGAACAGGGGAGGGGCAGAGAGAGGGAGAGAGAATCCCAAGCAGGCTCAGCACTGACAGCATGGAGCCTGATGTGGGAATCAAACTCATGAACTGTGAGATCATGACCTGAAGTGAAATCAAGAGTCAAACGCTTAACTGACTGAGCCACCCATGCACCCCATTTTATATGTATTTCTAAATTAAAGATTTTTCCAAATGCATAAATCACACCACAGTTGCTAATAATAATGTACACAAATAAGAAGTATAAATGTTTGAAAAGATGTTCCCAATCAAATATGATAAAAGTAAGAAATGACTTGAAAGAAAATAAGATTAGACCCATTATAGTATTCCCTACCACTATGTTAACAATCTCAATTAACAACTAAAATTGTTATATATATTGGTATCTTACATAGACCTGGGAATAAATTTAAGAGTAAACCACAATCTAAAGAAAATACTAAAAATTACTGTCATCTGATGGAGGTTGTCAAACTCCCCCTGGTAAGATTAGATCAATCCACAGTGTACAGTATACTTTTTGGTGTTCATCATATTTAACTGTCTCTTTGATGACATAGTTACCATCTCTTTAAAAAGATTATTAACTCTCTATTTGTTCTCTGTCTTGTGAACTTTGCCATTAAAAAAAATGAGCCAATGTCAGAGTTTGGCAAAAAACAAAACAAAACAAAACAAAAACAAACAAAAAAAAAACAAACCACAAAAACAAAACAATAGCAATAACAAAGAAAAAACAAAAGTCTTTGCCATTTCTTAATGCTAGATTTTTATTTTTCTCAGTTATAACTGGTCATTAATGCTAATAATAAGATAAGCAAACATGTGTTAAGGAAAAGCAAGCTTCTTTCTTATTAGTAGCATGACTATGGAAAGCTGAGATGATTTTTTTGTCACATAAATTTTAATCCTAGATGAATTACTCCTTCTTGAACATTAGGGACCCATACTCATCCTCATTCATGCTGACTTCAACTGCTATAAATATACTGATATTAATATGAATAAAGTTCATATAATCAAAGCATTGTCTCAGGAACTACTTAAACTGTCACTATATTTTCTTGGCTTTAAAATACATATAAAGTTTAACCTGATAAATTTCACTTGCCCTCCTACTTTGTACTTTGCCACATAATCCCATTTATTGGATCAATTTGTCCATTTTCCCCCGACTTTTCATCATTGGTCTTATTTTTTTTTTTTTCAGGAGAAGACTGTAACGGGGACCCATGCATTTACTGACAGAAAAGACGAAATACAAACCAAACTAAATCAAACAAGAATGCCTATGCCTATACATAGAAACCATGTGGTCCACAAAGGAAAAGAGACAGAGCAGACAAAAAAGATTGTAGCAGAATTTCTCTGAATTTAAAATAGTGCCTTTTCCAAAGAAACCTATTCCAGGTGAAAACAAATGGTTTATTTAATTCATAAATTTCTCATCTACTCCATCAGAAAGTCAACACTGAGAGTGCCTGAGGCTTATATTGTTAAGCTTCATGGTCTTCTAAATGCAAGGTATTTTGCAAAAAGGTTCCCTAAGTGTCCCATCCTTACCTTCTAAATTTCTCAAATTTAGATTTGATTTTCCTAAAATGTTTATATAAATGGTTATATAATTTAATTTCATAATTATACCATTTTAAAAATATTTAGTTTATTTTGGCCCTTGGTATTATGTTTTTTTCTATGTTAATGGATATATTTAATTTACTGATTATCACCTTTATATTTAGTTCCTGGGATACTTGTCTTCTAGATCACTGGGGAAAATGCCAAATAAATGACACTCTTTATGGTTATTCCCTAAGCACTATTTCCTATTATAGTAACTGGGACTTAATGTAGTAAAAATCTATACATATTAAGCTAGTGTTTAGTGTTTGTAATTTGCAATTCAAATTAGTTTTCTACAACCTATAAATTATTTATTTTTATTACTATCATTGGAATTATTTTTTTAAAAGAAAATCAAAATGTTTTAGTCCGAAAAATAAACTCTCAAAAAAAAAACACCTTAAAATATTTGGTTCTGTTATTTATTAAATGATTTTTATGGGTAAGGGACTTGGAGGAATTAAAGAATACAGCATTAAGGTGTCTGTTCTGCCTATCGGTTTGAATGGGTCCCCTGCCCCCCTGTCCCCTTCACTTGGTCCTTCCTATTGTTCCCTAATAAACTTTTCACAGTTCTAAAAAATAAAAAGAAAATAAAAAAATAGAGGGAAAGAGAATGAGATAAAATAGCATTAATTTCCCATTCCCATGGAGGAATGGTAGCAGCAAGAATAGGAGTAAAAGATGTGACCAGGAAATGATGTGATGGCAGATTAAATGTAGACTACCAGGGGTGTCCAAAAAGTAACTTTTCACAAGTGCACAAAACTTGCTTCCAACAAGGAAAAAAAATTAGGTGCTATTTGGATATTACTTACCAGCTATAAAATTTTTTGATAGACCTTATGTATTATCTACTGTAAAAAAAAGTTTTATTGACATATAATTCATATGCCATATAATCCACCCATATAAAATGTGGAGTTAAATAAATTTACCATGTTCAAGAATTGTGAAACCATGACCACATTTTAGAACATTTTCATCATCCCCAAAGGAAGTCCTGTGGTCCATTAGCAGTCATTCCCCCATTAGCCTTTGTCAGCCCAGCTGCATATAACACTAATCTACTTTCAATTTCTATGGATTTGCCTATACTGAACCCTTCATATAAATGGAATCCTTAATATTCAGTCATATGTGACTGACTTCTTTATGTAGCATAATGTTTTCAAGGTGCATCCATGTTTCTAGCATGTTATCGATAATTCATTCCTTTCTATCCTGAATACCTTTTTTTGTTGTCTGGATATAACATACTTTATTTATCTCATCATAAGTATTCATACACAACGAGATGGATATTGGGGTTGTTTCCACCTTTTGGCTCTTAGGAAAAATGATTCCTAACAGGAACTCTGAACATTTATATGGAAGCTTTTCATAAGTTTTCATTTCTCATAGGTACATACCTAGGAGCTGAATACATACATATATAAACTCTATGTTTAACTTGTAAGAACTGCCAGACTGCACCATTTTATAATTCCACCATTTAATAATCCCAATCATCAATGTTATAATTTCTGTACATCCTCACCAACACTTTTTGATCACCTGTGGTTTTAAACATAGCCATTTTAGTGGATGTGAAGTGATATTTCATTGTGTTTTTACTTTTAAGAGTATTTTTAGAGCAGTTTTTGTTTCACAGCAAAACTGTGAAGAAACCATAGAAATTTCTTCCTCATATATCGCCTGCTGACACATAGGCATAGCCTCATCCATTATCAACATCTCACACCAGAGTACTGTATTTGTCACAACCAAAGAACCCATACTGACATTCCATAATCACCCTACTTCCATAGTTTACCTTACAGTTCACTCTTGGTTTTTGGACAAATTTATAATGACAAGCACTCATAATTACAGTACCACATAGAGTATTTTCACCACACTAAAATTTTTCTATGCTCTGCCTGTTTAAGTCTCCTCTAACTCAAACCCATCGTGACCACTGATCTCTTTTTACTGACTCTATAGTTTTGTCTTTTTCAGAATGTCGTATCATTGTAATCATGCAGTAGGTGGGCTTTTCAGATGGCTTCCTTCACTTAGTAACATGTATTTAAATCTCCTCAATGTTTCTTCATAGTTTGATAGCTCATCTTGTTTAGCATTGAATAATATTCTGTTGTCTGGATGTACCACAGTTTATTCTGAAAGAAAGAAAGACTGAAAGATATCCTAATTCCTTCCAACTTCTAGCAATTGTAAATAAAGTTGTTGTATACATCTGTGTGCAAGTTTTAATGTGAACATAAACTTTTAACTTCTTTGGGTAAATACCAAGGACTGCAATTGCTGGATCGTATGGCAAGTGTACGTTCAATTTGGCAAAAAACCACCAAACTTGTCTTCCAAAATAGCTGTACTATTTTGCACTCCCACCAACAGTGAAAGTCCTTATTCTCATTTTTTTTTAACATTCAAAACTCCTCAAAATAAAGATGTCATTACCTCATTAGTTTAAAAAAAATGAGCTTACCAAGTCATGTAAACAATTAAATGAAATCATCAGCTTGTTATAGAACAGCTGTCCTTTGGGTTGAGACCATCTTGGGCTTTATAAGGTGTTAGGATCCCCAGGCCCTGCACACAAATGTAGTACCTTTGCCCTGATCGTGACAACTAGTGTTGACTCACGGAGATAACATTTACTTATGCTGGATGAGTTAACTGGTGCTCTGGGAAAGCAATATGAAACACTAAGTAAAGAGAAGGCAATGGGGGTGGGGGGGAGAAAGAAAAATAAAAAGAAAAAAAGAAAAAAAAAAACATGCCCAAAACCCCAGAGTAACAAAATACTAAATTCTGGAGTAAGTACCATTGCTAGAGGTAAAAAATACAAAAAGGAAGTTACTTAAGGAAAAATAGTAAAACTTTAAAAATAATGGACATATTTTTAAGGAAACAGTTTGCACAATGGGCACAAAGAGGAAAGTCTCTTACATTTCCAAAGAAGAAGGCCTCTGGACCTACAAGGAATGAAAGCCAATCAATGGCAATAAATAAAATATGGACAACACAAAATTTGATGGTATCTAATATATACTGATATTTTAACTTATTTTTTTAATGTTTTTTTCTGCAAAACCAAATGTTCTGGAGAATTTCAACAAATAGTGTTTTAAAGGGATGTTCAGAAAAGAGAAAACTATGATTAAAAAAAGTGATCTTAAGTTTGCAAAGATTGAGTCTTCTAGGAAAAGTTATCTTCTCTACTTATGCTTTCCACTTAAGGAAGGCTTAACAGAACAATATTCGTTATATCCAGAATTAGGGGATTCCATACCAAATTGTATTATAAAGATATGCACATTCAAAATTATAAAAAATATGGCAGAAGTAATTTCAGCCAGACTTCTTAAAAAGGGTATCAATATCTCATCTTCAGTAATCTTTTTTTTTAATTTTTAACATTTATTTATTAATTGAGAAACAGAACATGAGCAGGGGAGGAGCAGAGAAAGGGGGAGACACAGAATCTGAAGCAGGCTCCAGGCTCTGAGCTGTGACCACAGAGTCTGTCGCGGGGCTTGAACTCACAAACCACGAGATCATGACCTGAGCCCAAGTCGGACACTCAACTGACTGAGCCACCCAGGTGCCCCAGTAATCTTAACATGATAATAAATAGGTAAATATGTAACCATACTTATATATGTAACCATAATCTTACTATGTAAAGATAACACAGTTCAATATTTTTAGTTCAACTCATCGTGCAGAGAATAAGATAAAATATTCATTAACAAGGATTTCCTAATCACAAGGAAATATAAATAAATAAACATCTACAAAATAACATCATTACTGCTTTGAAAAAGGACTCCATGAGTTTCACTAGAAAAACATTTAAAATATTACATTTAATTTTGAGAACCACATTTTAAGAAACTATTGAGGAATCAAACAGTTTAGAAGATAACCAGACTGATTGGGGACTGAAAATAAAACTAAATCAAGGAAGTTTAAGATATACGTTTTATTGTTCCTGGAGCAGAGAATGCCAAAGGGAAACATTACAGCTGAGTCTGAATATGTAACAAGCTATTATTTCAATATCGGGAGCAAATTATACTCTTCCAGAGGGCAAACATATGACTAAATACAATTAGGTTTAGAAAGACATATTTAAATTCACTATTTAATATTTACAGGCTCCCAACAAAACAAAAAATGTTTTCTCAAGTATTCATATCTATTAAGTAAATTAATTACATCAGTGGAGGTTTTTAAGCAGTCAAACTAGCCATGTGACACTATGGAAGGGATTTGTTTTCTCACTGGCCAATTAAACTAAATAATATCCTTGATCTCCACCAAATAAAAGATATTTACACAATTTTTAACATTTATTCATTTTTGAGAGAGGGAGACAGAGAGAGAGGGAGAGAGAGAGAGAGTGAGTGGGAGAGGGGTAGAAAGAAAGGAGACACAGAATCCGAAACAGTCTCCAGGCTCTGAGCTGTCAACACGAAGAGTGCAATCATGACCTGAGCCAAAGTTGGATGCTTAACTCAACAGAGCCACCCAGGCACCCCATAAAAGATATTTTAAGTCAAACTGTAAAATAAAGTCAACAGGCCCTTTATGTCCAAATAGGGTCTTTTGTGGTTGTCATAATGACTGGCGAAAGGATGCTATTAAAATTTGGTTTGTCAGAACAGTGACACCAGATATCCTACAAGGCCCAGCCATGGAATGCTATGTAACCTATAGAGCTTTGAATAACACAGCTAACATTTATAGACATCAAAAACCTATCAGAATTATCTAAACCTAAACCATACATTTTATTGCAAAAAGGGTGTGTGTGTGCATGTGCGCGTGTGTGTGTGTGTATACATATATATTATCGCGACTGATAGCTCAGTGCACTTTCCAATACAGAACCATCTTCATCTAGTAGAACATTTTAAATAGATAACAACAGGGGGCGCCTGGGTGGCGCAGTCGGTTAAGCGTCCGACTTCAGCCAGGTCACGATCTCGCGGTCCGTGAGTTCGAGCCCCGCATCAGGCTCTGGGCTGATGGCTTGGAGCCTGGAGCCTGTTTCCGATTCTGTGTCTCCCTCTCTCTCTGCCCCTCCCCCGTTTATGCTCTGTCTCTCTCTGTCCCAAAAATAAATAAACGTTGAAAAAAAAATTAAATGGATAACAACAGGGTCAGAATATATTTTAAAAACTACATTTCTACATAGCAATGCAAATTGGAAAATAAAATACTTTTCATTCATGATATCATAAAAAATAAAATACTTAAGATTAAATTTAATAAAAGGAGTGCAAAACTTGTACACTGAGAAGAACTGCAAAATATTGCTGAGAAAAAATGTAAATCTAAATAAATATATATGCATATATATTCATGGATTGGAAGACTTAATACATTCTGGCACATAGATGAATCCCCAAAACATTACACTATGCGGAAGAAACCTGACACCAAAGACTCATATTGTGTGGTTCTATTAATATGAAATATCCAGAAGAAAACAAATCTATTCAGACAGTAGGATGGGAATTATAACTGACTGCAAAGAACTCAAGGCATCTTTTACTGGTGCTAAATATGATCTTTTATTGGATTGTGGTATTGAATTGTACACATTGAAATGAGTGATTTTTATAGCATGTGAACAATACTTCAATATACTGCAGTAAAGCTGCTAAATATCCGGATACTCACACACATGCATGCAACGTTTGTTAAATTTACTTTATGAAATCTTGGAGTGAGAAAAATTTCTCTAAGCCTGACCAAAAGTCCAGAAAGTAGAATCAAAGTGACTAATAATTTTAACAGCCAAAGATAATAACCAAAATAAAACCAAATTCTTCTAAATGAAAACTATTCCACATATAAAGTTAAATTGAAATAAAAAATTGGGGAGGAGCATCTGGGTGACTTACTTGGTTAAGGGTCCTACTCTTGATTTTGGCTCAGGTCATGATCTCATGGTTGGTGATTTAGAGCCCCATATCAGGCTCTGCACTGACAGTGAGCAGCCTGCTTGGGATTCTCTCTCTCTCTCTCTCTCTCTCTCTCTCTTGCTCTATCCCTCAAAATAAATAGATAAGCTTTAAAAAAATTGAGGAGAGATTTGGAGCACTTATGAGATAATGGGCTGATATCTTCAATTTAACAATCAATAAGAAATAGAGTATCAAAACTTGGTAGAGAGAAACAAATCACAAACATAGTTTTTATGACAAGGAATGCAAATGGTCAGTAAGCTCTGACTAGACGTTCCACCTCATAATCAAAATAATGTAAATCAAAACAAAATCATGGTCCTTTTTTCAACAACCTAATTGGTAAATATAATTTTTTGAAGATTATTAGTACACATTGTTGGAAAGACTGTGGGAGACAGGTACTTCCAAATGTCTTTGGTCATAGTATAATTTTCCTGGAATCACTTTTGAAGGACAATTAGCTGGAAGCTATTAAAATTAAATGTACTTACCATTTTCCCAACTGTTTCTATACTAGGAATTCACAGATTTTCCAAAATCCCTTGCCTAATCTGTCATCATAAAATTTATGGCTTTGACAAAAATTAAAATAACAAAAAATTGGCTATCAATTTTCCCCTTCTAAAATAAATCATAGTGTGACCATAAATGGAATACTCAGCTGTCAGCAGAATGGATAAGGCATAACTGACAGCAAAAAATATTACCTTGATATCCTTGTCATATGTAAAATGTAAACAAAACAATACAAACGAAAACTAACTCATAGATATAGAGAAGACATCAGTGGTTACCAGAGGGGAAGATTTTGGGGGGATGAGAGAAAAGGATGAAAGGGGTCAATTTTATAATGATTGGTGGTAAATTTTGGGGTAATCACTTTGTAGTATACGAAGATGCTGAGTTACATGTAATCATGTACACCTGATAAAAAAACAAAAAAGAACATAAAACAAAAAATTTAGCCATTGAATCCTGTAACAGAAAAAGGAAATTAGTGGGTAAAATTGTCAAATTCAAGTAAAATGTGCAGTTTAGTTACTGGTATAATACTAATTTTTTAGTTATGGTAATTGTACTATCGATGTGTGAGATATCAATCTGAGGGAAAACAGATGAAGGGTAAAATTAGATTTTTTAATTATCTTTCAACTCTTCAGAAACTAAAATTGTTTCAAATAAGAAAAATAAGAACTGTTATTGAATAATGGATTTGATATTTTCAGGTTAAGTTAAAAAAAATAAAACAGGAAGAAACAAAACAAAACAAAACCAGAACATAAAAAGGAGGCGATCCATATTTAATACTCATGGCACCTTCCCCCTTTATATTCAGTGTTCCATATCCCTGAAAAAAAAAAAAAAAACAGCTGTAATTGTTTATACATGTTGCTGAGGACAAGGTTTCTGGATGCTGCCTGAGGCTCAAGGGTTTTATTACATGAATAATGAAAAATAAAATTTGAGACTCTCTGTGCCCAAACCAATGGTAGTAACAGCAGTCCTGTGAACCTCATGTGTTTGAAGCAAATCCCAGAGTAAGCTAGCTCCATAGTCACAAGTGACAGCTGAGCTGCAAATGGCAAACAGCAGCCACCACAGTCCATAGCCTAACCACACCGCAGAGCTCAGAGAAGTTCCCTGTGCAGCTCTGTTTGCTCTTTGCAATCAGCATTCTGGCACCAATCCAGGTGATGGCTCTTTCCCAGACAGTCTCCGGGTCAGGCCAAGGTGTAACATCCCTCCTTCCATTTATTCATTCTGTTTTTGTCTTGTTGCTTTTAATCAGTTATTTCAGAAAGGGCTTTATCATTTAAGGGCAAAGGCAAAACGCAGTAAGTGAACAACTCTAATAAGGCATAATTAAATTAGGTGGAGAAAGATTCACTGTACAACAATTATATATATAGTGTGTCTGTGTGTGTTTCATAGAAAAATTGACAGCATTCAAAAATGCTTTTATTCACGTGTAAGGAAAAAAACGTCTTATTACAATGCTTGATTTATAAAATCACAGATTTGTTTTTACCCTAAAGGCTAAAAAATATCTTGAGTAATCATAATCCCATTATGCTTAACATTTTAAGTCATTCAAAAATAAAAATGATAGTTAACATTTCTTAGATGTTTACCATGTGCCAGGCTCTCTTTGAAGAACTTAATATATATTATTTCTTATAATCTACATGCGGTCGTTATAAGCTGGGCACTGCTGTCTCCCCCATTTCTAGGATAAGATGAAACACTGTTGGTGACTTGTCAAAGAGCACACAGCTGGGGTGTGATGGAACAAGAATTAAGCTCACTCAGTCTAACTCCTAAATTGTTCTACATATCATCCACTCTTCTTCATGTCAATGAGACTTCAGTATTCTCAAAGAAAATTTTGCCATAAAACGACACCCTTATGACTTTCGTTACCACAAAAAGACGTAAATTTGTGTCTTCTTTGTCTTACATGAAAATAAATGTTTTGGCTTTAACCTATGGATGAGTCCAGCTGTTTTATTACAGACAGATGCTAAACAAAAATAAGGACACCTTATTCTAAGATAAAGAATCAAGGTTTCTAAATTTGATTAGTTGGAAGGAAAAATGAAGACATCTTCTAGAGCTGCTTCATAATTATCTATTTGGTGACGGACCGTGTGTCAAAATCTGCTCCCATGGTCCTCACTTTTCTGCAATTATTTTAGGGTGACTTTCATTACTGAAGAGAAATTGCAAGGATGACCAAATCAGAAAGGAATTTGGGGACAGAAAGAAGGAGTTCCAAAGGCAGTTTCTTCTTCTATCTCTCTGCCAGCCTATTGGTCTTTCTATCAATCTATTTACATTCTGATGATGTCATGCAAATTGGACCCAAATACACATCCACCAACACCAGGCAATATTAATGGCTATGAGGGAACTTACATACAAGGAAGCAGCAAACACACCTGGATGCAGGCAGGTGCAACGTGCACAGGGGCAGCCACCACCCTGTGGCCAGGAGAGGATCTAGCCTCAGCTTATTTCTCTTCATTTGCAAAATCAACCTAACAGTGAATTCAATCTAACGTGCAGATTTTTTTTTAATTCTCAAAACAAACCAAAAAAAAAAAAAATCAGAATACATGCAAAATGATTAGACCTTGCCTGATAGGCCACACATTGCCACAAATAGAAGAATTATTATTTTTATTGCTACTTTACATTTTCTTTTGTATTTTTGTTCCAAAGGAATGACTCTGATGAAAATCCAAAGGCAAAATAGGAGAGCAGAGCTATATCACCAAAACTGCTGAGAAAAAAAAAAAACACAAAAAACAAAAAACTAACTATAGGGTGAACAGGGTTTTATAAGTCTTCACATCATAGTGACTTTTTGCTCTGCCCAGTCTTCTAAGAATAATGTGTTCCATTTAATATTCTATATAATAAATAGAGGATGTACTAAAAGGAAATGTCATATCATGTGTCTAGTATTGTGTACTCGGCTGATCCTCAATAACCAGAACATATCTCATCCTGACCATTCATTTATGGAGTATAGGTGCTTCTGTCAAAAAGAAAGGGAATGCATTTGGGATTAGTTATAGCAGAAATATCCCTGACTTAAAAGCTGAAATATGAGTAGGGCAGAAAATAATCATTGAAAAATGGCACAAAAGAAAAATATGATCACATCAAAAGCTACAGAATATGAGATTTTGCTTAATTCCACCTTCAGATGAGTATTTAAGATAGCTTTTAGGTCTTACAAGTAAAGATTCTGAAACAACATCTGAACTCTGACAGAGAAAGCATGAAACAATGATGATCAAAAATCATTCCTGAGGACTCAATTGATGAGTCCAGTGACTTTCCCCAGTCAATGCAAATCTCTGGGTCTCTCTGTTCATTTAATGAAGCTGCTGCTGTCTGAGCAATGAAGGAGCTAACCAATGAGTCAATCAGAGTTCACATGAACAGGACCTTTTCTTTGCTTCTGTGTTATAAAGGAATCAGAGTTAGAGGTTAGTTCACATTCCCTATAGAACAAAAAATGACAGGTGGCTCCTATATCTTTGAGAGGAAACTAGATGAAGATGTCAATTAAAGAGGACATCTGTAAGTTTGTTCCAAAGACCAATTCACCAAAGCCAATACAGGTATTATTATCATTAAAAAAGAGTCTAGCAAAAAGCATTAGAAATTCTAGGACTCCTTGGGTCATTGGATAGCATTCAGCATGCTAACATTAGCCTAGTAGTTTGTAGGTTTATAATTTGTAAACGCACATGCGCGCGCACACACACACACACACACACACACACACACACACACGCCCTAGGTAATGGCTTAGGTCAAAGAAGTTCATTAAACTTTCATGTATAAAACATATCACAGAATCTTACATTTTAGGTAGGGAAGGGACAGTGAAGTATTATTTTAACAAATAAATTATTTTCACTATCTTATAGATGAGACAACTGAAGTCCCAAGAGGTAAGGGACTTTAGGCAAAATCTCCAAAGATCCAGTGAAGGCAATGACTTCAGATATTATTTACTGATGTATTTTTTCTCTATCAGATACAAAATCCTGGTATAGGTATAAATTTTTGGTCTTCATATGAGCAATGTTATCTATATTACTTCCATTCTGTAACAGAATTAAAAATGAGTTCTATCTCATTTTTTATCTCTGTTCATTTTGACTAAGGATATTAAAAAAGAGGCAAAATATGTCATTACTGAATCTCTTCAGATCATTTTCTGGTTTTTTTCATTCTTATAAATAGTTAACCCAGAGTATTTAAATGAGCTATTTAAACCATTTGTGTTTTGACTAACAGAAATCCAAGATACAGTTTTAGAGACCTGTATCACCCACTTTTCAAACATTCGTGTTACACCACTTTGCCTTTAAGAAAGACATACATTAGTACCTGTTTTTGATCACCAGAAGAAATCTAAAGAGGATTTTTATTTTTACACAAAAAGGTTAAAGCAAAAACAGCATTTGCTGTTTTGCAGTGAGCTGTCACAGAAACAGCAGGTCCCCCCAAGCAGTGAAAGTGGAACAGCCAGGGTCTTTCCCCAGGAACTACACTCAAGCATCTAAACTGCCATAGCTCTGAATTACGTCTGTCAGCATTTTATCTCCATTTATTTTGTGCAGTTAGATATGCCCTAAGACCAGAAAAGCCTAAGAGAGGTTATTTCCTGGGGTCTGGGAATGCTAATTTTTTTTCTATATGAATTCATGGTAATTGCTTCTTCACTTCACCCCATTTTGGCTTATTAGGGTTTTCACGTAAACATGCTACTTTCAGATAGTGGGAGAAATCTGTATTACATTCCATTCAATTTAGGGAATATCACACTGGTGGAACGTTTCTGCTTTTCAAATAGCAACACGATGACTTAACTGTCCTCAGCCAGCAGTCCTTCAACAGCTGTAGGTACAATGTTGTGAATTACCCCTCCCAAGCATCAAAGAAAAACCTAAGTATCTTGATGCCAAATAGCATTTCTCCTCATATGTTAAATGAATCTACATCTGCCTCATTACAGTCATTTCATCTCCACGTCTTTGTAAAAGTTTATCAGTGCTGATAACAACTATGTTTTGGGCACGCAGAGCTCAAAAGACATTTGACTGTTAAGCAAAGAGTATATGAAAAAGTTAATTATTCACATTATGAGGCTTTCTGCAGAGAGACAGGCAGGCTCCCAAGCAGATCCGGAATCACTGGAGAGACTAAGGAAAGAGACTAACTTAGCTTTTATTGTGGTTAGAGGCTCATATGTATGGGAGCCAGAATGTGTGTGGTTTGAACTTCCCACTGGCACAAAAGAGGGAGCACACACACCTGATATCAGCTCATCCAGATGCTGTGTGGAGGGGAAGAGTGAGTGGTGGGGCTTGAAATCCATTAGCAGTCAAACACCCAAACAGAGAGTACTCTTTTTATTAAACGTCCCTACCCCAAACAGAACAAGATATATTTCCCTAAGGTGTAAACACCTACAGGGAATTAAATAAAAGATACTACTTTTAATGAACATTAACATACATCTATTTTTTTCCATCAGTTTACCAATGTCTGTTAAGGGCAAAGCCTGAAGACAGAAATAATCTTGCTCTGAGCTCAGACATGAGGCAGCAGAGGAATGTGCAAGCAAGGGCAATTTTCTTTTAACAACTTTACACCTTCCATTTGGGGATACAAAAACAAACCTCTTAAGAGGGAAGCCTGTGAGACAAAGCAGAGAGAACATCAATAAAACATGCTTAATGTACAGACACACACATACACACATGCACACACAGATGCACACATGCGTGTTCACAGTTTGAAAAGCAAGCAATACTTTTCTGCAATTTGCAATACTCATTTCTAGACCGTGTCATTAGCTGGAAAAAAAAAAGATTTGAAAGGCAAGGAGATATAGTTTAGCGATGTTGATTTAAGTTAATATAAATAATCTGAATAATTTCCCTGGGTCTTTTGACTTTCCCTGGTAAAATATTTTCACTTTTTCAGTATTTGTCAAGAAGGCATTTAAGACTATATTGAGTTAGAAGAGTTGCATCAATGAGAGTAACAACATTACTATTCCACACTCAACTTTTACAAAAACATTTTGTATAATACTTAATAAGAAATTAAGACAGTGAATGACTGTAGGAACAATGTAATATTTTGTAGGTTGAATAATTTTCAATTATTTGATGTCAATAAAATTGAAGGGATGCAATAAAGCAACCAGATGATAGCTCATTAAAATAACTTTTGGTAATAGCAATAGGTGTGTTTTGTTCTATAACTCAAAAGAAGTTTTAATAATTGAATGGCATTGTTACAACAGATTCTCCTCTATACAGATCATAGATTTACATCTATGAAATTGAAAAGTAAGAATAAGAATAATGTTGAAACATGGTTCTTTTTGGCAAGAATGTCATATTTATCCATGGTTTATAATTTATTGAAAAAGAATTACATTTATTTGATTAAGAGATGCATTTGTGAAATCTGAGTGTGTGGCCATGGGTGTCGATTTAGACTAAACCCCGAAGGTTAGCCATGGATTTCCTTTTGTATGTACCCTTTTGGCTTCACTATCAAATAAAGTTACTTTTAACAGAAAAGAGAGAGAGGAGAAAGACAGACAGAGAGGGAGATGCGTTTGCAATAAAATTTCTTACCTTTCCTATAATTAATAATGATTTTAAAGTTTTTGTTATTTCTATACTGATAAAGTATGGTTTTAGTTGAATTCTAAAATTTTACTATAAAATTTAGATTTTTTTAATCAGAGAAAATAACTTATTTAATCAAAATTTAGTGGGAATTAGCTGCTAACACTATCAGTGTCTGGCCTTTGGCCTGTGGCCCACCTCAAGGTCTTTTGCAGTTTGGGGGACATGACTCCCACACAGTGACAGCTTGTTGCCTTAGGACGTCCTTCTCTCTGCCTTAGAACTTCCTGTGGTTATAAAGCCTTTCTTGACCCAAATCTGGGAAGGCAAGGAAGTCCCTTGGACTAAGGTCTCCAGGAGAAAACCTACACCAATAAGGCAAGGAGGTAGATAAGTAAGCAATATTTCTTGCCTTTCAATGAGATAATTATAGTACATGTATTAGTTTCTCCAAATGTTTCAGTAGAATCTGAAAGTTATTGCTACTGTTGCCCACAACAGTAACACACTCAGGAGTAAACTCTATTGTTTCCCTCCCTCCCCTGCCTCACGATTTCCCTGTCCTTTACCATGCTTCCCTAAAGCTTTCCAAAATAAAATACTTAACACCATATAATTGTCCCCAGGTCTACTAATACCATTATGTAATTTTATTATTTACTTTTTAATTTTCAAAAATATTTATTTTGAGAGAGAGAGAGAGAGAGAGTGAGAGAGCGAGCGAGCACACGAGAAGGGGAGGGGCAGAGAGAGAGGGAGAGAGAGAATCCCAAGCTGGCTCTTCATTGTCAGCACAGAGCCTGATGCGGGGTTCAATCCCATGAAACGTGAGATAATGACCTGAGCCGGAATCAAGAGTCGGATGCCTAACTGACTGAGTCCCCCATTATGTAATTTTAAAAAGAAATGTGGTGATTTTATATTTAACGTATCATTAATTACAATATGCCCAATTTATAACCTTTTAACTTTAAATTAATAATGGGAAATTATAGAAGTCAGCTGCAATGTAAAAGGGAAATTACACTGTCAAAGTTATTTTATTTTTTTTTTTAATTTTTTTTTTCAACGTTTATTTATTTTTGGGACAGAGAGAGACAGAGCATGAACGGGGGAGGGGCAGAGAGAGAGGGAGACACAGAATCGGAAACAGGCTCCAGGCTCTGAGCCATCAGCCCAGAGCCTGACGCGGGGCTCGAACTCACGGACCGCGAGATCGTGACCTGGCTGAAGTCGGACGCTTAACCGACTGCGCCACCCAGGCGCCCCAGTCAAAGTTATTTTAAAGGGTACATGAGTGGAACACTGTCACATAGAGAAACGTTTTGTTTATTTTGGGGGCAGGAGCGCAAACAGGATTATAAACCCGTAAAGTGGACATAGTCAAAGACATAGAAAAGCAGCTTGTGTAATGCACAAAAAGTTACATATTATTTAGGCTGGGTTTTCCACTCTCTATTTCTACCTTCTGTTTTGGGGAAATTGACCTTGCAGTGAAGAAGTGAAAGAAGAAGAGGAAATAAATGAGAAGGATGTGAAGAAAATTTCAATTGCTCACATAGTGTTAGTTACTACGTAAGCACCAGCAGGTTACTTAACTTCCATAAAATCTAATCAGAACTTTTAATAAGGAAAGACTTTTAGCATATTAGAATTATTTTCAAGCAAATAATTTTAAAATGTCACTTATTTTATTTAATAGTAAGAAGAAAAATCACTTGTAGGTAACCATTCAGTTTAACATAGGAAAATGTGGATAGCTTCATAGGCTTGTCGTGAGGAATAGATGAGTTAATTCATTTAAAGTGCTTGGCCCAGTGCCTCGAATAGGGAAAGTGCTAAAAATGTTATATAAAAAATAAACAAGAAATACTTGGGAGAGTATGTTTAAACTTTGTTTATCTTCTTGAGGGAAATTACCTTGTTTTCCACATAACAGTGATGCTATCAGAAACCCAGTATTAAAACGGGTAAACTTAAATTTCAAAAGTCGTTTCTTGGGTTCTTATGAAGTTTTAAAGTTAAATATTAAATTCCATTCAATTCTAATTTTCAGAAATTTGGGAAGGGATATACACTATGAAGTTAAAGTTTGTCCTCTGTTGCATTAGATACCATACACTGACATGTAGGTGTGACTTTGATTTTCTTTTAGCATGCAAAAAATAGACTTTAATAATGCTGTTTAGTTCAAAATCCTTATCTCTCTGTCATAATTTTGGATTCTCACTTCTGTTCCTGCCATAGAGGTGTGTTACAGTACAAAGAGTATATAATATCTTCTTACTCAAGAACATTTACTATTTTATGGGCACCTGGGTGGCTCAGTCTACTAAACTTCTGACTCCTGATTTCAGCTCAGGTCATGATCTCACAGTTTGTAGATCAAACTCCACATTGGGCTCTGTGCTGAGAGTGTGCAGCCGGCTTGGGATTCTCTCTCTCTCCCTCTCTCTGCCTGTCCCTGGCTCATGGTTGTGCGCGCTCTCTCTCTCTCTCTCTCTCAAAATAAACATTAAGAAAAAAGAACATTTACTATTTTATAAATGGTGTAGTGATATTACTATGTCAAAATATGAGGTATTATGTAATCCATCAAAATATCTACAGATAAAAAATGATTCTTCCCAACTTCAAAATAGTTTTTTCTAATGATACCAGATAGCTATATTTATTTACATGCAATTTCACCTCTAGAGCTAGTTTTAGAGCTGGATGATAGAAATAGCCTATCAGTTTAAGGATAAATATTTATCTCAAAGGCCACAAGTTTATAATCATATTTATCACCACAAATAAATGAGTTTTGGAAATAATAGATTCTTTTCTGAATTGAAATGTCCCATTTACCAACAAGTGAATTTAAATGTCTCTATTGTTGGCAGAATTCTAAGATGGGCCCTAAGATTCTTACCATATATATATATATATAAATTCCTTATATATATCTATATTATATATAGAAAAATATATAATACATATTAATGTGACACATGTTTTATATGTATGTATTATATATGTATTATAATATATATACTGCATTCATAAAAAAGGTAGGAAATCCTACCATGTATAACAACATAGATTGAGGACATTATGTTAAGTAAATTAGTCAGATAGAGTAAAATAAATACTGTATAATCTCACTTATATGTGGAATCTAAAAACATTAAACTCACAGAAACAGAGAGTATAATGGTGGTTTCCAGGGGCTGGGCATGGAGGAAATAAGAGCTACTGATCAAAGTATATACACTTTCAGTTATAAGATGAATAAGTTCCAAGATCTAATGCACATAATGGTGGCTATAGTTAACAATATTGTATTGTCTATTTGAAAGACTCTATGAGCATAGAGCTTTAATGTTTTCACCATAACAAAACAAAGTGGTAATTACACGAGGTGAAGGCTGTGTAATCTGTATGGATATCATTTTATAACATACATGTGTATCAAACCATCACATTGTACACCTTAAACTTACACAATATTATATGTTAATATATCTCAGTAAAGTTGAAGAAAAAATAGATATAAACAGATTTGCACCCAGATTAACAATTATTTACCTCCAGATGGGTTAATGTACTTTGTAGCTTTATTATTATTATTATTATTATTATTATCATCATCATCATCATCATCAAAACAACTTTGGTTATACCAACTCTAAGTCACTGGTGAGGAGACTGAGCCTTTAATGCATGAGGTGTGGTAATGAAGGTCATACATTAGGAGGAGACAAGATTTGAACTGAGATCTATGTACTTCAATGTCCATGTGACTGACCTAACAATGGGGCCTCTACCAGTACCTTACACACACTTTCCCCAAGATAAATGGAATCAAGCAAAAAGAATTCAAGAAAAAAAATATACATATATATATATATATATATATATATATATATATATATATACATATATATATATATTGCTACTATTCCTATTTTTTCTAGATTTATTTTTTTTTTATTTTTTGAGAGAGAGAGAGCACGAGAGAACCTGTAAGTAGGGGTGGAGCAGAAGGAGAGGAGAGAAAGAGTTCTTATGCTAAGAATCTTAGCATGTAGGCCAATGTGAGGCTCCATCTCACAACGCCAGGATCATGGCTCAGGCTGAAATTAAGAGTCTGATGGTTAACTGACTAAGCCACCCAGGGGCCCCTAGACTTATTTTTTAAAGTTTTATGTAATATAATACTATATGTTAATTTTAGTAGGAAAAAGAAAACATTTATTTAAAAAACTAATATTAAAAAATGTCACCAAGTTCAGTTACATCTTTCAAAAACCTTTAGTTAGTTATCTCTAAACCATTCACAGTAAAATACTATCTTTTTAAAATATCTCTAGACAGTTAATAACTGTTTTTAGAAAATATTCTGATACTGTTTCAGTTAAAATGCAATTTAAGTGCTTTTCCTTCTTATTGTGAGAAACAATAGGTCAGTATTCTCCAGAACAAGAACTTCAAATAGCATATTTCTGTAATTGCCCCTTGTAAGCCAGTACTTTATAGAAAAGCAAGATTGTTGACTGATATGCCTCTTTTAGTTTCCAACCACTCCTTAACTTTCTTAAAACCTCAATACTGTGTAGGATAACTTCTGAAATACTTAATAAAATAGCTATAAAAATCAAATACCTCTTAAAAACCAAATTTTATCCTGCCTCTGGCTTACTACTAGAGAACAGATGGCATACTGGTTTTTACTGGAGTAAAATGAAAAGAAGAAAACCTAAATATCCTCATTGTACAGCAAGTTTCTAGGGATAGTGCTGCCTAGCATACTCTATAAACTAAGCGTCCATTTAGAATATAGATGGCATGGTTTTTCCTACTTTATCAATATTGCGACATTCACATTCACAACTGCATGAGGAAGAGACAATATACTGTGACCTGAGAGACATTTGGAACTAATCCCCTTTCTATATCTGTATCTATATATCTATGTATCTATATATCTGTATATCTGTATACCTATATATCTATATAACTATATCTATCTATATATGATATGATCCTTTATTGTAAACAATCAGTCCCTATGAAAATGTTTGCCTGACAAATTAAAATACCTATTCAAGTTAAAATCTTCAAATTCTTCCCAACATTACACCTCATTAGAAAGCTGCCAATTGACAGCAAAAAATTCCACTTCACCAAACTGTGGAAGACACTTCAAAGAAAGTCACTGAGCCATCTGCATGCCAATGAATGATATCTGTGGCTGGAAGAGTGCTAAATAAATTCAAGTGCCATCCTATTTGATTCATGTTAAAATTAATTAAGATTATTGAAATTCTCTCTATATTTACAGATAAGCCAACTTCCTCGGAAATTTTTAGTCAGAGAACAAGGAGTTGGATATACAAATCTACATCTACCCAACCCTGGAGAGTTTACATATTCCCTCTCTCTCATTCAGAAATAATGCTTCATCACTAAGCTATTTACCCTTTATTTACATCATTTTAACAACAAGGTGATTTAATACCTAGCTGATTAAATGTGTTATACTAAGAAAACTACAATATAATGATATCCTATGGGCTAAAAGTGTTTATATTTGAATAAACATTAGATATAGTAATATTATTAGCTTCAAGGACCTGACTTATTTTCTTTTATGAAAAATCAGTGTTAATCTTAAGTAGGCTCCAATTTGTACATTTGATTTATAATAATAGGACACAGAAAAACATTTATAGTATTTTAGTTTCTTATAAATGTATCTGTCAACTTCTGTAAGTCAATTTTAATATGCTGTTGTGTTTTAGGTAGGGTTGGACAGGGTCCACAATGGAGAGGCACATTTGAAAAATGCCAGATCTAGACAAAACCAGCCACTCCTCCTCTTGCCTTATAAAAATTCACTCTATCGAAAGAAAAGGGAGCCAGGTCAGGGGAATGAGCATGGGCTTTCAAGTCTGAAAGATTTTGAATTCAATGTCAGTCTGGGTCATTTATAGCTCTAAGTGTAACGGCTTTGAACTTCATTGGGTTAAAATGTTCTTGTTTTTATCTATACAACAAAATGCCTGCCAACCCCCTTCCCCAGTGCACACAGACACCAGGAGGGTTTTGTTTTGTTTTGTTTGTTTGTTTTGTTTTTGGCAGACCTGAGGTAGATCAAGTAAGCTGATATGCTAATATGATACCTTCCAGATACCATATCCTTAGTATTACTGGTACTATCAATTAGATTGTGAGGACGTTTAGGGTTTCCTTTATCTTGCTTCACTACCTTATAAAATCCAGTATCCTCACACATGTTCTCTTTACTGTATTAACTAGTGACACAATGATTTTGTGTGCTTATGAATGTGTGACTGTGTACATATATGTGTGAGTAGATGTGCATACTTGCATGCCTGAGACAGGGAGGAGAAGAAGGAGGAGGAAGGAGAGGAGGGGGAGGAAGAGGAGAAGGAGAAATGAGAGAAGAAGGAAGAGCAGAGAAAGGAGACTGGAAATACAGAAGGGAAAGAACAAAGAAGGTCAAAGAAACTCCAAAGAAGGAAAATCCTAAAAGTCTTATTTATAAATGTGGGTTAGATAACAGACAAGTGTTTATCAAAGAAAAAATTATACAATGATGTCATTGGTTTATGATGGACAATCTGGAGAAAATAAGACTAAAATTAATTTGAATGTCTGTATTTTTTCCCCTCCAGAAGCTTGTTCCTACAGGTGAGAGACTGACAATCTGAAACAGAAAATTAATTCATTATATTTTTATTCTCTAATCCCTAGGTTTTGATAACTATAGCTAACTGAATTTTTTTAAACTTGAGAATGTATATATTACTCATATTAAGTACTTGAACATTGAGGGTTAATTTAGACATAGTGCATATGGATGTATTTACAGAAACTACTGATATCTAAATATGTTTAAAGAAAGGCATAGTAAACATAGAGTGTTTGATTAAAGGGCATCATGTAAATTAATTTTTATTCAAAAATGTCCAAGGGTTGTTAGTTTTAAACTGTAAGATGCAGTCCAATTATCACTCCACACATTTGCAGAAGCACTGTGGTTAAATTAGGGAACTCAATCTGACTGAGCTATTGACAGAGGTGAGGGGTAGCCCTGGCACAGTTGCATTGGCCTCTTTCCTGGTGTCTTTTTTGGAAAGAGATGCCTTGTGCCTCCCACAGGCTTGTTGTCCAATCAACCACCAGGCATCTGGTACAGCAGATGGGCCCCATGTATACCTGGAACAGCGGTGCCAGGACAATCAGTGCTTTTGCCACTTCTGCCTGAATTTACTTGTGCTTTACTAGTTAGACAGCATTTGTCCATCCTGGAAATATGTATTGAGCAGTAAATACGGGAAGACTGCTGGTTAAAAATTAACTACAGACATGAATCCTGACCTCAAGAAGTTTCACTAAGATACATCCTTTGCCCACCTTTAGATTTAAATCTAGTTCCATGTTTTTCTCACCAGTTTTACTTCTGGTCAATCCAGTCACGTTTGGATTGCATATTACTTTTATTTTCATGTGGTGATTCTTCTTTTATTTTTTACATTCTTCTATTTTTTTTTAATTATTTTGTTTGAGAGAGAGAAAGTGTGAGTGGGGAGGCGCAGAGAGAGAGGCAAGGAGAGAGAGAGAGGCAGAGTCCCAAGCAGGCTCCACACCATCAGCACGGAGCCCAACATAGGGCTCATAGCATTGAACTGTGAGATCATGACCTGAGCTAAGTCGGACACTTAACTGACTGAGCCACCCAGGCAGCCTGATATTTTTCTACTTTTATATATTCTATAACATATATTCTTTTTTATCTACTTGCTTTGTTTAATTAACTATCCCCACTTCTATGTATTATTGCACCTTCCAGTCCTATTTCCTTTCCTGGGAATATTACCAGCTTTAGGGGTTTCTTAATCATTTCAAATTATCTGAAGAACTTCTTTTCAACATGCACACGTGATAACTTTGCTCCAAGAGATTTTAACTGGGTAGGTCTAGGGTGTGCCTTAGTCATGTGTATCCTATCCAATGCTGTCTATATTGCTGACACTGATTCAGTCAAAATGGTAAAAAATGACTGTGGCTATGGCAATATACCTTACCCTTGAATTTTAGGAACCAAGTTTCCTGTGGTAGGAGCATAAATAAAAATATCTCAGGATTCCAGTTGTAACCTTGTTGACAGAAAGAGGTTGGAGAGGATGCTATACCAAAGGTTGTAGTACAATATACGTAAGACTGAATGGAGAAGAAGAAACCTGCTTATAGGACAAAAGTTTATCATCCCTTGATATGTTCTTGCTTTGCTCCCCCAAATTATCTGCATACTCTCTAGAAGCTTTGGGCTGAGAATATTCAATAAGTTGCAATGTATTGAAATATATCATGATTCACACAGACAAAAATGACTGATACATTAGTTTTGCTTTTGTGAAGTAAGTAGTGAAATAAACCACAGAGTTAATAATACCTGAGATCTTTGATATGTAAGAATCATTAAATACTTTAACTGAGTATGTAACTAAAACATAAATAAACAGAGCCAATATTAACCAATACTTTAAATCTCTTTTGTCAACAAAAGATGTCTGCTAAAACTATCATCTCCCATCCCAGTAATCGCTACCTCATTCCAGAGCTTTTCGTTTGCTTAAATTAAAGAACACATAGATTTGTCATAAAATTGTACACACTGTCCTCCTCCCACCATCTAGATTCCTATAAAAATGTAGCTAAATAAATGTGAAGATAAAATACCACATTTTATTAACCTTGTCACATAATTTCTATTTGTTCTTCTTTAATTATCTTTAGGCCCTGCATTTAGACAAGAACATGTGACTCTATCTTGATTTGTCTAGAAGTTATTACATAAATGTCCTAAGTCAGCGGCAAAAGCCAAACAGGAAACAGTAGATAAGCATCAGAATTATCATTGTAACTACTTTTAAAAATAAAAACTGTTAATAATCTACACACTACTGAAGTTAATATTTACTATTGATATTTCAGTCCATGCTTCAGAGAAAACTGAAATGTTTAACTGATGTTTTCATTTATTCACATAATTTTGCCTTATAGGTGATGATACAGCATCCTAAAAACATGCTTCTTTACTGAGAATTTGAAGTGGTAACAGTCTGCATATTTAGGTTTTCAGGCACAATGGCAAATGTCATTGCTAAAACCAAGCAAAACATAAAACAACCAAAATTGCACACAAAAGTGAATAATGGTTTGTCATCTCAAAATCAGCAACATGTAATGACTAATCCATTTTTAAAAATTGATACATCTTACCAAGTTTTTACACTCGCCAAGTTTTGATTACCAAAGTAGAGCATGTTTTACAAATGGAAGCCTTTGTGCCTCTCCTTCATCTCCCTCCTCACTGGACTGTATTGGTAGTGTAGACAATAACCGGCTGTTCTCAGTTGAAAGCAGATGACCTGATCTAGGTGTAGTCCAGTTCTATGCCTGCTCACTCCTTTCTCTTTCTCATCAGAGTATCCTCGCAAAGATATGCTGTTTGTTAAAGCTACTTTACCTTGTTCTGTATCTATTCCTCCTACTTCTTTTAATGGTTTGTGTCTCTATCCTACATTAAAATTTCCTATAAAAAGCTACTACAACTTTGCTACTGAATTATTTTAAAGCATATTATTTGAGAATATGACCCACCACATTATTTAGAGCCCCCTTTATAATAGTTCATATAATAAAAAGGCTTATAGACTGAGATATCAGGAAAGTCTTGTCTTTTCTTTCTTTTCTTTTTTTTTTTTTGTCTAAATATCTTTCCTGCTTTTTTTTTTTTTCAAGTAACGGAACTGAGATTTTCCCCATTTCCCTTTGGATACCAGAAAAGTACAGAACCAGATTGGCAACCATATTTTAGAATACTTGTAATGTCCATATCAACATCCTGCTCTTATTTCTGATATTTTCTATCTTATGTATTTTCCCCTGCACCAATCACATATTTGCATTTTTCAATTTAATTGACCGTATTTATATAATTTTGTAAGTGACCTCTATTCTTAGGTATAATAAGGGAGTTAGAAACTACACAAAGAAACTACACAAAGATGCCTCTTGAACTACTGCTATTCAAAGTTGTATAGGAACTTCCAGCCAGAACATTAGAAGAAGAAAAAAAAAAGTAGAAAGCATCAAAACTGGAAAGGAAGAAGTAAAGTCACCTTTATTCACAGAAGACATTTCCATATATATATATACACACACACACACACATATACACACACACACACACATATATGTGTATATATATACATATATATATGTGTGTGTGTATATATGTGTATATATATTTCCATGTGTGCGTATACACACACACACACACACACACACACACACACACATAGTTCCAAAGAATGCAAAAGAAAGCCACTAGAATTAATAAACAAATACAGCATAATAGATGGGCATGAGATCAACACACAAAAAGAAATTATG
Source organism: Acinonyx jubatus (assembly GCF_027475565.1). NCBI lineage: Eukaryota > Metazoa > Chordata > Mammalia > Carnivora > Felidae > Acinonyx > Acinonyx jubatus. Next base: position 31,466,253 of record NC_069383.1, read on the forward strand.
TTTCTATGAAAATGCAGTGAATAATTCAAAAACAATTAAGAAAGCAATTCCATCAATAATAGCATCTAAAAGAACAAAATACCTAAGAATAAATTCAACCAAGAAGGTGAATGAGTTGTATGCTAAAAACTTTATACTGTTTTCAATACTTTCAGTATGATATTCAATATAGAAGTCATTTTGTCTTCCACAGTAATACCATATTGAGGAATGTTTGAATAATATTGTTGTTTCGATTTTGTTTCATATTTGAAGGTGAAGACGGTACATCACTCTGGGTTTTGTTTTCCAAGTGAGAGTAATGAGTGTGCATTTGTATTCTTCAGTCTTTTATACATCAGTATCATGACCCAATGTTGGTGGTGCAGCCTATACTGTAAAAGTTTCTTTTTGGGGGGATATGATTACAGTTTACCTTCTGTATTAAATCTGCTTCAATCACCTATTAATGAACTGATCTCTAAAGCAAACCTGCTTAGCAAAATGAGACCCAGCCATTTATATATTTTGTGATCATAAAGATTTTGGGCCTAGACAAGTCATAAAAATAAAAAGTAAAAAAAAAAAAATCTAAGCTAAATATACTCCATTAGCACTCCCAAGGGCATTTTTTCTCATTTCAATGACCAAAAATGCAGCCAAGAATAGAGCTCTGGGGCTATTTCAGCCCAGAACCTAGTTTGCAGTGTTTACTCAACCACAGATAAGGCTTAACTGAGTTTGAAAAGAGAAATAAAACACAATAGTTTTTCTCCCATAAATATCCTGAATTGAACCTTACAAAGATCAAAAGTGAAAAGAATTAACTGAAAGTGCTACTGTAAAACCAAAGAGAAAATGCTATTTTTATTGGCTTCTTATTCTTTATTATGCTAACTTCAAAAGTTACTGAAATATTTTCAAATGTAACTTTAAAAGATCAACTATAGCAGTTAGGTAGAATAAAGATTGATCATTATAAGAGCTAGATATTAAAATCCAGATTTGAGTAAAATATAAATACTATTATATTTTACCTGACAGGGAGATTAAAGAAGTAAAAGTTCAATGCAGAATTGATAAATAACATATTGATTCTCAAGATTTTAGAAACTTATTTTACAAAATTCTGTATATGCTATTTCTGGAAATGCTATTTCTGTGTATTTCTAATTCTGGAAATGCTATTTGCATATTTATTATCTTTATTGTTACCACATGCAATTTATAAAGAACCTATTAAGAAATATCACTAATATATTACGCTTTTTAACTGTGTACTCTCCCTTCACTTAAACAGAAACCATTTTAGCAAAATTCCTCAGTGCATGCAAGGTGATCAACAAGGATGCAAGAATAATATATTTGTAACAGGGTCTAGCACCAACTTGCAGTGTGTGATAGCAGGGATTTCCCCAACAACTAGCAAATCTGACACTACCTGAGTGTCCTGCAATTCAACTAAACTCTGACACTGTCTATGCGGAGATAATACCAGATAGCACAGGGTAAGGGCTGAGCCCCACAAGACTGCTCTCCACTTCAGACTCCAGCCACTAGCATAGGTCGTTACATGTATTTCTGACCAACTGAAGTTGGTTCCCACCACTCCCTGCTTGGATTCCCAAATCAGAAGTTCCCACCACTCCCTGTTTGGATTCAATTAATTTGCTAAAGTGGCTCATAGAACTCAGTGAAGCATTTTACTTACTAGATTACCAATTTATTATAAGGGAATATGACTCAGAAATAGCCAGATGGAAGAGACTTCAATAGGTCAAGGAAAATAATGAAAGGTTCCATACCCAGTTCTAGTGTACCACTCTTTCTGGATCTCTAGGTGTTCACCAACCTGGAAGAAATCTGTACCCTGTCGTTTTATGGAGGCTTCATTTCATAGGCATGGTTGATCAAATCATTGACTAGTGCTGATTGATTCCACTTCTATCCCCCCCTTTCACCCCAAGAAATTAGGGATTTGACCAAATGTTCCAACCCTTTGTTCACATTTGGTTCCCCTAGCAACCAGCTCACATCCTTACATGCTTTTCAAAAGTCACCCAGCTGTGGTGGAAAGGGGTTTGTTATGAATAACAAGATACCCATTTCACTTTGTGGCTTTGAAGAGATTTCAGAACTGAGGGCAGGAGACCAAACATGAAGCCAAAAGATTTTCCCAATGCTCTTATCTCTTCAGGGTTTTGGGAAATGTGAGCCAGGAATCATGGATAAAGACCAAACATAGATGAAAATTATATTTGGTCATCTTAATCAAACATAATTTTCTCATAAATCACAATATTGCAATTTTCATTGCATTTAGAGAATAATTTTCTAACAATAAAAATAAATATTTGAAAATTTGAATTACCACTAATAGGAAAGCTAACTCTACTCTGTACACTGACTGTTTAAAAAAAATTGAAGAAAATAATTTAGGTGATACAAACAGACTTTATCACTTCATGAAATGGACAGTGTCCTTTCAGAAAACTGTAAAATGGGGTGGAAAGCACGATGCTTTAATAGGATAAAGACTAAAGAACAAGGAAGAGGAAAGTAGAAAATTTCTGATTGGCTAATAGCAGACAGTCATCTTTGTTTTGGGTAAGAATGGACAAAGAAATAAGTATAGAGTCCAGAGTTGGCTTGGTATTTGGGGACTAGCTGACGTGATATATGTGTTTTGGTTAAGTAGAAAATTTACAGGGGCATAAAAGTTATTTAAGTTTCTGTTTGCTAATGTGGCATCCTAGAAAAGAGTGGTTCCATCTTGGACTAGAGAGTTATTTATACAGCACTCCTTTTGATCATCCTCTTGACCATTCAAGACAATGATAAAAAATATCAGTCTTAGCATGACTCTTAGTTACCATTGTTTCTTTCAGGTCCCAGTGTAGCATTCACAAAAGATGATCTCAGGTGCCTACTCTTAGAGCTGGTTACAGTCTTCTAGTTTTGTTGTTATTGTTGTTTGTTTGTTTTTGTCATTCTAGTTAAAGACAGACCACCCCTTGGCTGATCCATGGCTGCCCATATGCATTTAACACTTTTGAGAGAACACAGAGTATTAGGGAGACAATAGTTACTAGCAACAAAATAATGCTCATGGTTTGGAGAGGACTCTCAAATCAGGGTCCCCATGACACAAACCATCTAGAATCAAATAAATCAAGAAAAAAAAACCCAAAGAAGAGAATATTTCTTTAACCCATTTGGCCTTTTTATGTACTTCATGTAACTGTGTCTCCACTTCTCAATAATAATTCATTTAGAAAATTTGTTCCAGAGAAACTGAGGAGTACAAATCAAGGAGAAGTTTGTGATGGGCAGAAAGAACTACAGGATCATCAGCATCGTATCAAATCCAATAGTCATTTGGAAGCGGATTACCCTCTTTGCAATGCCCTGAGATATGCAAACAATGCATTATCTTTCCAGGGTAGGGAAAGGCAAAAGGTGAAACAAAAGAATGATAAGGATCTTCATAATGTAAGAATTAGGAAAATAATCGTCAAAGAGGGAAGGGGCAGTAGAAAGGAAGAAACATTCTTGATCTGCCATCTTGGGAAGAAGCAGTCTACCCCAATGTTGGCTACACCTCTCTTCCTATTCCATTTGGTTTTGAGGTCTCCTGCATTTATAAGGTGGAGATACAAGACAATAGGTGGAGTCTTCTTCAGTTGTGAAATGTGTACTCAATGTTCAGCACCTTGTAATTTGGCAGTGGTGTCAGTGGTCAAAAGTTCGGCGGATTCTTTCCATGAATCTCACTTTTAAAAACCATCCGAGTGAAACAATAACTGCTTATGAGTGACAAAAGACTTAAAAATGTCCATGGATGAGAGTTCATTTAATAAGGAAATATAGCTATTTCTGTGGCAGGCAATAATTTAGGATAATATTTAAACAATGGGAGTATTGACAAATTCCTAAAACCTTTAAACAATTTCTGGAATACCTGTATTAGAAACACATATCCATATGCATATAACTTAAGAATGTTTATCATCATTTCTGATTTGACAATGCTTCCCACATAACGTAACATAACAGATAAACACCAACAAAATGAGAGACAAATCCTTTGAGTTATTCCAGGGACCTCCAGAACATATCACAAAGTTAGTTCGAGGTTCAAAAGATGTCATTTAGAAGTTGTTTAAAGTTTGTCAAAAATATCCATATAACCAAAGTGACAAAAATTTTGAAGGCAAACACAGAAAGTTACATAGTTGTGAACAAAACTTAGCTCTTTTATTTTACCTTTTAAATTTATCATCATCATCATCACCATTATTATTATTATTATTATTATTATTATTATTATTATTTTATTTTTGAGAGAAAGACTGAGCACGAGCTGGAGAGGGGCAGAGAGGGAGACACAGAATGTGAAGCAGGCTCTAGTCTCTGAGCTGTCAGCACAGAGCCCGACTTAGGCTTGAACTCACAGACTGTGAGATCATAACCTGAGCTGAAGTCGGTTGCTTAACTGACTGAGCCACCCAAGTGCCCCCAAACTTAGCTATTTTAATACTGAGAAGACTGACACTTTGTTTCTTTCTTACTTCCTTTTTTTTAAGTTATCAAAGACCTGAGAAAGACATGAAACATAGTAAATTATTTTGATTATTTTGGTAAAACATAAAATCTTTGCTTCCCAGGCAGATTACTAAAAAGGTAAAGAAAAACCTTTGATTAAAATTTCTTATTTAGAGAAGACCAATAACCTAAGAAAACTGTCCTTTTTTACAGAGAAAAAAACAAATTCTAATTTTGCACCACTGTACTTTTGATATTAAAACTTATTTTTAAAAAACTCCTTAACTCCATTCCAATCTCAGCCAGGTTGATGACACATAAAATTTGCTTCCTAAGATTCTTTTTCTACAAGCCAATTACAAATGTTTTGTATCCATTCAAATTTTGTCTTGTTTTTCTCATTTTTGAACAAGCACTCATTTTATTTTCATACACAGTTCTTCTTTTCACCATTAGTATTTCAAAATAGTTTTAATCACATATTGATTAGAATTCTTAATGTTTAGATCCATTATTCCTAGTGAAACTGAGAAGTAAGCAATTGTAGATTGATGGTTACACTAGCATTCTGTGAATTGGCAAAATTATAAATAAATTTCATAATTTCTAGAAGTATATTTTCCTCACAGTAATTTTTATCAATGGGCACAATACATATTTAGTAACAGACCCACATATCTTTAATCCTTCTGTAAAAGGAAGTCAACAGTGGCTAAATCTATGTTCAGTAATTGATATTTCAGTATTTTATCTTATTTGGAAATAATCTGGATATTCAATGACTATCCATCATTCAATTTACCTTAATCTTGTAATTTTGAAATTAAAGTTTCAAGTTACCAAAATGATACTGGAGACTATTTTTAATATGGTTATTTTGTTTTCTTTATTTTATTTTATTTTATTTTTATTTAGAGAGAGACAAAGAGAGAGAGCCCACATGAGTGGGGTGGGGAGAGGGGCAGAGGGAGAAAGAATGAGAATCTCAAGCAGGCTCCACCCTCAGCATGGAGCTGGATGCAGGGTTCCAACCCACAACCCTAGCTAGGATCATGACCTGAGCCAGAATCAAGAGCTGGACGTTTAGCCCACTGTGCCACCCAGGCATCCCTGGAAACTATTTTTAACTAGACATACCATGGAGTATAATTCTTATTAATAAGTTCATTTATAAACTTTTCTCTTACTAATATCTATTTACTTGTTAACACTTATGCTGCTCTTGTAAAGTTTCATGAGAAATCAAATAGCTAATTATATTCTTAAGTTATCCTTCTTGTTGACAAATTATGTAACAGAAATCACAAAAGATACAAAGATAGCTATCTTACCAATATCCACTGCCACTGCTAAAAATAGCCCAAAAGGGGGAGAAAAAAAGACCTCGACAATTCCCCTGAGAGCTGGCTAGTCCATAGAGCCCGAGACACAAATGAAGTGCAACATACATTTTTGTCCAGCCATACTTTCAGACCTCCAACCTGACAGTTGAGCTGTCTGCATATATGACAAACAGAAAACCTGAAAGCCTCAAGCAGGCAGAAAGCCAAAGTTCTCAAAACACAAAGTGAGACAAACCACAGGCTTCCAAGTGAGTAGGGTTTAGTAGAGTGTAGTCCCAGCGTATCTACCAGAATTTGGAAAGGTTTTCCATTAATTTAAATTTTTGTTTTCTCTTGGCTATTTAAGGGAATAATTGTTGGGAGTTTACTGGAGAATCCCTTGGGGTTCCATCTACCCTGGGAAGGGGGGCGCCATATGAAGGTCCTCCTTTGAGAATAGATATGGGGGCATCTGAGTCAGTGTCAAAGGATTTGTACAAAACCTTGGGAGACAATCTCTTTTTCAGTGTCTTAACTGACTGGGAATAAGACCACAAGTTTTGGGCCAGTGTTTTGATGATGAACTCCCCAGGAGGGTGTAACAGGGAAGACTCTGGTTTTGCTTTAGGTTTCTGGCCTAGGAGCTGTTGCATTTGTTAGGCCACTAACTTGGGAGCATATTAATTTACAGTCTTGTGGTCTTTTCAATATCTCTTTGAGATTAGTAGACTCTTTGAGATTAGTAGACTGAGTACTCATGTAAAGGAGTATAGAGGGGAATAGTAAGAATCACATCAGTCATACAGTTTGTTTGAAGTACCTCTTGTGTCTTTAATTTTTCAAACAATTTTCAAATAAATCTTTCAATGAAAGTATTTTGGAATACTGAAGTCTTTTGGAGCTTTCTGCATGCCAAATAAAATCAGTATGCTATTCTGTTTGTTTAATTTGGGGGACCCTGTTTTCAAGAGGACTTCACAAGGGTTCAATCTTATCTAATACAAATGATCCCCACAATGATCACTGTTAATTCTAGGTAGTCTTAGTAAGATTTTACCATTTTTGTAAGTGTCCACTGCTTCTAGGATGACAGTTCTTGGACACAAAATAAACAGGTATTCCACAAGGTGACACTGTCATTTCTTTGAAATTGAGGATCCCATGTTTTCAGCTGAACTGGGGTATTTCAGAGCCATATTAATACCGAAGATGGATGTGTCACTGGGCTGGGAAATTTGTGGTATTTACGGTATTACCTCATTGCATAGAAATTTTCTTGAGTTTGGTAGTTAAGCTAGTGTCAATATATCCCATTCTGTGGCCAACTTATGACAGAATCGGAGTCTTACAGTAGGTGGCAAGCATTCTAAAAGCATTTATGTGCTCAACCCATGCACAGAAATTTTGCAACTCTGGCTTCTGAGATTCCCATTAGTCACACATATAGTATACCTAATCACTAGAGATTTCTATATAGTGGCTGATGCCTCAATGGCTTTTACTAGTCCAACTTGCACCTACTTTGATTTTGAATATGATGATCAAAACACTTCAGATTTCTTGTCTTTATTTTCTCAAGTTCCCCAGGTGTTTATGCTGTGGACTTACCTTGAGATTCTGTATGTACCCTAATGTTTGGTACCATTTCAGACTCCCCATGTAACTACCTCAGAACCTTTCTGGGAACATACCACCCTGAATGCACCTGATCTTATCTGATCTCAGAAGCTAAGCAGGGACGGGCCAGATTAGTACTTGGATGGGAACAACAACTTTTCAATGAAGTTTGTTTGGATCGGAGAGCTGCACACAAGGGAGCTCAAATCCGAGACTAACTTACCCATGACCATTGGTGATGATGAGAGGAACAGTGAACTCAGAAAGGTCAGTGGATGCTTTCTGCATGCACCTCCATCCTGCAGACCTTGAGCAGCCACCTTCAGATTCCATACTCATCACCAAACGCTGTTAAAAATGGTTAAAGAAAACAATTATTGTGATACAAACTTGAACACTTCATGAAGTGGGTAGGCTCCTTTTGGAGAACTGTAAGGCAAGAAGGTTTTGTAGGATAAAGAATAAAAACCAAGGAAGAGAAAAATAGAAAATATCTGATTCGCTGGGCCCACATAGCCAACTGTGTTTGGGGTGAGGAGGAACAAGGAAATAATCACAGAACCCAGAGGTGGCTGACTGGATATGCTATGTTTCTGGTCACGTGGAGCATTTACAGAGACACAAAAGTTGCTCTTTGTGGATGTGGCAGCCCAGGAAGGAGAAGCTTCACTTTGGGTGTAAAAACTTATTTCCATATGATCTGTGTGGTAGGTAGGCTAAAACAGGGTCCTCCTAAAAACATCTACATCCTAATACTTGGAAACAGTGAATATTACTTTACATAATAAAGTCTTTGTAGAAATGATTAAATTAAATATTTTATGGTCGAGAGATAATCTTTGATTATCAGAGTGGCCTCTAATTGCCATCACATGCTTCCTTGTAGGGATAAGGAGATTTGACAACACACAGAGTAGAAGACAATGTGAAAATGGAGTAAAGAGATTTGAAGGTGCTGACTTTGAAGACTGGAGTGAAGCCAAGGAATGCTGGTAACCACCTGCAACTGAAAAAGGCATGAAATGAATCCTCCCTTTAGTCTCTCAAAAGATGGGAGGCATGCTAACACTTTGATTTCAACCCTATGATACCAATTTTGGACTCTGGTTTCAAAAACTGTGGGAGAATTAACTTCTTGTTTCAAGTCACCAAATTTGGGGTAATTTGCTGCAGTACCAATAAGAAACTAATATGAACCAATATCCAGGCAAATTTGGATCTAATTACATCTGGCAAAGAGACAATGAACTTGCAATGTTTTCAAGATAATTAGAAATATGGTTTCATATCCACTATTATTTATGAGGAAACTAATCTTACATTTATACAATATTAAGCAATTAAAAACTGAAAGCCATTTACATATAAACATTCAGAAAATATGTAGAATCCCCCAGCATTTTTTTTTCAGGATTTTAAGACTCATGATTTACAATTTCATATGCTACAAAATTTTGTTAAGCTTACTCCTTTTCAGATATTCAATGTAATCATGAAGAGGTGAAATATTTCTTGAGAAGCAGTTGTATTTCTGTCAGAGTAAAAAACAACCACAATCACATACACGCACACGTGCACATGCGTGTGCACACATACAGAGTATGGAGACAGATAAAAATAAATTCCTTTGTTAGCAAATATTTCTGGAGTTTGAACAAAATGGTGCTATAGATTTGAAGATATACGAAATTAAAACAAAATATGCAATATGGAAAGTTTCTGTGTAGATTGCTCAAAAGTGCAGATCCTTACATTGTTACAGGATTTTATTTCCAAAATGGAATACTAAAAGTTTCTCAGGAAGATTTGCAAATGAACAATGTACAACACAAGCATACACATACACATACCACAACATATATATGTATGTGTATAGATGTGTTTGATGTGTGTACGTGTATATACATATGACAGATTAGATATAACTGAGGAGAAAATAAGTAAAATCACAAATCAAATAAGATTCAAAAATGGAGCACAAAGAGAAGAATTCATAAAACAGATCATGAGTCATGGAAGACTGAGTGAGAAGACATTATACATACCTAATTTTTTGAAGTGATGAGCGATAACTGGTTAGAAAAAATATTGGTGAGATAAGAGTTTGGTTTTATTTTAGAAATAAAAGATATTTGCTTTCAGTTTTAAAAAGCCATATCACTCCCAATTCTTAATAATGAAAAGATCTCCACACTCACATTAATTGTAATAAAACCAATGTATTAAAATAAAAATGTAAGTAAAATTTTCTAGAAAAAAGTTATTAATCAAGGATAGTATTCTTAAATTTGATTTACTTCTTAAACCACTTATTGAGCTACAACTGATCTGCAAAAACCTGAATTTACTTAATGTATACAACTTGGTAAGTTTGGAGATAAGTACACATCTGCGAAACCATCATCACAATCTATGCCACAAATACATCCATCACCTCCTTAAGTTTCTTCCCATCCTCTTTATTAGTTTTTTATATAAGTGAAATTGTTTTTATAAATGAAGGTAAAACTAGGATATTTTCAGACAGCATAAAGAATGTAGTATAATTTGGAAAACAATTTTCTTTTTTGGTAGGTTTATATGTCAAAATCAAGAAGTACAATAAAAATAAATCCTAAACAATAGCATATAAATCTGTAAAAGCAACTCAATCAAATGAAAATGAAAATAAAACAATTAAAAACACATTTAAGATATAAATCCATAAATACCATAAATAATAACTTGTGTAGAAAAATTGAAGATAAATATTGAAAATCAGATGCATTATTTTAAAATATGCCAGTGCACCTAAAACATAAAGTTCAGAAAGTCTAAGTAAATTAATAGGAAGAAGATCAATGAGGCAAAATCAAGAATATGAAGTCAATATATTACTATTGGACAAAACAGAGTTGACATAAGAACTCAGGATTGAAAGTAAAGGATAATGATTGCATATATTTGAGAAGTGATTAAATTGGGAAGACAAAAGATTTTTAAACATGCTATGTATCTAAAAGCAAAACATCAGTAATTAATAGTATGAGAACATAAAGAACACAAAATACGTGAAAGGAATTAGGAGGTACAATCTTATAACTATAAAATAAATGAGACATAGAAGGGGATGCAATGTACAGTAAGGGAATATAGTCAATAATAGTGTAAAAACTTTGTATGACTATAGATGATAACTAGATTTAGCATGGTAATCATTTTGCAATGTATATAAATGTTGGATCACTATGTTGTACACCTGACCTAATACAATATTGTACATCAATTATACTTCAACAACAAAAAAGTATAGTTCATCCTTGAACAACATGAGTTTGAACTGCACAAGTCCACACTAACGAGGGTTTTTTCAATAAATACAGTAAACTACTGTTAAATGTATGTTCTTTCCTTATTATTTTCTTAATAATTTTCTTTTTTCTAGCTTATTTTATTGTAAGAATACAGTATATAATACATATAACATACACAATATGTATAATTGACTGCTTATGCTAACAGTGAGGCTTTAGGTCAACAGTAGTCTATTAGTAGTTAACTTTTTGGTAGTCAAAAGTTACATGTAGATTTTTTAACAGCACAAATGCTGGTGCCCCTAATTCCTGCATTGTTCAAGAGTCAACCTTAGGGGCCCCTGGGCGGTTCAGTCAGTTAAGTGTCTGACTTCAGCTCAGGTCATGATCTTGAGCCCCGCTTTGGGCTCTGTGTTGACAGCTCAGAGCCTGGAGCCTGCTTCGGATTCTGTGTCTCCCTCTCTCTCTGTCCCTGTCCCACTCTCTCTCTGTCTCTGTCTCTGTCTCGGTCTCTCTCTCAGAAATAATTAATGTTAAAAAAAAAAAAAGAGTTAACCTTACATGGAATGCTTTAATGACAAAAATATGAACTTGATCAAAATGTCAAGTACATTATCCAGTTTTGAGTACAGTGCCCATTAGATTTAATTCAAATACCTGAATTATAAAATATTTATGAACATGACCAAGTTATTCATAATAAAATTTCAAAAAATATGGAAAATAATGTATTAGAGAACTCTAATCTAATCTCTAATTACATTGACAAAATGTTAATATCCACAACAAAGAGATAACAAAAATATGTAACTAAGATGAGATCTCTAATTTTGGGGTCAATGAAGAAATTATAATGGCAATTACAATATACTCACAACTAAAATAATTAAAATTAATACAACATTTTGCAATTAAGTTTAATTAATATTTAGAGGAAAGGTAATACACTTAAGAATATATTTATATCAAGAAAGAACAAACAAAAAACAAATGATCTAAGTGCCCAATTTATTATTAGATAACCTCAAAATTCTCATGGAAATGATGAGGCCATTCCATCTTTGACTCTCTGTCTTTTGCCTCAGCACCCAACATTTAATTTCCTTGTGTAATCCCAATGTTTGACAAATTATATATTATTTTCAAGATTTTCATCTACTTTCTTAATTTATTTCACTGTCATTATCTTTCTCAGTCCCTCACAAATACCATCCCAACCTAAATACAAATATAATGCAAAGTATATTTAAATACAAACAGGGATTGTATTGCAGTAACTTTTTATGAAATTCTTTTGTACCTTAAAATAGCAAGTTTTAAAAATCTAATGGGTAAAAACATTCCTTTATATTACGTGTCTTTTAAAGCACCGATTTTTGACTAGGTTCCTTTATGGCTTCTAATTTATCTATTTTTAATAGCAGTTTTTTCAACCAAATTTATACTTCTTTTAAAGTAAAGCTTTATGGTTTTGTATCACTGAAAATCTACTGGAATTTCACAATGTTTTGCAAATCAATGCCACATAAACATTCTACTATTTTCTCTCTTCATAGTTTTTTGAGAAGATTTTCAGTCTTTCCTGAAAGCACTTCATCATTTGCTGTGTCACATCATCGTCATTTCCATTTCTGCTTATTTGCTACTATCACCTTTTCCCTCAGGAAGTGGGTTATGTACAAAGGCATGATCTTCAGAGAGCAAAGTTGGTCTCAAAATAGCTCCTCTGCTACTATTCAATATCACTTGTGAGTCTTGTTGAAGACTAATGTTGACTGAACTAAATAATGAATAATTAAACATAATTGGACTTATTTCAAACACCGTTCATGGTTTTAAATCTTTTTATAGGATAAATATACATATTATGTAATCAAGGATTTATACAACTATTATCATGATTTCCAATTTTTAGTTATAACATAGGCCAGGAAAAATTACTGGGAGTTCTGTGACAGCATTTTTTTGTTAGGTGTTTATACTGAATATATACATATATGTAGATATATATTCAGTATATATATATTTTTTCAGTGTATATATATATATATTCAGTGTATATATATATATTCAGTGTGTATATATATATATAATTTTATTACGTGATAGTCTTCTATTTTAAATTGTTGCATGCCATTACTATGTTTAGTCATGGAAATGTTCCTACCTATGAATATCAGCTATAACAATATTTCTTGGACTTTTAAATGAAATTTCCTTTCATGCTTAGAAATACAACTTACTGTGGTAGTAATTTCATTGAAAAAAAGGCATTTTAGAAACCTTTACTGGTGGCTTTGAGAAGGGATATAATTCTAAAGATACAATCTAACAACATTTAATATTGTGAGGATTAAGTAGAAGCTCATTTTAGTGAGCCACTGACCTAGTAATGATATACTGTGTGTGTGGGTGTGCAGGTCAAACAGACAGACAAAGGCAGAGAGAGAGAGAGAGAGAGAGAGAATGTGAGAAAGAAAAAGAATAAGAATATGAATTATTGATTGTGGTTCTGAATTTGAAATGTTTTCTGCGTCAGTCTTTCATATCTGATACACCTTATGATACATTTTGAAGAGTCTTCAAGGCCACACTTTCATCAAAGTCAAGCACAAGATTAATAACGCAATTTGTCCTGGTAAAGAGAATCAGGAGGCAGAGGATGTTTTGTTTTGGTTTCTGAATTATCAAATTAAATATCTTTAAAAACTTGTTTATAAATATGAGATCCTTTAATAGTGCATGCTCTTAAATTTTCCTATATGATAATCTACTCTGAAAAGTTTCAGGTAAGGAGTATGATGTATGTGTGTATAATATTAACTTATAAAATAAGTGTTAAAAATAAGCTGAAGCATATTAACAATTTGAAGAGCTGATTTCAGCAAAAATCAACTTGAATTCAGCAATGCCAAACCAGAAGTGGATAGAAGCACTTTACCCACAGAAGATAGGGGAATGGCTTATATAATTATAGAAGGTGTGGATTCAAAGAAAGGAAAGTATTTTATCGGGTATTAAGCTTAAATCCTAGTTGGCTATTTGAGATTGGTTGTTCCTCAGCTTTAACTTTGTAACCTTGAAGCATTTACATCCTTAGATTTTGGTTTACTTAGGTAGGTCACCATGGTATTAGAGCCACCTCAGTCTAATGACCTCCCTGATTAACTTATTTAACAGATGTTAGTATTTGAAACACACTAATCAAGAATGTAAATTTTAGAGATGGCTACTGACAAATTATTAAAGGATTAAAATATGTTCACATAAAAGAATTATTTAGCATATAGAGTTTTAGGATAATTTCATTAAGGCAATGACAGATATTTAAGATAATATGGTTGTTCTGAAAGATTTTCTGGGTTCCAGTGACCAAACATGGATGAAGTTAATGAATCTGACAAGACCAAAAACCTAACACTATACAACAGAGCTATAATTCAACAGCATTGCCTGGTCCTGGGTCTCATACTTAATGAAAATCTCAGTTCCTATTCTGATTCTGGATATATACACATCTTCTTATGGAAATGCATTTTCATTTAACTTAGGTAGAATCCCAGGAGTGGAAATTAATAGGTTGTGCAGTGATTTTAATTTTTAACTTAGAATTTCATTAACTTAGAATCAATTTCTGCCATCATTGTTTTGTAGTTTTCAGTGTATATTCCTTTTGTTAAGTTTATTCCAGAGCCTTTTATTCCTTTTGATGTTATTGAATTGAATCTTTTCTTCTATCCCATGAAAGTATTCATATAAAACTATAGATCATGTTATTTGTGAGGTGTGACAGTTTTATTTTCTTTTTTTTTTCCTTTCCTATATAGGTGGGTTTTTTTGTGCTGCCTTTTTGCATTGTCAAGAACCAGCAACATAAAATAGAGACAGTGAGACAGTAGAGCATCACGTTCTTTTCTGGAAAATATTCCATTTTTTAAGTATGATATTAGCTCTAGCTGATTGCTGTTGTTTTTTTAATTTCTAGTTTTGTTTTGTTTTTCCCCTAAATGGTTTTTATCTTGACTAAAAAGTTCCTTTTTTTGTTTCTTTCCCAGTTTGTTGAGAAACCTGTTTTGAATAAGTTTGGGATTTATCAAATGCTACTTCATCTTTTGAGATGACCATGTTTGTGGCTTTTGTCGTTCTTTTGAGCAATATGGTATACGACGTGAAATTACCTTTTATGTTAAACCATATTTGACTTCTTGGAATAAATATCACTTGGTAGTGGTTCAAAAAATGTTATATACATTGCTATATTCAATTTACTATCATTTTATAGAATTGTCTGTGTGTGTGTGTGTGTGTGTATGTCTTTTATCTTTAAAAATATTTTTGAGAGAGAGAGAGAGTGAGTGAGTGGGGGAGAAGGGTAGGGGAAGGAGAGAAAGAATCCCAAGCAAGCTCCACACTCATTGCAGAGCCTGATGCACAGCTCCATCCCATGATCTTGGGACCATGACCTGAGCTGAAATCAAGAGTCTGATGCCCAACCTACTGAGCCACCCAGGTGCTCCTGTTTGTCTATATTTACCAGGGATATTTGTCTGTATTATTTTTATTTTTCTTGTGATGTCTTGGTTTTGTAAGTATCAGGTATCAGGGTATCAAGGTAATATTGATTTAATAGAACAGTACAGGAAGTATTTGCTCCTCTTCTGTTTTCTTTAAGATCTTTTTTTTGAAAGACTGACATTATTTTTTTTTCATTAAATGTTTTGTATATTTCAGCAATGTAATCTTCTGGGCCTAGGATATTTTGTGGAGAGATTTTTAATTACTAATTAAATTTATTTACTTGTTATGACTGTATTACAATATTCTTTCTTGAAAAAAAGTTTCAGTAATTTGTATCTTTTTTTTTAGAAATATGTTCAATTCATCTAAGTTGTCTTATTTGTTGACACACTGGTTCACAGTATTCTGTTATATTGTTTTTAATTCCTTTATCATTCATTGTAATACCTACTTTTTAAATTTTGATTTTAGTATTTTTTTCTTCTCTCCTTTTCACTTTGTCAGTCTAAGGTTTTTCAACTTTGCTGATCTTTAAAAAGTAGTAACTGTTCTTAATTGGTTTTCACTCTTTGATTTTATTGATTTTCATATTTATCTGCAATATTTGGTTTCCTGCTTATACTAGGTTTAGCTCTTCTTTTACTAATTTCTCAAGATTGCAATTGAGATTATTTTGAGTTAGTTCTTTGCTTTTACTATAGGTATTTAAAACTTGTTATGAACTGAATTATATCTCCCCCAAAATTCATATGTTGAAGACTTAATACTTAGTGTGTCTGTATTTGGAGATATCTTTAAAGAGGTCATTAAAAGTAAATGAGATATAAAGAGTGAGATCTAATCCAATAGGACTGTGTCCCTTTAGGAAAAGGCTGTGCACCAAAGATGTGCACATACAGAGGAAAGGCCCTATGAAAATAGCAAATAAACAAGCATATGCAAGCCAATGAGGGCACAGGAGAAACCAAATCTGCCAACATTTGGTGATCCTGGATCTCCAGCCTCCAGAATTGTGAGGAAATAAGCTTCTGGCATTTAAACCACCATCCTGTGGTATTTTGTGTAGCAGCCTTACACACTGATACTGAGCTACACATTTTTCCTATAGCATCCCTTTAGCTGCACCCCATTTGTTGTGATATGTTGTGGCTTTGTTTTCATTTAGCTCACAACATTTTCTAAATTCCCTGTGGTTTCCTCCTTAACCCCAAATTACTTTTATGTGTGTTGGTTAATTTCCATTTTTTACATGTGGATTCCCTAACTTCCTTATTGTGTGGCTTTCTAATTTAACTCTGATTTGCTCAGAGAGCATACTTCATATGATTTCAATGATTTTACACTTATTGAGGCTTGTTTTACAGCTTACCATATGTTCTATATTGGGACTGTTCTTTATCAGCTTTAGAAGAGTATGCTTTCTCCTACTGTTGGGTAGAGTGCTCTATATAGATATTACTTAGGTCTGTTTAGTTCATAATGTTTTCAAGTCTTCTATATAATACCGTTTTTTTCTACTTGTTTTACTCTTTAGTAGAGAGTCATTTATGTTTTTGTATTATTGTTAAATTGCCTATATATCTAATCTATTCTATCAGGTTTTGCTTCATGTATTTGGGGTCTCTTTTGTTAGGTGCACACATATATTTATAACTTTTATATCTGCTTGATATAAACTGACATTATAAACACTATAAAATGTTTAAACATTTGGTATAAACTTGATATATATATAAACAAGTATATATATAAACTTGATATATATATGTTTAAACTTGATATAGACATTATAAAATGTCTTTGATTTTCAGTAATTGTTTTTTGTCTAAAGTATAGTTATTTTTTTCAGATATTAATGCAGTCACTGAAGGTCTTTTATGGTTACTTTTGTATATTTTTCCTATATTTTCACTGTCAATTTATTTGTCATCAAATATGTGAACTGTGTGCTTCTTTTAAACAGTATGCAGTTATATCTTGCCTTCTATTCAGTCAGGCAACTATGCATTTAATTTGGAGTGTTACTCCATTCACATTTATTTATTTTTATAATGTTTATTTATTTTTGAAAGGCAGAGAGAGACAGAGCGCAAGGAGGGGAGGGACAGAGAGAGAGGGAGACACAGAATCTGAAGCAGGCTCCAGGGTCTGAACTGTCAGCACAGAGTTTCACGTGGGGCTCAAACTCACAAACTGTGAGATCATGACCTGAGCTGAATGAAGTCAGATGCTTAACCTACTGTGTCACCCAGGTGCCCCATATTATTCTATTTACATTTAATGTTGTGACTGATCTGGTTGGATAATGCCTGCTATTTTATTAATAAAAATATATATACATTACATATTAAGAAATATATATACATTATGCATATGTTACATTACGTATATATCATACATAACATAATCTCATGTCTTCTGTCTCCTTTATGCCAGATTCCCAGTTTTTTTACACTAAGTGGGTATTTTTAGTGTATCATTAATGTTTTTTATGTTTCAGTTTTTTTTTTTTTTACTCTAGTTTTGAATTGCTTTCTTTGGTGTTTGCTTTATGGCTCTATAAAATATGTTCTATAAATATAAACTATGCATGTACATGACTATAATGTCTATAATACGTATGGAAGTAATGTATTTGAAAATGATAGTCCTAGGAGGGTGGTCACTACATATGTTTGTGTGTGTGTGTGTGTGTGTGTGTGTGTGTGTGTATATGTATACACATATATATATATATATATATACACATATGTTTTTATGTCTTTATTAGTTCAGATATGAAATGATTTCAGAAAGGAGAAAATACACTTATCATTTATAGAACTGTACATAATTATTATTTCTAGTAGTCTTCTTTTCTTCTTGTGGTTATGAGTTACTGCTGTCGGGCAGTATTTTCTTTATAAGCCCAAAATATATTTTATAATTATTTTTATGCAATTTTCCTTTATGCAACTTTCTTTTAAATTTGTTAAAAGAAAATAATACATTGCCTCATAATTGTCTACATAATTACATTTATAAGTGATCTTTCTTTCTTTGAGAGGATTTGATTTGCCATCCAGTGTCATTTTCTCTGGAAAAATTTCTGATAGCATTTCTTCCAGAATAGTCCATCATGAAAGAACTCTCTCACTCTGCTTATCTAGGGATGCCTTTATTTCACGTTTGAAGGATAGTTACACTAGATATGGAAATATTGGTTGGTATGTTTTCCCTTTTTTCATCACTTGGAATATTCCATGTCACTGTCTCCTGGTTTCCATAGTTATTTCTGAGCAGCTATTAATCTTGTGTTCTTCTTGCTTGTAAGGATTTTAATTTTCTTTTGCTCCTATTTTTTGCCTTACCACATGACTGTGATGAGTCTACTTGGAAATCTTTTTACACTACCTGAAGTTTGTTGGGCTTATTGGAAGTACAGATAAATTATTTTCATCAAATTTGGGAATTTTCTGCTTCCACTTCTTCTTCCATCTTTCTCTTCATTAGGTGTATGCTGATGTATTCATTGATATCTTTTAGGTCTATGATTTCCCACTCACTATCCTCCATTCTTTTTTCCTTTCTTTTCTTCATATAGGATAGTCTCTATACTCAAGCTCATTGAGTCATTCTTCTGCCATCTCAAGTCTTCTCTAGTAAATTTATATTTTCAGTCATTGTAATTGTTTAACCCAGAGTATCCATTTGGCTTTGTTTTTAAAATGTTCATCTGTATTGATTATTTTCTATTTGATTGAGTAATCATTGTTGTACATGCTTCTAGTTATTTAATCATGGTTTATTTTAGTTCTTTGAAGATATTTATAACTCCCTCCTAAGTTCAACATATGAGACCCCCTCAGACAATTTTTCATTGATTTCTTTTTTTTTTTTTCCTGTCCATGGGTTAAAATTTCCTGTTTCTCCTTTTGTACATCTAATCTTTGTTATTGTTATTATTGAAAACTGGGCATTTGAGAGAACATATCAAAACAAATATTGACTCTGATTTTCCATTCCAGGGTGGTGCTTGTTGTTGGTCTTTTTATAGTTGTTTGTTTCCTTAGTGACTTGCCTTGCCCAATTGTGTATAGTCTACTACCCTCACAGTTTGCCTCTGTTAATTTTTTGTCCTTTCAATCATATTATATTCTAACCAGTCTTCCTTAGGGTTGTTGCTTGATCAGTGTTGCTCAGCTGTCAGCCAATGAATCAACAGAAATCTTGTTTTAACATCCTGAGCCAGTGTTTCACCATTGGCCAGCAGAGCTGTGTATAAGTTAGGGAATGTGTGAAAAACTAAAAGGGACTTTAGAAATGTTTTGCAGGCACTATTTACTTTGTTCACCAAGGATATACAATTACCCACAGATGTATTGCTTAATGGTCCCTCTTGGGCATGAGTTTAACTTTGTGCATGCACTAGCTTTCCATACAAACAGGGATAGGTTGAATCTTCAGACAGTATTTGGCTCTCTTTATCCTGATTTCCCTTCCAGATTCATGATTTGTGATTCTATTTTTTGCCCCAAATGGTAAAGAAATATTGGTATAGTTATTATGTTAATGTACCCTGATTATTTGCCATTGGAGTTGTTATCGTTTTTGATAATACTTCTGGAAATAAAATTTTTCACACTTTGATCCCATTAAAGCCATTTCCTTATGCTACCAGTCCTCTCTGACTGCCCCACCCTACTAAAACGTCTGTATTGAAGATACAGGGATAGAAGTATTGGGAGTAGGCCAGATAAAAATACCATACACTTCCACTTTTCTTCCTGTTGATCAGTACATTTTCTTAAGTAAGTCATCTGTCTTACGACTTTTTTCAATTTCCCAAGTCTTTAAATGGCTGTTTGAATGATTCTGTCCAGTTGCCATTGTTCTTTTGGGACAGGATTTGCTAAATCAATCATTCTGGAAGTCACTTACGCTCTTTTGATTTCAGTAATCCCAGCGTCTCTCATGGTGGTGGTGGTAATTTACCATTACTCCTCAGGTTTGGAACTTGTAAGTGTCTTAGCCAGATAAATTTATTTTTCCTGGTTTTCACTTATTCTTTTTGAAGATGTTGTAAGAAACCATGTTGTGATGATCTATTTTCATATCTAGACTTATAATACCACTTTCAAGGAATTCTTAATTTCCATGTCTACAGAATACTCTGTAATTTAAAAAAAAAAATTAACATGTATTCATTTTTGAGAGACACAGAGACAGAGACAGAGCATGAGTGGGGGAGGGGTAGAGAGAGGGGGAGACAGAATCCGAAGCAGGCTCCAGGCTCTGAGCCATCAGCACAGAGCCCGACACGGGGCTCGAACCCACGAACTGTGAGATCATGACCTGACGGGAAGTCAAGAGTCTGACGTTTAACTGACTGAGCCACCCGGCACCCCTGTAATTCTTTTTTTATCTATATATTGCTATTCCAATTTGCACAGATCTATGAAATGCTAAATTTGAAGAATCTTGTTTTCAAAAAAAAAAGTTTTTGGCAAAATGGCAAGAGCTACATCGACTTAATAAGAACTGCTGCTATAATACAATATGCTCACTCTGCCCCCCCCCCTTTTTTTAAATCTCTTACTTTTCATATTATCTTTCTGATTTGTTTTGGGGTGGGTCGGTGATATTATCAGGAAACAAGCTGCTTCTAGATTATCTGAAACCTGAAAAAGGCTTGCCTGTTTAAAAGAATGTAAATTTCTTCATTTCACTGATATAAAGAATCTAAATTTCTTCATCACATTGATGTAAATTTTTTCATTACATTTCACAGGATGCAATGTTCCTATTGGTTACTAAACTTCTGAATATTTCTATTTAACCACTTCATGAACACTTTCATATGAACTCAGTTCCAGATGTTGGTTGCCTCTCATTTGGATGGTTACAGTCTTATTTTGAAACATTTCTCCTTTTATTCCTCCTGATTGTGTGTGCAGAAAACACTAAAATGCCTGTTAACTGGCAAATCATTTCTTTCTTGTATTCACATGTTTATTTCATCCAGCAGTATTATTAGATATATACTGTGTACCAACACAGTGCTATGCTCAGGGGGCATACTCACAAATAACCACTTCCCCTGGATGTATGTCTATAGTCAAAACAAAATGTGGTGCACAAACACCTAACTTCCAGAAAACTGTAATAGTTTGCATTAAATATACATATCACATTGTATGTTATGAAGTTCTAATGTATATCCATTTTCTACCTAAAGTTCTTACATATAATTGGAGATCAGTTTCAATTTTAATGCAAACTGTGAAAGGAAAGAGTCTAAATTTTAATTCAGCCCAAGAAGCCATTTGTGTGCAGACATATAACTATAAATATTTAACTTTAATGCCATATTGAATAAATCCATATGAGAAGATGATGATGTCTATTAGAATGAATAAGATCTGCAAGAACAGTCTAGTTGTGTGGTCTTTGTCCAGAATTTCTTTTTTTTTCTGAAATCATTTAAATTCTTAGTGTTAGGCTTTACATTGGCAAAGTGGAATAGTATGCATTATACTCTTCCAAAAGGAATTTGGAGGTGGGAATAAAATAAAAAAAAATAAAGTATTTAAACAAGATGATAGTATATCAATTTGGGTTGTTACAAAAAGATCAAAGTCATTTTATTTATTATTTTTCATATCATCTGGATGTTTCATATATTGTATTTTTAAAATTTTAATACATGAATAATAAAATTTTATAAGTATAGCAATGACATAAATCAAACCTAGATTTTGTTTTTAAAATGTGTCTTTTAATTCTTTTAACAAATCACTCTAGTTTCACTGTAATTGGTAAGTCTAAGTTGGATATATATTTTTTTTAAAATGCTTTCTATGGAAAGCAGGAGAAAGATTGTAGACACTGTTATTCAGAAAAAAATACACATAAACCTCTAGAGTACTCAAATGTTCACTATGGCCCTCTAATTTTGAGCTCTTCGCTGTGATGACAGTCTATTCTTTCCAAAAGCTTCTGCCTTCCACCTGCTGCCACTTCTGCCCATAGTCCTTGTTCCCCTGTCAGTATCTCCTTTGCTAAATTTAAAACTGAATAATGAGGTCACCCACACGGCCTTCTTCTCCTAGGACTTTTGAAAGCTAAGACTTTTTTTTTAACGTTCAAACTGTGTCTCAAATTCAATTCCTATGATGACATTATGACACCCTGAATAAAAATAAGAATGGCTTGTCTGGAATTTTATATTAAATTTTAATAAGAAGTGTATTTCATGGTATTTTGATTTTTGTTTGGAGAGAATTTTTATAAAACAGTGTAAGAAGTCTGACTTTTACCTGGGTACACTGCTCAATTTTTTTTTCTTAGAAATGCTGTTTATTTTTAAATTCTCATATGGCAAAATTAGATCTTTTTTGCATACAGGTCCGTGAATTTTAAAATATGTATAGATTCAAGTGACCACCAGCAGTCATGATACAGTGTAAGTTCCAACATCCCCCAAATTACCTCATATTATCCCTTTATACTGCACCTGCCCACCTAACCCTGGCAACCATCAATCTGTTCTCCCTCAGATAAGTTTTGGTTTTTTATTGGAGAACATTACATACATGGAATTATAAAGTATGTAACCTTGTAAGGCTGGCACTTTGTACTTAGTATAATACCCTTGAGACTTATCTGAGTTATTGTATATACCATAGTTTGTTATTCTGTGTTTGTTGGAATACCGTTGTGTGGCTGTACCACAGTTTATTACTTTTTAACAATAATTTTTTTTAATTTTTTTACTTTTATTTTTAAAATATTATTAAGTTGTTTATGTTAATTCCAGTGTCATTAATGAACAGTGTTATATTAGTTTCAGGTGTACCGTACAGTAATTTCACAATTCTATACATTACTCAGTGCTCATCATGATAAATATACTTTATTTTAACATATTTTAACGTTTATTCACTTTTTGAGAGACAGAGACAGAGTGTGAACAGGGCAGGGCAGAGAGAGAGAGAGGGAGACACAGAATCCAAAGCAGGCTCCAGGCTCTGAGCCTTCAACACTGAGCTTTAATGCATGGTTCAAACTCACAAACCATGAAATCATGACCTGAGCTGAAGTTGAACACTTAACTGACCAAGCCATCCAGGCTCCCCTGGTAAGCATACTCTTAATTCCCTTCACATATTCTCTTCACAAACCATCAGTTTGTTCTCTATAGTTAAGAGTCTGTTTCTTGGTTTCCCTCTCTCTCTTTCTCCTTTTGAACAGATCACTGAAATGGACCAGAGTTGTTTTTTGTTTTAATAGAATGTGGATCTTTACATTTCTTACACAAATGCATTCTTTCTTTTTTTTTTTCTTTTAAGGGGCCAACTTTTTTTTTTTTAAGTTTATTTACTTTAAGAGAGAGAGAGAGCGAGCAGGGGAGTGGTACAGAGAGAAGGAGAGAGACAATCCCAAGTAGGCTCCATACTGTCATTGAGGAGTCCAATGTCAGGCTCAAACCCACAAACCATGAGATCATGACTTAAGCCAAAATCTAGAGTCAGAAGCTTAACTGACTGAGCCACCCAGGCACCCCCAGATGCATTTCTTAAAATCTATTTTAGTCACTATCCTACTTTTGGACAGTATTCCATATTAATTAATGAAAATCTGATCATATTTCCTGATAATGCTCTAAATTTATATGCACAATAAGAGGACAAATGAGGGGCACCTGGGTGGCTCAGTGGGTTGAGCATCCAACTTTGGCTCAGGTCATGATCTCACGGCTTATGGGTTCAAGCCCCACGTTGGGCTCTGTGCTGACAGCTTGGAAACTGGAGCCTGCTTTGGATTCTGTGTCTCCCTCTCTCCCTGTCCCTCCTCCGCTCTTTCTCTCTCTCTCTCTCATTCCCACTCTCTCTCTCAAAAATCAATAAACATTAAAAAAAATAGGAAGATTGACGACTTTTTCAGAAGTGATACTGAGTCATGTGAAGAAGATATGGACATTTCCCTTCAGGTTATATTAAAAGTCAATATCTATAAACATAGTATCTGACCTGTTCAGGTCTGTCTGACAGATTCAACAATGGTTCCAGTTGATCAGCCACCCTAGGAAAATTCTAATTGTGACAATTTTCGGAAATGCAATAGGCTTAACTTAATGGATTTCTGCTTTCAGCTTTACCTCTGACTTCAAAGGCTACAGAAGCACAGCTATTGTCAAGGTTTATTGAATATGAAATATTGCTAGAAGATATATGAAATCCCTTTAATTGAAATGAGACAAAAATGGAAATGTGGCTTATCTCATGTATTTATTTATTTTTCTTGGTCTCAATTCCTTTTTAAAATTTTTTTTTCAACGTTTATTTATTTTTGGGACAGAGAGAGACAGAGCATGAACGGGCGAGGGGCAGAGAGAGAGGAAGACACAGAATCGGAAACAGGCTCCAGGCTCCGAGCCATCAGCCCAGAGCCCGATGCGGGGCTCGAACTCACGGACCGCGAGATCGTGACCTGGCTGAAGTCAGATGCTTAACCGACTGCGCCACCCAGGTGCCCCATCTTGGTCTCAATTCCTAACATGGCATTCTAACTGTGGTACCTCAAATATCAATACCCAGCTGTAGAATAAAACATTTAAGGCTTGATATGTAATCAGGGTTAAGTAAATTGTTCTTTGGTATGTATCCAAATGGGTTTTCTATGCCCAACAAAATCAGACCTAAAGAAGATGAATGAATATGCTTGAAATTCCCTTGAGAGTATATTACTGTCTTCATGAGATTTAAATCTGCATTCATCTGTGGTGATTATATCCCCATTTTTGATGACGAAAGTCAAAATAAAGCTATTTTTACATTTCTGTTTGAGCATATAGTTAATTAAATTCAAAAGTTATTTTATATTGACTAAATAGTATGTAGAATTATAGGTAATTATAAGTGGAAGGAAACAGAGTTAATATATGATATGTATATATTTATATCTATCAAATGAGATAAGAAGTTTGTTGACTTGACCAAGATCAAGAATCTAGATCCATAAGCAGAAATCAGTAATTCTAATTTAAATTATGTCTTCTTTCCAATACACATATTTACTTTTTTAGTTCCAACTGCTAATAATATGATCATTGCATCTACATTTATTGAACATTTAATGCGAGCTAGCAATTTCACTAAAAAATACTAAGTGGAAATTTTTATAGTTTAACCAACAGGAATTTGCAATTCACACTTATCCAAGATTTATTAAAAGGTATGTAAATTGGCTAAGCAATCATCACCCACATGTAGCCCAGAGAAAGCTAAAGATCTAACAAGAGTTCTATCCATTGATTTATATGAATTGAGAATGCTAAGCATTTTTCTTTCTCTCTCCATTCCTGCACTCAACTCTACCTCCAATCCAACTCAGATAGCCCCGAAAGAACTCTTTGAGATAGCAGGAGTAGTAATCTCCAAGACAGAAGATCTGAATACTGACCCTGGGTCAATGATTGATAAGTTTCAGAAACTCTTATATTAACTCCAGGGTGCTTCTTGAGTGGGGCACAAGAGAATTATTAATATCAAGTAGCACACGTCCTTGGAATTTAGGAAGCTTAAATGTCTAATTGTCTGCTAGAAAATTCAGAAGAGGTGGGTTGGCTTAATCAGCTTTCAGTGGCATGGAAGAAAATGAATATATGGGTGAATATAGCTTGTTCTTCCAGGTTTTGATTTTTTGGGTGAGCCACATGTAAAATAAAGAAGGTAGTCAGGCTCAAGTTGGTTGGCTGATGGAGGAAGGGCACCTAAGGTTATAGAATATGGTCAAGAACAGTGAGTGTTGCAAGAGTTCAAAAATCACTGTTTCTTTCATTTTCACAGGGAATGAAAATAATGTTAAGTCCATTCTATGAAATATAAATTTGAAGATATGGTAAAAATCTCTTCATGATTTCCTTGCCTAAAGAAGAGACTTAAGTAGAATTTAGTTAAAGTATGGGGCAAAAAAATCATTAATTGCATGTTATTATCAATAAATGTTCTACTCACCTATTTTATTCTAAGAAGTTAAAAGAAAAATAAAAAAATGGATCTTTCTAACAGATACTAAATTGGATACAAAAGTTTATTCCCCTTAGCTTGTACAAAAATTTATAGACATCTAGAATTTTCTGTCAGTTTTCTCCCTTTTGTTGAGGCAAAAAGTATAAGGTCATCCAAGAAACAATGATACAACATTGTGAAGGAAACATTATGTTAAATAAAATTATTTTAACAAGTCAATTACATTTAATAATTCTTGTAATTTTTGTTGTTTTGTTTCTAAATCATAATTACTAGTATAAGGTTAGAAATAAGGTGATTTTTTTAAAAAACGATGAAATAAAGAAAATGCAGATGAGAAAAGATACGGTATATTGTATATAATTTATTGTATAAAGTAGAGCCACTCTGAGGTATATTTAAAATGTGAATGTTCAGGGGCATCTGTGTGGCTCAGTCGGTTAAGGGTCCGACTTCAGCTCAGGTCATGATCTCACTGCTGGTGAGTTCGGACACCGCGTCGGGGTCTGTACTGACAGCTCGAGGGCAGCAGCCTGCTTCGAATTCTGTGTCTCCCTCTCTCTCTGCCCCTCCCCCACTCGCTCTGTGTCCTCTCTCTCTCTCTCTGAAATAAAAACGTTAATTAAAAAAAAATGTGAATGTTTTCACAACACACACAAAGGTAATTACATGATGTGATGAAACTGTTAGGTAACATATGGTAGTATTCATATTGCAATATATATGTACCAAAAAATGCACTGTACGCCTAAAGTTTATACAATGTTTTATATCAATTATAATGCAATAAAGCTGGAAAAAATGTAAGCATTTAGTAAACACAAATATTCTAAAATGTTTTTATTTTGTAATAGATGGCAGTGATTCTTAGCATCATCCCTCATGATTTCAACAGTGACAAAAAAACTGAATTTGCTAGTTAGCTTGATTTAAGTTAAATTTCTTGGTTACATAATATAATGAAGTTATTTTGGACAAGACATTAAACTTGCTATTTTGGTTTAAACTTTCTATGGGGCACCTGGGTGGCTCAGTTGGTTAAGTATTTGATTTAGGCTAAGGTGATGTCATGAGATCATGAGATCATGATGATCTCATGGTTTGTGAGTCTGAGCCCCATGTTGGGCTCTGTGCTGACATCTCTCTCAGAGCCTGGAGCCTGCTTTGTATCTGTGTCTCCCTCTCTCTCTTTCCCTCCCCTGCTTGTTCTCTGTCTCTGTCTCTCTCAAAAATAAATGAACATTAAAAAAAAAAACTTTCTATAGCACTAAGTAGATTTTTTTTCCCCTGATATAGAAACATTCTAGATTTTTTAACCCATGGGCAGAAGTGCCCCCTTGCAAATTACGTATTTCATAGTTGTAGATTATTTGGCTCGTCTTCTTTAAAAATCATTTTTTTCACCTAACTTACATTAGTGAATGTATCACTCACTTTTTATTGTGCAATACAATGTAATTTTAAGCAATATAACCTTTTTAAACCAGTCCATAAGTCTATAGGTGGGTTTCGTCTTGCAAGATGAGCTAATGTAGGATTCTCCCTTGTGTTTGCTGCCAACTGAAAGATGGGCAAGTGACTATGTAATATAGGATGGCCTAACTAACAGGTAGTTACATAGTCCCTAGCAGGAATTCCTTGGTTCTCCTCTATTTGACTCCAAGTGTTCCAGAGGTCTTGTTTAGGCTAGTCACAGCACAGTCTTAGGGCTCCAAGCACAGCAAGAGAATTCAAGTCCCAAGGAGCAAACTCTGTTCAAGTCTTCTCCTGTGTCATGTCTGATATTTCCATTGTTCAAAGCAACTTGTGTGTCCAACCCAATGGAAGAGTGAAGATTTCATAAGTTATATTTATTTTCCATCCCCAATTCACTGTGGCATTTCAGATAATACAGAGAAGTAGTATAACATCTCATTCATGTTATTACATGTAAGGCAAATTAACCATTAGCCTATTTACTCAGAATAGAGTAAATTCCTTTCTGCAAAGAAAACTATAGAAACTTCCTTTATAGTTTTATTTAAAGTCCTTTGTTAACAAAAAACTTAACAAAAGCAAAAGTAATTTGTTAAGCTCATCTGTTTTCTCCTACTTGTCAGTTCTCATTCAGAGAAGGAAAATGGATGAGGGATCAAGTAAAATTCTACAGAAAAAAAATCATGTTGTAAAAATAAAAAAAAATTGCTACCGCCAGAGAATATATATTTACATCATTAAATAAAATGAATTGAAGGAGTTGAATTTTCTATGCTTGTATATAAATGATTAGGAGAAAATCTGAGATTGAGTATTTATAGAACATACTCTTCTCAAGCACAAATCACAGTATAACTCTAAAAGGATAAGTAAAACCTTTCTCCCAAGTGAACAGTTCTATTGAGAAAGTTACTACTTGATGAAAGTTTTGCAGCCATGAATTTAAGCTGATATGGAAAACTTATGTAGTAACGGTTTTATTTGAGAACTTAATTGGCTAATTATATTTATACTACTTAAAGGAAACAGGTTATCAAAAAGTAGAGACTTCTCTTTCTGCAGCTTCTTTATTGGTGTATGGAAATACAACCAATTTCCGTGCATTGATTTTATATCCTGCAACTCTGAATTCATGGATCAGCTCTAGCATTTTTTGGTGGAATATTTTGGGTTTTCCATAGATACTATCATGTTGTCTGTGAAGAATGAAAGTTTTACTTCCTTCTTGTTGATTTGGATGCCTTTTAGTTCTTTGTGTCGTCTGATTGCTGAGGTTAGGTCCCCCAATATCAGGCTGAATAACAGTGGTGATAGTGGACATCCTTGTTGTGTTCTTGACCTTAGGGGGAAAGCTCTCAGTTTTTCTCCATTGAGGATAATATTAGTGGTGGGTCTTTCATAAATAGCTTTATGATCCTGAGGTATGATCCTTCTGTCCCTACTTTCGCAAGGGGTTTTAATCAAGAAAGGATGCTGTATTTTGTTAAATGCCTTTGATCTCATTTACAACTGCACCAAAAAAAAAAATAAAATGTCTAGGAATAAGCCTAACCAAAGAGGTGAAAAATCTATACACTGAAAGACTATAGAAAACTTACGAAAGAAATTGGAGAAGACACACAAAAAAATGGAAAAATATTCCATACTTATGGATTGGAAGAACAAATATTGTTAAAATGTTGATACTACCCAAAGCGATCTACATGTTCAATGCAATCCCTATTAAGTAACACCAACATTCATCATCGAGCTAAAACAAACAATCCTAAAATTTGTATGGAATCAGAAAAGATGCCGAATAGCCAAAGCAATCCTGAAAAAGAACACCAAAGC
The DNA here is from genome assembly GCF_027475565.1 of Acinonyx jubatus. NCBI lineage: Eukaryota > Metazoa > Chordata > Mammalia > Carnivora > Felidae > Acinonyx > Acinonyx jubatus. The sequence goes on from NC_069383.1 coordinate 31,495,848, forward strand.
TGGAAGCATCACAATTCCAGACTTCAAGATGCATTACAAAGCTATAATCATCAAGACAGCATGGTACTGGCACAAAAACAGACACTTAGGTCAACAAAACAGAATAGAGAACCCAGAAATGGGCCCATAAATGTATGGCCAACTAATCTTTGATAAAGCAGAAAATAATACCAATGGAACAAAGAGAATCTCTTCAGCAAATGATGATGGAAAAATTGGACAGCAACGTTCAGAAGAAAGAACCTGGACCACTTTCTTACACCATATATAAAAATAAACTCAAAATGGATGAAAGACCTAAATGTAAGACAGCAAGCCTGTGGGTAATAAGCTTAGGAATCCCCTGGGCTAACACCAATGGGTTAACAAGGCATAAAGAAGTACAAAGCCATAGGATGCTTATACCCAAGTTTGGGTATACAAGATCAGGACCCTAAGATAGAGCAGGGAGGTGCAAAGACACCCAGGATGGGGTGGGGGAGTAAAGGCACCCAGAATAGGGAGGGGGCAAAATCTCCCAATACAAAGGTATATGAGGTAAGCAAGATGAGACATTCAGAGTGAAAATGCATGTCAATTTGTATTATAGCAGAAAGTTGCTTTCTCAGGAGGGAAGGACCAAGGTAGGCAAACAGGTAAATAGGGCTATAGACCACTGCACTGCGGGTGATGCTGCCCAGAGTGGAGCTGATTTACAAAAGAAAAGGTGCCTTATTAACCCTGAGGTCACATGTCCTATCTGTCTCATCACCTAGGCTACCTAAGATAAACAGAGGTGGTGCCTCATGTCTGCTGTAAACAACCTTCCACCCAACTGCCCAGCACCAGGATTGTGTTTTGTATTAACCCAAACCCCTAACTCTGAATATCTTCAAGACCTGCTTCCCTCACGTCCCCAAATTAATGTTCACAGTTTCATGGTCTCTTTGTGCTCACCTGTCACCATGTTTGTAAGTCTTCTGATCCTAATAAAAACGGGGCAAGGACCCTTATTTGGGGCTCTTGTCTTTTTGTGGACATTAGCTTTTGACATTAGCTTGTGGACATCTCTTGCTTTTGATCCTGCATCCTGCTCTCTTGCTGGCCAAGAGAAAACTTTAGACTCAGAGTCTATGACAGAAGCCATCAAAATCCAGAGGAGAAAGCAGGTAAAAACCTATCTGACCTCTGCCACAGCAACTTCTTATTCAACATGTCTCTGGAGGCAAAGGAAACAGAAGGAAAAAAGGAACTATTGGGACCTCATCAAGATAAAAAGCTTCTGCACTGCAAAAGAAACAATTGGTAAAACTAAAAGGCAACAGACAGAATGGGAGAAGATATTTACAAATGACATATTAGACAAAGGGTTAGTATACAAAATCTATAGAGAACTTATCAAACTCAACACCCAAAAAACAAATAATCCAATGAAGAAATGGGCAAAAGCCATGAATAAACACTTTTCCAAAGAAGACATCCTGATGGCTAACAGACACATGAAAAAATGCTCAACATCATTCATCATCAGGGACATACAAATCAAAACCACAATGAGATATCACCTCACCCCAGTCAGAATGGCTAAAATTAACAACTCAGGCAATAACAGATGTTGGCAAGGATGCGGAGAAAGAGAAACCCTTTTGTACTGCTGGTGGTAATGCAAACTAGTGCAGCCACTCTGGAAAACAGTATGAAGGTTCCTCAAAAAGTTAAAAATAGAACTACCCTATGACCCAGCAATTGCCCTACTAGGTTTTTAATCCAAAGGATACAGGTGTGCTGTTTTGAAGTGGCACATGTACCCTAATGTTTATAGCAGTGGTATCAACAATAGCCAAAGTATAGAAAGAGCCCAATATCCATCAACAGATGACAAATATCCATCGACAGATGAATAAGGAAGATGCAGTGTGTATGTGTGTGTGTGTATGCACACACACACACACACACACACATATACATACACACACACACACACACACACACACACACAATGGAGCATTACTCGGTAATAAAAAAGAATGAGAACCTGCCATTTGCAACAATGTGGATGGAACTAGAGTATATTATGATAAATGAAATTAGGCAGAGAAGGACAAATATCATATGACTTCACTCATATATGGAATTTAACATACAAAACAGATGAACATAAGAGAAGGGAAGCAAAAATAATATAAAAACAGGGAGTAGACAAAACATAAGACACTCAAATATAGGAACAAACTGAGGGTTAAGTAAGACACTTGTTGCTATGAGCACTGGGTGTTATATGTAGGTGATAAATCCCTGAATTCTACTCCTGAAATAATTATTGCACTATATGCTAACTAACTTGGATATAAATTTGAAAATGAATTAATTAAAAAGTAAAGACTTTATCATTTCTCTTGTAAGAGTCTATACTCTATTGCATTCTTTTCCAGCTTTATTCAGGAATAATTAAAAGATAAAAAAGTACATATTTAAAATGACATCTTGATATATATATATACACACACACACACACACATTGGAGATGATTGCCACAATCAAGTGAATTAACCTATCTACAACCTCACATAGTTACCATTTTCTTTCTTACTTCCTTCCTTTTTCTTTTACTCTCCTTATCCCTCCCTATCCAACTTCCTTTTCTCCCTCTTTTTCTTTCTGTTGAAAACACTTAATAAGACCTACCCTCTTAGCAAAGTTCAAGTATACAATATAGTATTATTAGCTACTGCTACCATACTGTACATTAGATCTCTAAAATTCATACATCTGTATAACTGAAACTTTGTACACTTTGACCAATATCTCTCCACTTCTCTCGACCCTAGCTCATGGCAACTACCATTCTCCTCCCTGCTTTTATAAACTTGACTATTTTAGATTCAACATATAAGGGAAATTATACAGTATTTCTCTTTTTATGTTGAGCTTACTTCATTTAGCATGTTCTCCAAATACATCCATTTTGTTGCAAATGGAAGGATTTCCTTTCTAAGGCTGAACAATATTCCTGTGTCTGTGTGTGTGTGCGTGTGGGCATGTGCACGCGTGTGTGTGCGTGTGTGTGTGTGTGTGTGTCTGTATATCACATTTTCTTTTCATTCATCAACAAACATTTAAGTTGTTTCCATATCTTGGCTATTATGAACAATGTTGCAGTGAACAAGGGAATGCAGACATCTCTTTAAGATGATGATTTCATTTCTTTGAAATACATATCCAGAAGTGAGATGGCTAGATCATACTGTAGTTCTATTTTTAATTTTGGGGGAAGCTCCAAACTCTTTTCCATAATTACTATACCAATCTACATTCCCACCAATACGGAACAAGTTTTCCCTTTATTCTACATTCTTGCCAACACTTATTTTTGTCTTTTTGGTAATAGCCATTCCAGTAAGTCTGAAGTGATATATCATTTTGATTTTAATTTCCATTTTTATAATTAGTGAAGTTGAGAATATTTTCATATACCTATTGGTATATAATATACTTGTTTATCTTCTTTTAAGAAATGTCTCTTCAGGTCCAATACTCATTTTTTAAATCACTGTATTCTAGTTCCTTGTATATTTTGTTGGTTATTAACTCCTTATCAGATATGTAGTTTGCAAATATTTTCTCCCATTTTATAGGTTGCCTTTCACTCTATTGATTGCTTCCCTTGTTATACAGATTCCTTTTAATTTGATATATCACTTATCTAATTTTGCTTTTGTTCCCTGTGCTTTTGATGTCATATCCAAAAACACATTGTCAAGATCAACATGATAAAAAATTTTCCTTTGTTTTCTTTTAGTTTCATGTTTTCAGGTCTTAGCTTTAAGTCTTTAATCCATTTTGAGTAGTTTTTTTTTTAATTTTTTTTTAACATTTGTTTATTTTTGAGACAGAGAGAGACAGTATGAACGGGATAGGGTCAGAGAGAGGGAGACACAGAATCTGAAACAGGCTCCAGGCTCTGAGCTGTCAGCACAGAGCCCAACGCGGGGCTCAAACTCACGAGCGGTGAGATCATGACCTGAGCCGAAGTCGGCCGCTTAACCGACTGAGCCACCCAGGCGCCCATTGAGTAGATTTTTGTATATGAAGTGAGATAAAGGTCCAATCTCGTTCTTTTGTATGTGGATTTCTAGTTTTTCCAACATCGTTTGTTGACCCTTTCCCAATTCTGTGTTCTTGGCACACTTGTCAGATCATAAATGTGTGGATTTCTCAGCTCTCTAGGCTGTTCCACCTGTCTCTATGTTTGTATTTCTGCCAGTACTATATTGTTTGGACTACTTCAGCTCTGTAATATATTTTGAAATCAGGATGTAGATATTTCCAGTTTTGTTCTTTTCACTCAAGATTGTTTTGGCTATTCAGGGTCTTTTATATTTCTATATGAGCTTTAGGACTGATTTTCTGTCTTTGTAAAGAACACTTCGAGATTTCAAGAGGAATTGCATTGAATCTGTAGATCACTTTGGGCATTATGGGCATTTTAACAATATTAACTCTTCCAAATCATGAGCACAGAATGTCTTTCTCTATATCTGTGTCATTTTAAATTTTCTTTTTTCAGAATGCTTTGTTTTATAATTTCAGTATACAAGTCTTTCATTTCTTTGGCTAAGTTAATTCCTAATATTTCATTCTTTTTTGACATTATTATAAAGGGGACTGCTTTTTAAAAAATATTTTATATATATATTATTCTTTTTTATTGAAGTATAGTTGACATACAATGTTACATTAGTTTCAGGTGTACAATATAGTGATTTGATGAGTTTATATTTTCAGCTATGCTCACCACAAGTGTAGTTACCATCTGTCACCATATAACACTATTATATTACCATTGTTATATTCCCTATGTTGTACCTTTTACCCATGTCACTTATTCATTCTGGGATTTCTTTCTTCATCTCCTTTTTGTATAGTTTGTTTTTAGTGTATAGAAATGCAATTGTTGGGCACCTGGCTGTCTCAGTCAGTTAAACGTCTGACTTTGGAGCCGGCTTTGGCTCCTCTGTCCCCATCTTCTCTCTGCCCTCCCCCACTCATGTACACTCTCCTTCTCTCTCTCTCTCTCAAAAGTAAATAAAAACATTAAAAAACAAATGAAATTGATTTTTGTTATGGTGATTTTGTATTCTGCAACTTTCCTGAGTTCATTGATTATTTCTAACAGCTTTTTGGGGGGTTATCTTGACGGTTTTCTGCATATGTTGTTATATCATATGCAAAAGAGATAATTTTACTTTTTCCTTTCTGATTTGGAATACTTTATTTATGTATGTATGTATGTATGTATGTATGTATGTTTAATTGTTCTGGCTAGGCCTTCTACAACTATTTTGGATAGAAGCTCACTATAACAATATTATTTAATGAAAGTAATACTTATTACTTTTCCTGAATTCCTTTTCACTTTTTTCTATATTCTTTTTAAAATATATTTTTCATCTCTAATCAATTGTCACAGTTTAAAGATTGTCTATCACATACAGACATAATTTTAGAAATGAATCTTGAAAATTGCTTTTCAAAAAAATCCTTCATCTAAAATGAGCAAATTGAAAACTACAGTTTTGGGGAGAATAGTGCTTTGTGAGACCACAGAATATACGCCATCTCTATTTGCAATGATAACATGTAGACAGCTAAGCAATTTTTTAAAAAGGATTAAACCCATATTAAAGTGAGTTGGTTTTTTTTTTATATACAACTTCACTGACATTTGGTTTCTACTTCAAAATGCCAAAACAGCTAGTAGAAAATAAAACTAAAATAGAAACATAAAACAATGCAGCACAAAAATACCCTAGCAAAACAAGTCTGTAAGCACACTGTTTCTATTTGTTACTCCTTAATTTACTGAATCCATTTTTGAGCAGAGCGATCTTAATTCTTCATGTCATGTAATGGTATATGGAAATTAAGGGTCTTCATAATAATAATGACTACTACTTCTACATTGACTACTACTTCTACATTTACTACTAGTACTACAAAGACTATTTTTTTTCTTTTGAAACCACCTTAAATACCAGTTACTTCACAAGGCACTTTTTATGAACATAAAAATTCAGCCAGTGACCCTGTGCACTGGTTTTATTATTTTTCCTCCACTTACCAGATGAAAGAAATGGGACGCAAACAAAAGATATCACAAAAACGAAGCAGAAACAGAATTTAAGCTTAAAAAAGATTTCTGCTCTCAGACTTTTTTGAGCTTTTATATTTTATTCATTTAACTTTTAAAACATTACTGTAATTGAATATCAATACAAAAATTTCAGGAGGTAGTGAGGATATTATTATAGCCCTTCACTCATTCCCTATGACACATAAAAATGCAAGCAATGAGCATTATACATTGGCCCCTATTAAGTATGCTGGTCTGCCTCTCAGAAGATGTCCAGGTATCGGGTATAGAACAGAAAAATCATCTGTAGTGTAAGCAGCTTGTTTATTTGTTGCTGTTTGTTTTTTTTTTCTAATGCTCCTGGTAAGATTCATTTTCAGAAAATTTCCGTGTTCTCATCTATGCACCTAATAACCTATCTTCACAAAAGTTCACAACAGAAAAATGCTATTTGAGTGAAGTCCTTTATAGTTACAAAAGCAAGGTAAATAGCAGTAAGAGCAAATGTTTCCTTAGGAAGAAGCCAACTCTAGGTATTTATTAGGCATTTAAATTTAAGTGATGTGAAGTCACACTCTATGTTGGCAAAGGTAGATGGATGCTCCTGACAGATCCTTGCCAAAATGTGTGTGCTAGTATTCTAATAATCTGGTGTGTATATGTAGAAAGCTACTTTGTATATTGCCTTCTGCCCAATAAACTTTCTATATTAACAGTATATTTTATATTATTAGTAGTAATATTATACTATATTATTAGTACTAATAATTCATTTTCTAGATTATTGTGATATTATAAATTCATGATAATGTGGTCTGAAAATAATAAATATCTGCATTTCTTCATTTCCAATAATTACCATTTTCATTTATTATGTATGCACTAGAATAGCTGAAATATTGATGAATAGCAGAGGTGATGATTTTGCAATTTACATTATGCCCAATCATAAGAACAAATACTGCAATATTTCAAATCAACTGTTGTATTTGCTGAAATTTTTAAATATTGCAGATGTTTTTCATCAGCTTAAGGAAGCTCTATTCTATTATTATTTTGTGGAATTATTATTATTACTCTACACTAAATTATACAAAAGGCTTCTTCTGTACCAAATTAGGCACACATTTAATTTTTCAACTTTTTTAACATGGAATTTTAACTATCATTTATATAGGATGAATCAGCTTAATGAACAAACTTGTGCTTTTATTTTCTCTGATACACAATTACTATTATTTTATTTCTTACTTTCTGGTACTATCTTGTTTCTTTCTTACTTTCCTTCTACTTTCTTTGGATTTATTTTCAGTGAGGATGTTAGTTTTACTCCAAATAACTGTTTCACTATTATAAGTGGAAAGCCTCTTGAACTTTGTATTTCAAATTTGAGGCAATCAATAAACCTTAATTAACAGGATGACTTAAATTTTAAGGCCAAATTGTCCTCATGAGAATATCCTAACAAAAATGTTTTAGTTGTTCCAATTTTATTATTGGTCATTCCAGAAATGTGAATTGCCACTGCACACAATTCGGTGTTACTGTTTTTTTTTTTCCAGATTTTATACATATCCATGGGACTATATTTAAAAAGGATATCGGAAACTGAAATTTTATAATCTGAGTTTCTCTGTCATCATTTTTTCATCCTTTATTTAAAAAAACAACAACAAAAGAAATTTTGTTTGTTTAGCAATTACCTTGAGTTTGCAGATGGATGAAGATACTCTGATAATGCACAGGTTGCCATTTTTCCAAGATTTTATCATCTAAGATTTTATACGACCTTGTGGTGAAAGTAATGTTTACAGTCAAGACAATCTGATTCTCATGATTTCTGTGACCTAATTAATTAATCCCTTATTGTGTGTTTTTCTTTTGTTTTTGACATGTAGCTATTATCTAATATCTGTCCATGCATGTTACATCTTTAATTGAAAACTTTTGTATGTGTCTCATACCTAGTATCTACACTTCTCCCTCCACCACCGTCCGAGGCAATTTCAAGAGCCATGCTAATTATAAATTAAAGTATAAAAATTGTGATTGTTTGGTACTTACACCAATTTTATCTCCCACTGTTTTTCACTTCTATTCCATTTCTGCTATTCAATTCCAATATTAAATGTTGAAACTTGGCCCATAGTTGAAAGTATACCAACCTCAAAATTATAAATCCCAACACTCTACTATTTGCCTCTAACATGCTTCTTGTTCTCATTTATCTTATTTTCATTTTAATAATACCCCAATTTCTAAGTTTTTGTCTACTCCTAGTATATCACCACGTTTCCCTGACTTTTTTCTTATTTATCCAGAGTACATCACATAACACATCTTCTCAGTTATCCATTTAAAGGTATTGATAACATTCTCATTTCATTATTTTCTCCTCTTTCCTACTCACGAAAGCAGTGATCATATGCTGTCCCCACTCTAGCACTAATGTCTGCTGATAATTGTAGGAGAAAATGACACAAATACAAGAATAGTTGCTTCTAAAAAATTGAGATCCGTATACACAGAGAGATCTTCAGATTCATATAGGAAATATTTACCATGTTTTGTTCAAAACGTTTTCCAATTTTTCACAGTAGCTCTTTTAAACTTTGACTACTACTCTCAAGTATTTTATTTTACCCCATTATCCTTTCTGTAAGTGGAACAGGTAGTAAAATTTGCCAGTGAATTTAGGAGGGAGTTGGTGATGAATTCCTTCATCATCTTCCTCCCCCTTCCCTACAATATCACTATCCATCCTATTTCTTTACCACAATCTCAGAGAAAGGCATTTTTATTTATCATTTAAGGCAAACCAAGTAATGCCTACTACTGCACTGTTGCCCCTATCATTGATATTTTCATCAAAAATTCAATTTGCCCATTACCTATTTTCCCTCTAATGAAATATCTGTCTTTCAAAAGACTCTTTTCTACATCCATAAAATATATTCACATATTTTTGTGGTAAAAATATTCTTTCATTTCCTTACATTATATTTCCACTTAGCTATGACTTTTGTCTCCATTCACAAACAAGTAAATTGATAGAACAGTCTACACTTGTATTTTCAATTACTCCCCACAATTATTTATATAACTGTACCAAAGGTTGCTTCTCAGAACACTGGGATCACAAGCACAAAATATATTAGCAGTCTCCTATTAAAAATAATTAACAAGTTCAGTGGTCACATTAACTACCTTTTCTGCAAATTTTCAAATAAATGATTACACCTTTCTTTAAATAACTACCATGATATTTTTCTCCCAGTTTGTGATTCTACTTTTATTTTCCTGAGCATTTTTTCCTAATTTCTTTGAGATATTTTATCCTTTGATCATAACTTAAGTTCTGGTGTCTCTCATAGATTCTTCTCATTTTATATTATCTTAAATAATACATACATGCATACATACATATATGTATATATGCATATGTGTGTATATATGTGTGTGTCTTATATATATATATGTATATATAAATTTCCATTGTATATGATATATATATTTATACATCCATGTATGTATGTATACATATATATATATTCCATGTATATGATATATATATCAACTTCCGTCAATTTAAATGTGACTTTATCATCATGATGCCTAATTCTTTATCTCTAGCCCTGTATTCGTCCCTAAATTCAACATTAACACATCATAATTATGTATTGGCTATATGGGGGTATTTCACTTTTACCTCAAATTCATTACTTTTCTTGCATACTTATTCATCTCAAAGTTTCATTATCTCAGTAAAAATCACTACTCACCCAGATGCCCAAACCAAAAAACTAGATGTCATCATTAGTGTTATATTCTGGACTCTAGCAATGGTCTTCCCTGTCTTTAGTGCAGAAGTTGACAGACACATTGATTTTTACCTGCCATTATGTACATCTTCAAAAAATTAAGATTTGATAATGACACTTTTTACTTAGAATTGTTCAATGGTTCGCTTCATTATAGGCACTTTTTCAAACTTCTTACCATAGTATATAAGTCCCTATAATCTGAATCTTGCTCATCTCACCATGTATATCTCAGAAACAAATCTGACAAGAATGCCTAACATTTTCTCTTCTAAATGGCCATTCATGATGAATGCACCTTTCATTATTCATCAATATACAACTAAAAGATCAACCCCCTCAATTGAGTTTTATAGACCTCCCCTTCCTGTAGCCAGTTTTGTTAGTATATACATTCCGCCATTCAAGTCCAAGGATGTCACATTCACATTTATATAACAATGACAGTTTTGTGCCACTGCACTTTCCCATCTACTACTATTTCATCAGCTCCTTGAGAGTGGTGAGGAGATTGTGATTGTTTTTATTCACTGTCAGTGACGGACACTTAGTAAAATTAATATACATACATGTGTGTGTGTATATATATATACATACATACACACACACACATAATCAGTAATTTTTTGGTGCAGTACAGAGAAGACTTTTGGAACATTCTTAGTCTCATAGGGGATATGATCAGAAACCATGTACACAGACGGACAGATTCTATTTCATCATAATTTCTTGTTTTGTGTAGGTAAAATCAGAATCTCACTTCTTGTTGTGTTTCCTACCCAGAAAAATGGAGCATAGATTCCCCCTTTTGAAAAATGTCTATATATCCAAATAGTAGCTATCATTGGTTTTAAAAATTATGAATATATGATAGTATGCTTTGTCAACTAAAAAGACAAAAACATTTCAAAAAGCATCTCCTTTTAAAGTAATTACAATTTAGGGGCGCCTGGGTGGCGCAGTCGGTTGAGCATCCGACTTCAGCCAGGTCACGATCTCGCGGTCTGTGAGTTTGAGCCCCGCGTCAGGCTCTGGGCTGATGGCTCAGAGCCTGGAGCCTGTTTCTGATTCTGTGTCTCCCTCTCTCTCTGCCCCTCCCCCGTTCATGCTCTGTCTCTCTCTGTCCCAAAAATGAGTAAACGTTGAAAAAAAAATTAAAAAAAATAAATAATTACAATCTAATCTGTGAAGATAAAGTTCTAGCTCATCAGTGGAGAGAAGATGAACTTCTAGTGCCTAGAATAGAAATACTTTAAGTGATACAATCAGTATGATTACCCAACAAATTTCTAGTCAAAAGAATTATAGATAGAATAGCTAAAAAAAAAGACACAGTTGGCAAAAAGAAACAGTAGGCATAAGTGACTGGAATACACAGATTGACCATGCTCTGGCTTTGGTCACTGGGAGAAAGTAGTGAACATGGAGAACGGTTTCATTTCATGAACTTTTGTGTCACTGTGGTGGTGACACTTTTTCACCTAATCCAGCTTAATTTATCTGAAATTACGATATTGGCAACATTATAAGATTTCCTTTTCTGTATCAATCTAATTGCCAGAACTGAATTATTGACCAGTAAAACAGAATATAGGAGAAATACATGAACTAAAAAGTTGAGTAAAAATAGCCAGTTATGAGCACCAAATTCTTCCATATATTTTAAAATGTTTTATACAAACATTTTTATTCTTAATAATGATTATTAACAACTGCATGATTTAAGGATTATTTTGCCTCACATTTGACTTTCTTTAAAGTTTCAAATCATGTATTTTAGCTTTATTTTTCACTTAAGTTCATAATCTTATGAGGTCTGAATCAAAAGACTACCGGTTCCATGATACAAAATGCTTTTGATATTTCTTTCAATTTCTACAAAACAAAAAACAAAAAACAAAAAAAAAAAGGAGATGGTGATAAATCTGTGTGTCAAATGGAAAAGAATTAGAAGTGAATTCTTAAATGCTGACATCTGAGCATTTGGCATCAGATTTCCATTTACAATTTTTCATGTTTAACTAAAATCAGCAGGTTAGATAAAAGTAAAGTTTCAAACACAGTGAAATAAATTCTCTGGCGATGTAACTCAGCCGTCAACAACAAACAGGGTCACAAGTTGGTTGGCTGAGCTGCAGTGTAGAAAATGAGAAATGAGTGGCTGAGTTGAAAACGGAAATACTATTCTTTCTTAGAGGCAGAAAGCAAATATGACATAGTGATAAGCTCTGAAAGTGAGATCTGAGGAAGTACTGATTTTTACATTGTGTACGTGTGCTTCCTTCCATTCTTGACATGAAGTTATTATTCAGTCTGAATGCCTTAAGCCACAAAATAAGCCACAAATTTAAAGCCTCCTTGAAAAGTATCACAAGGTGAGAACAGTGACTAAAGATCACCGCCAACAACAAAAAGGTATATTTCAAAGAGAAAAATTCTAGTGAATTGAAAATATCCAAAAAGTCATCTGTAATTACTACTAATCAACTGCAGAGACCATGAGAAAAATAAATGAAAAATTAGATACATACCAAAATATTACTAATGTGTTGTTGTTGTTTTTCATATTTATGCTTTATTGCATAACGCTTAACATTGTGTTTAGCCAAGATCATGTTATAATCTTTGGGTTGTTATTTTTAATATATCTATATTATGTACAAACTGCTTGCTGAAAATCTCAAATTCACTTAAAATATTTTTCTCATCATGCATATGAAAAAAACAGTTATTTTACTCAATTCAGCTATTCAAATGGTTCAGAAGCTTTTATGTGAATTCTTAGTTCTAAAGCACCTAACATACCATGAATTATATTGGTAGATAACAATTTCCAAGAAGTTTAACAGGAGCTTTTTAAAAATTAGTTAAAGGGTCCAGGTAAAATTAATTTTGAATAATAATACTCTTATAACATTAACATTCATAATCAATGCAAACATTCACTCTCATTCCCTATTTTTGGGTGCTTCATAAAACTACCATATATTAAATTATGATGCATTACTATTAAAATTAGATTAAATTGCCATATTCACATAACAATGGCATCTTAGCTGAAGATCATAAAAATGAATATCTGAATGGAAATTGAATGTAAATGATAACTGAGCAAAATGAATTTTATTAGGAACATTTTTACATCCAAATCAAATATTTCTGAAATTGCACTGGAGAAGGGCAGTTGAATGGGACCTAACAAATGGTGCTCTGAAACCCTACTGAACTTGTTTGGATTCATAGACTAGTAGGCACTAAAGAGTCAGTTCTCACAACCTCTCCAGCAACACGTTTTTGAAATCAAAATCTCAAACTATATGTCAAGGTATTGGAGATTTAACACATTTATATAATCATACAAATTAAATATGAAGAATTTAAAAATAAATAGAAGAAAGGATTTCACTTATTCATATAAGTAAAAGTTTATTCCTAGTATCATGTAACATTTAAAATCGTAAGAGATGTTTATCCAAAAATTTTACCAAGTGAAATTATATTTGCCAGATTTGTATACTATATTTTAAAAACATATACATACTTTAAAACGGTCAATCCATTTTCTTAAATATTGCCTATTTTTTTTTAATGTTTATTTTTTGAAAGAGTGAGAGAGAGAGAGAGAGAGAGAGAGCACATGCAAGTGGGGGAGGGGCAGAGAAAGAGGGAAACAGAGGATCTGAAGTAGGCTCCTCACTGAGTGTGGACAGCCCTAAGTGGGTCTCAAACCCACAAACTTTGAGATCATGACCTGGTCCAAAGTCAGACACTCAACCGCTCAACCGACTGAGCCACTCAGGCACCCTAATGTAGCCTATGTTCTTATAATGAAAAAAAAAAAAAGTCACTTCAAAGCCTAAAACCTTTGGCTGTTTAGAAATTAGTTTTTCATTGCAAGTGTTTGAATTTCTGTGGTGATATTTGCAGATCCACTTCTTACAGTATAGTTTCTACTAACTAAACTGAAACGTATTTCATGCAATAGAATTCTATTTATAGTCTTGTTTTCACAATTCGTAATAAATTTTTCTAGATACAGTACTTTTTTTCATGTTAACTTACATGCTGTGGTGTATTCCATTAGGCCCATTATCTTGTAACATATCATTTTCATTTATATTTCAGATGAGTGGTTTCAGCACATGACATTATTTCTTAAGATTTTAAATATTAGTGTTTTGTTGAAGAACAGTCTACCTTACTGAACAGAAAATTTAAGTCATATATGCATAAAAACTGAAATAACATGGTAGAACAATGCATATAATCTGTTTCTAAGTTTTAAATGGGAGAAATGGAACTTTTCAAAGAAGAAATCATAGGACATGAAAATATCAGCAAAGTAGTATATCTTCCATGGACTTTAGGTAATTCATATAGCAGTTGAGGTCTAAGACAGTACACTTCATTAAAAATATTATTAGATCAATTCCATTCTGGAAGTATTAGGTATTCTCCATTGTGTACAATGAAAAACAAAATCTAGACAAAATTATGTTTTATCTTTCTCAGTTCTTTGCTAAGTACTAACATTTGTATAAATATGATCCTGATCAAGTAATATATACCCATTTTAAAATAGACACTTATTATGATACAAACAAGTAATTTCCATCTCTCTCTAAAGTTTAACTGCAGATACTGTGCTTTTCCCTTTGCTCTTCGTCTTTTGTTCTGTTAGCTGTATGTGGCATACAATAATCCATTTTCACTATGTGTTCATGATAATGTCACCCACAAGATTTGAGTTCAGCGTGAGTTTAAACAGTCAATATCTGGAGAGATGATCTTGGCAGATGACAGTAGATACTTGGTCTGTAGGTCATTGGCTAGCTCATTGCAGAGCTCAACCATCACCCTGAGGTTTTCATTTTACATGGCAAGTACTTATGGAGTAGGCTCATTTGTGTTTGAGTGAACCTACCTACTACGTGCCAAATGTCTGAAAAAAATGCCTGTTAAAAGCTGTGAAAGTCTTTCCCAACATGGTAGAAATTTCATTATTTGTCTGCAAAGACAGCAATTTCAGTTAGGGACATCTGAGAATGTAGAATTTGTCACATGTTTTTAAAAAGTCATCATACTAAACACAAGCTCTTAAGTACGTTATGAGAAGCTCAGAGTGAAGGTTGAGACAGGTCACTGCAGTATATAATGCCCTATGGAATCTGTAATAATATATTCATCCCACAATGGGATCCCTCTTTAAATTAACTCATATTAATTCGATTATTGAATTAAAAACTAATGTTAATTATTTCATAAATTTAAACAGATTTTGCTCATTTGGTTAGATTGTGTGTGTGTAAAGGATACATCAGCATATACTGAAGTTGGCAAATTTTATACACAGTATAAAGGTTTTACACAGCGATAATGCCTAAAGAAAGATCATTTCATTTGGAAGACTGCCATTGAAATAATTATAACACAAATTTCTTTATGAATTACGACTTATAAACACTATCAATCTTAATTCCAAACACCATACATTAGATAGCATTTGTTATATAAATAATGAATAAATTGCTTTGCAATGACTATTTGTTCCTGGATAATTGCTTACCATATAGAGTTTGATGGGTCTAAAATTTTATGTGGGGTTATATTTCATTTTTTAGATACTATTATTTATAATCTTATGTGTTTCTATATTTATTATTTAACATAAGTTTATCTAATATCAATTCATTTAAACACTGATATCCAACTTGTGCATACTGAGCTCCCTCATATATTCACTAAGGTAGGCATTCAAATGCATACAGATGAGGACCCTGTCATTAAGAAGGAATCCAGGAATACAGACTGGAGCCACAGTAGTATGTAAAAGGACATAAAGAAACAAAGAATAGTCCAATCCAGATACTTATTAGATGCTAGGGAGTGTACATTGGAGTAAGTGGACCCTAAAAATTTATACCGAAAAAGAAAAAAAAGCTAGAATGACTTTGAGCCTATATGGGCCTTTGGAAGCCTTTGAATCTATTTCTTATTTTTTATTGTTTCTACATCTGAAAGTATTTAAGAATTGAAATGTGCTATATGTTGTACTTTCCACTTCATAAGTGCCATAGGGAATGACCATCCTGACTGGGGGAAACGCACAAATACAGAAGTATGTCACTAAGAAAAATCCCCCTGCTGCTTTTTCCCAGTGAATGAGTCATGACTTAGCATGAGTGCTTCTCACTATACTGAATTTTTGGTAACCGGAGACAGAGCAAGACTCTGAAGATAGTATTACTTTCCTTTTAAAGTCTTTAGGAAAAGAAGGCAGCAAAGTAAGGCATTTTCCACCTGGATGCACCACTTGGGAGTTTAGGACTTGGGGTTTGGGCATGGCCACTAGATATATCACTTTTGATTTATCCAGCTCAGCTTCATACTGATTTATTTTAATTTTTTAATGGTTATTTATTTTTGAGACAGAGACAGAGTATGAGTAGATGATGGGTAAAGAGAGAAGGGGAGACACAGAATCTGAAGCAGGATCCAGGCTTTGAGCTGTCAGCACAGAGCCTGACACAGGGGTCGAACTCATGAGCTGTGAGATCATGACCTGAGCCGAGTTGGGCACTTAACAGACTGAGCCACCCAGGTGCCCCTGAATTTTTATTGAAACTGAATGCCTGATTCATAGAAGTCTAGGGATTTTTCAGCCTGATAAGTCCATTTTTGAGGTTGGCCAACTTGCACTGTTTGACACAGTGAGATGAGCCTTAAATGTCTTCCTCATAAAATGAATATATTATATTGAAGAATGCAGCCAGCCTGGCTCCAGCAGCATGCTGACTTTAAATGAAAAGGTGACAGCTGTCCCTAAAGAGGAAAATATTATCTCCCATTGTGCTGCCTAAATCAAATTAGAGCCACTGATTTTTTAGGGTCCCAGGTTCAGAGTCTCCCCTAAATCCCTAGGCTTTTTTACAGACAGTTCAGCTATGCTGAAAACTGATGATGTCTGCTGTGACTGTTCAGCCTGAACATAAGCAGCTGTGCAAAAACAAAATTTGATAGGCTGCTATACTCAGTGGAGAAAACCCAAAATTTTAGACTTCCATATTAAAGAGGAAATACAGTTTAGGACCAAGAACTGTGTTAACAGATTGCAGTTACTGGTCAAACTATTTGGATTATTTGTTCAGATGCTCATAGTAAGGCCTCCTCTCCGATGAGACTGAAAGGAATCAAGCTTGCAGTATCCAAACTGCCACAATGGTTGTATGGACCCATCTCTGTACTGGACATGGCAATGTACTTTCACCATTATTGACTGGGAACAAGGGAAAGGACTCTGTATTTCTGATACAAAGGATACTACTAGATGCTGAACTTGTGACTCTTGGGGAAAAAAACCTGTTTAACCCTTGGTGAGAGAGTCTATATCATACTGAGTGTGGTCCCTTGCTTACTCTGACATATTGACTACATCAGACCTTTACCCCCATTTTGAGGCTACCTAGCTATGATGCATCATCAGTATTTACTTTTGACTTCTTCAGATTACTGATCAGCTCACACTGGCCATACCATTGAGGCTCCTGAGACAATTCCTTGTTATATGTTCAGCTTTTGAAACCATCTGTTTTATATGGCAAAAGCTCCTCAATAATAGACTAATAATCTGACTCTACTTCACTTACCTTTTCCAGGGACACACACCTAAATAAGGGAGTTTTGTTATTAAATGCAGATGTTCCCTGAAAGGGATTACCTCATCTAAGCTTCTTACAGAATAATGACCAAAATGAAAAGTTAGGAGATTACAGGAATCATATTGACCAGTATTAAAATCTTCTCTGACCAAGTCTTAGTGCAGCTTTCTCAAACTATCATAAATGCCTTTGAGTGTAACTGACTGCTGAGTCAGCTATGACCCTGAGACCACCGTGGATGACCCCAGCTCCTGAAAGTCTTCAGTAGAACACTTCTAGATGCTTCCCCATATTGATTTCGTAAAGATGAAGAATGTCACCTGAGTGATAATGTAGACAAACGGAACCAAATGGACTGACTTCAATCAGGAAGTTCCTCAAAACAAGCACTGGACTCATGACTCACACTGAACTAGGAACTAGGAACCCTAAGTCTTATTAACTGGATGGGAGGCCCCATGAGAAACCCCATGAGATGATATAATGGAGGCACTGTCAAACTATATCCCTTATTGATATATGTCCCAAATAGGGGTCTAAACATTATAAACAACACTTGTTTTTAGAGACAACATATATGACCCTTAGGATTAGACATTTCAATGCCAGGCATTATCTTTCCTTCCTCTTAAAAACATGAGGACTTGCACCTTAGTGATGGTTATGAATACTTAAAGAAACACCACTGGTAATTCATATGTCACTTAGATGACTGCAGAGCTCTCTCCAAAATGAGGTTTCCTTCAGCTACTCAGATGACCTTCCCAGACAGGTGACTAACTCACTATTTAGGCATACTATATGGGCATCTCTACTACCATTTTAGTTATTTAATTTAAAAAAAAAAGTGGTATAAAGTATATCTGTAACTTTACCTGAAGTGATTAATAATATTATATAGGCACCAGAAGACATTCAAGTTAGCTTCAGAATTTCCATAGACTTCCACAGACAGAATTCCAACAGACTTCCTTCTTGCAGGCTAAGACAGAATCTGTACTATAACATGATGTTGTATCTGGAATAATGCATAAAAAAAATGGAAGAGTTAACATAGAAAATTAAGTAAAAAGACACCTGACTTTCTAATGTTTTATAGAATTTTTTCAGCTGGCTACCTCCAGGACCCTGTGGGTCATGGCCTAGGTCATCACTGGAACTTGGCTTCATTCAGATACCAGGACTCCTGATGACTGTAGCTTTAATTACTATACAAACAAACAAATGAATTTTATACTAACCAATATTAGATATTTCTGAGAATCTGATTGAATAGTATTTGCATGGAAAATTTACCAAAGATTTGAACGGTGTGGAAAACATGAATGAATCTTTTGAGAGACAATTTACTTTGAATATTTGCAGTTTTCTGCCTGGTTCAGATCTTTGAAGAAAAGCATATGTGAATAGTAAACATGCCTTAGAAGACTGAAAGAGTGTTTCTGTAAAGTTAGACACCTCTGAAAAGATTTGAAAACAAAAAAATTCTCTTCTTCCCCTTCCTGGAGACTTGTGTGTGCATGCCAAGGTAGTAAACCAAGAGATGCATTTCTGCTCTCTTCCACAGGAAATGTGCTTAGTGAGTCATCTGTCTTAGTCACTAGTAGGGAGAATAAGCATATGTATCAGCAGTCTATAAAAGCTCGGATTCTCCTAACATTTGGAATCACATGGTGAGGCAACCTATTGTATTTATTTGAGTTGCCTTGTAGGGACGAAGTATGGAGGGAAACAGCACTAACATACTACTTTGACTGCTGTCTGTGCCATGAGTAAGAAATGGTCTGTGTCTCTGACCCAGAGAATGGTGTCTTCTGTCAGTATGATTATATTAAATGATAGCAGGCTAGCTCATTAGCTTGCAAGTAGCTTAAATTCAGTCACTTGACAGTTTCTGATCTAATTCTTAGAAATTTAGATTCAGTGTCATTTTGAGACTTTATCTAAGTCTAGTGATTTTGTGCATGATTATGGAAAGGATTACTGAGTGATGACATCCACAGTGCTGTCATTGAAGAATATAAACAAACTGTACAGAAAATGTGTATATATCCTCCTAAATCATTAGTGAAAGCCAACATGGAGACACAATGAACAATTAATATAGAGAAAATAATTTCCAATGAAAGTGCTATGAAGAGGAGAGGTGAGTAGGAGGATGAGTGAAACACGTGAAGAGGATGAAAAGTATACTATGAGGAACACTGAGTAATAAATACAATTGCTGGATCACTATATTGTATACCTGAAATGAATATAACACCATATGTTACCCACACTTGAATTTATATATCTATCTATCTCTATATATACATATATATAAATTAAAGTAATTATATATATTAAAGTAATTATATATATAATATATATAATCTATTATATATAATATATTAACATATATTATATATAATAGATTATATATTATTGTTATAATATATTTATATTATTAATATATATTATATATTATTATCATATAATATTATATTGTTCAAGTGCTATGAAGAAGCAAGACATTAGTTTAAAGGAGGAATCGATGGAGAATGCTTGCTTACAAGGACTGACGGGCCTGGGAAGAAGGATAAAAAGTTAGGACTGTGAGTTTTTACAGACACATAAAAAAGAATCTCTTAGGGGAATGGTCACCTATGTAACATGTTTCATACACCAGGTAAACATGTAATTGGCTATAGGACTTGAAAAGGGGGAGACTGTTAGTGACTTTGGGAAATAATTTTTGAATGAAGGGAATAAGAGCCCAAGTAGAGTGGGTAAGTGGAAAGCATGAGGCTAGAAAGTAGAGATAACATTCTTAGCTAACTCTTCACAGATATGTTACTCTGATGAGAAGCAGAGAAATAAAACAGTATTGAGCAGAACATGGGATTAAAAGAACGTCATTTTGAAGATAAACAATATTAACGCTCTTTGAATGTTGGTGGGGGTGCTCAGCAGAAATGAAGAAACTTATGAAGAAACTGAGGGATTAAAGAGTGAAACTGTGTATGCAGGGCATGAGTCTGAAATCCAGAGTATTTACTACGAAGGCCAAGATCCAAATTCTGTTTGAATATTTAATAGAGCAACTCACAAAAATATTATTATAAAAAGAGAACACTCTATACTATAATGAAATAGTGGTGATAAAGGGAACTAATGGTCATAGAGATCCTAATAGGTATAATGCACTGTTCTGAAGTGTTCTATAATCATTCCTTGATCTAGAACTAAATGTGGAAAGCAACATGGCTTTAGGTACATGAAGCCTAGCATCAGAGAGAAAAAGCTCCCATTTGGAGAGAGACTGTGAACAAATCATACATTATTTTAAAAGATTTTTGCTTCCTTACAGCAGCGAGCTCTAAAGAATTTTGCTGTCCTGTTCTTAGGGTTAAAAAAATTCCCTGATGACCCAATAGATTGATTAATTTAAGACTTTTATAAGCTCTCCAGGACATTTTCTCACACGAAGTCTTACAGTCAATGGTAGACTATGAGGAAGATTATAAACAATACTCAGTGTGTATCTGATTCCTATAATCATTCATCCTATTATACTTTATCAATTAGTACCAAGAGGTCTAAAATTTTTTTAATAAAATATTAAAATTTAACTCAAAAACAAAATTGTAAACAACTCAGTTCAAATAATGGCAAAGGTTTATTAGCTAATAGACAAAAAGTCAATAAACACATGGAAAGAACCTCAATATCATTAGTCATTAAGGAAATGCAAATCAAAACCACAATCAGATACTACTTTATATCCACTAGGAGAGTTATAATGAAAAGCAAAATGGAAACAGTGTTGGTGAAAATTTGTAGAAGTTGGAATCCTCAAACATTACTGGTGGGAAGGCAAACTGGTGAAATTTTGGAAAATAGTTTGTTCCTCAAAGACGTAAATGTTGAATTACCTTGTGACACAGATTTCTACCCCTAGTAAATGCATAAGCTAATTGAAACTACACATTCACACAAAAGAGCTTGTACACAAATATTCATAGCAGTATTATTCATATTTGCCAAAAGTTGAAAAATCCAAATGTCTATCATTTGATGAATGGATCAACAATGTGGAATAGTCATATAACTGATTAATTATTCAGCCACAAAAAAATGAATGAGTACTGATACAAGCTACAACACAGATGAATCTTGAAAGCATTATGATAAATGAAAGAAGCCAGACTCGGGGCGCCTGGGTGGCTCAGTCGGTTAAGCGGCCGACTTCGGCTCAGGTCATGATCTTGCGGTCCGTGAGTTCGGGCCCCGTGTCGGGCTCTGTGCTGACCGCTCAGAGCCTGGAGCCTGTTTCGGATTCTGTGTTTCCCTCTCTCTGACTCTCCCCCGTTCATGCTCTGTCTCTCTCTGTCTCAAAAATAAACAAACGTTAAAAAAAAGAAAGAAGCCAGACTCAAAAGGCCATATACCATATAATGACATTTATATGAAATGTCAAGAATAGGTAATACACTGAGACAGAATGTAGACTAGTTGTCATTCAAGGTTGGGGCAGGAGGAAATAAGGGTATGGGGTTTCTTTTTGGGGTAATGGAAGTATTCTGATATAGATAGTGGTAATCACTGTAAAGCATTATCAGTATACTAAAACACACTGAGTTCAATCCATTGTCAAATAATCAAAACAGTGAACTTTATGTTATAAAAAATTTGTGCCAATAAAATGATAAAATATTAAAATGTACCATTTTATATAACCCTTCATCAAGAAATGTTTAGGAAATGCTCTAGATTACAGTTAATGCACAGAAAAAGTAAGTTCATGATTTGAAAATCTTGGCATGGATAGTTCTGTTTATTATTCTTACCTATTATTTCCTCTAACTGTAACTTATTTCTTTTTTTGATGTTTATTTATGTTTGAGAGAGAGAGAGAGAGAGAGAGAGAGAGAGAGAGAGCAAGACAGAAGGTAAACATGGGAGGAGCAGAGAGGGGGGCACAGAATCCAAAGCAGGCTCCAGGCTCCGAGCTGTCAGCACAGAGCCCAATGTGGGGATTGAACTCATGGACCGCGAGATCATGACCTGAGCCGAAGTCAAACACTTAACCGACTGAGCCACCCAGGTGCCCCTAACTGTAACTTATTATTATCTCTTGAAATTCAGTTTAATTAAAAAATAAATTAAAAAAAAATTTCTTTAATGTTTTTATTTATTTTTGCGACAGAGAGAGACAGAACATGAGCAGGGGAGGGCCAGAGAGAGAGGGAGACACAGAATTGGAAGCAGGCTCCAGGCTCTGAGCTGTCAGCACAGAGCCCGATGCGGGGCTCGAACCCACAGACTGTGAGATCATGACCTGAGCCGAAGTCGGACGCTCAACCGACGAGCCACCCAGGCGCCCCTAAAAAATAAATTTTAATATACCTACCTAGGCCAATCACTGTACTTGACTTTAGAAATCAAAGATAAATGGCTTGTGCATTTGAGAAACTCACAGCCCAGTGACTAAGGCAAAAGATATAAACGTGGGTGAGGGCAGGTCCATACAGAAAAACACAGTTCCTTTGATAGATATTCATGTGTTTATTTTCATTCAGATGTGGGATCTGCCTAAAGGTGCAATTCTGACCCAAACTATGTCCATTTACCCATTTACTGGTGTTTCTCCTATGTTAAAGGGCAGATCGTGTATGAATTTTATATATATGCCACATATTTATGTATACAGTAATATATATTATACACACAGATATGAAAAAACATATATATGTGTGTATATATATATATATATATATATACATATATATATGTGTATACACACACACACATACACACACACTCAATAACTCTGGTTGTGTTTCTGTGAAGCTGAATTTCCATCATATTTATCAGTTTCCAAAAATGTGTTCATAAGTATGTTACCATCCTCACTTTTAATCAGGTCTGGCAGAGACTCAAGAAACAAGTATTTTGTTTTGTTTTTGTTTTTGTTTTCTCTAGAAGGAGAGGCTAACTAAAGGTTTGACTGAGATTGCTCAAAAAGGCTACCCACTGGGCAGTCTTTAATTCTGACATAATTCACAAAATAAATTAGAACACAAAATTAATATATTAATTGGGAATTGGTGTCATTTAAAAGACAAATTCATTATTATAACTATTAAAATATATTTAACCAGTGGCTTGATTCAAAAGGACCACTTACATTCAAAACAACTGCTGGTTTCACAAAATCCAGTATTTTATTATCAAATCTCCTTTGATCATCACCATCCTCTCCCAAATCAATCGTCATACATTTGTGTATGTGCAAAACCTAGCCTTTGCTCTTCCCCCCAATCTGTGTTCATAATCCCTAGTTTTTCTTCCTTTCACTAGTTTATGAATTACTTGTCCCTCTAATTATTTTGAGCATTTCTGTTTAACTGCCTTCTTTGTCTTTATCCTTAATCCATGAAAAATATCACAATGTAAATGGTTTCATGTTGGTATTAATTATATTATTATATCTTTTTGTGGCTAAGTTGTAAAGATCTATATTATAGACATAAGTCACTAATGGCAAGTCTCAAGTGACCAGACAGGCTGATCTCTAATTTAAACGGCAATTCAAAATGTCTTCACTTGACTGACACTAGAAATATGATTGGTGTAATTTGATTTTTCATGGCTGGAAATAAGGCATAAGCACTTAAAACTGGCATATAGTAAGAATCAGAGTTAGCTATTTCATTACCAATACCAAGTTATTGTTTATTGAATGCACATATTAACACTAGTAGAAATCAAACTGTAAAGACAGTATTATATATTAGAAATATCTCTTAGAGAATGTATTTCTGTCAATAAAATATAGTAGAGACATGAATCCTCCATATAGCAGAGAAATGATTCTAGATTTAGAACACCATTTTCATTTTTCATGTTCTTTCTGCCTGGCAAAAGCAAATTCTCTGATTATCCAGATGGTTCTCCACATTTCACATGAGATGAATATTAAATGAAAAGGCAAAAATCATGTCTGTCAGACTGTAGTCCTGGATATTTAGACTCATAAGATTATTCTGAAGCATCCCAACGGACTAAGCAAAAATTAAACAGTGTTTGGATTGCTAGAGTGAGATTTCTCATTATACTTATGCTTTACCCTCCATGTCAACACTGTGCTTTTCATATGATAACAGATTTTCATAACTGACATTATTACAATGTCAGATGGTTACAGAAGACAAGTGGGAGAAGAAAAGACAAACACAACAGTTACACTGAAACTACCCAGGGCTATAGAAAACTATGTTGCTCGAAGGTGATTATCTGTTATAACTGTGACAAGTTTCAGAGATTAAAACACAATGATGAAAAACAATGGACAAACTTTATTCAACATTATCAGGCAGGAAAAATTTCATATTCTAAATAAAGCTGTTATAATAAAAAATAGCATAATGCTTCTCAATTCTTAATTTAAATAGTATCTAATTATATTAAAATAAAATTCTCTTTCTTGGAAAAAATAAATGTTAATTTGTATTTACTCAGTGGAATTCTATTAAGTTTCATTTTCCAAGCTAATATGAAATGTTGCAGTTATCCCTGAAACTTAAGCCCAACTAAGACTGAGTAGAAATGATAGCTTGCTGTGTTCATTAGAGTACTTAATGCTCTTGTTGTATTTCCTGAGGCACATACTTGCATGCATATGTATAGGAACAGCATGTGAGGAGAGATATTGACAGTATGGTTAGTTTAAGGTTAGGATTTCTCATCATGCTTTCCGTGTTTCTGCATGCAGTGGAGTTTGGAAATGATTTATGAGTCATGTGCATGATCGCTTAGTGTTGAAATTACCACTGCAAGAATTCACAGTCTGGCTTGTTTGCTGTTACTGACAGGATATGTGGGTTCAGGTCTGTCATACAAAGCAAATTAAATACCAGTCACTTATGTTTCTGTGATGCTTTCAATATTTAAAAAGGATCTTATCATTGTTGTTTAATTTTATCGTCAGAGTTCTCTGTAGGTACTAAAAACATCCTAAAGCAATCTGTGGTACTTGGAGGTTGTTGATTTTTCTGAACATCATTTTTACTAGGAAATAATTTTGAGGTTTCAGGTTAATTGAGGAATCATAGGAAGAGACCCAATATTTCTGGAAGAAGAAATAGTTCCTGACTTTCTATCTGCATAAGAAAGATATCTTCCATTCACTTCCAATGATTTTCTCAATGACTTCATTTTGCTATATGTTATTTAACTACATGAATGCTATAATTTTTATACTGTATTAAAATAATATTTTACTAATGAATATGCAAGAAGTAAGCTAACAAATAAACATAAAATACTGGTTCTTGTATTTGCAATTCATCTCAAGAGAAGTCATGTTCTTCAGACCAGAAAGGTATCTGGATGAGAAGGTCTAGATGTGATGCTCAGAGAAAATCATTCTCCTTTCTTCTTGACTGAAAATGTCAACGCAGTGTAGAAGGTATGTAATACAGTCTAGATGCTAGAATGGTAATTTACATTAGAAGAAAAGCCAAGAGGGGCACCTGGGTGCCTCAGTCCGTTAAGCATCCGACTATGGCTCAGTTCATGATCTCACTGCTCATGAGTTCGAGCCCTGCGTCAGGCTCTTTTGACAGCTCAGAGCCTACAGCCTGCTCCAGATTCTGTCTCCCTCTCTCTCTGCCCCTCCCAGCTCATGCTCACTCTCTTTCTCTCTCTCTCAAATATAAATAAAGATTTAAAAAAAGAAGAAAAGCCAAGCTATAGGGAAAATATGCATATGAAATGTATTTGCATGGTTGTGCTAACATGCTGAATAACTGGCTGAAGATATCTTGGGCAACACATGGGAGAGACAGACATTACAAACCTAGGAAACAATTAGATGTGATATAATATCTGCATTTTTAACATTCTTTATATTAGAGTTCTATTTTCTTCTGCATTTAGTGATTCAATTATGAAGCAAATATTCAGTTCTCTTATATGCAAGATTCTATTGTAGAAAATGTAAATGCATCAATAAACAAAATAGACATAATTCTTTGCTTTAGTGGATTGTTTCCAGCTATCACTATATTCTAAATTTTTCCAAACTCTTCTAATTGGGCTAGTTGGATTAAAAGGGTAGGTTTGTTGTTGTTGTATTTAACTTACTGACTTACTTATTTATTTATTGTTCTCTCCACATTTGGAAGGGAGAGTACAGTGATAATCATTGAAATAGACAAAGTAAGAGAATGGATATATGGGAGCAATTTTTCAGCTACCATTTTCTTTTAAATAGCGGATATTTTCCCTGGATAAAAAACCTTAGAAATTCTGAATATTGCTTAATAATGCAGATTTCTTTCGTTCCCCTAGAAATGGTGTTTGGTTTCTAATTATGCATCATCCCTTTAGAGATCATCTGAATTTCCTCCAAGCATTAGCTAACTATGGCCTTTATACATATCAACATACAAAAAAAATGTGTAAATAAAATATCTATTGTTTCTTATATATATACACACATATATATTTATATCTATCTATATATATATAGTTTCAATATTTAATTTGGCATGATTTCATGATAATAGTTTTTTGTGAAAATTATATCATTTGTTGGCTAATACAAGTGTTATATAGCACAGGGTCCATAACACAGCTCCAGGTGTGGAGCTCCATCCCTAAATATTTATATGGTTTTATTATTCATATACACTTTCAAAGATTATTCTAGATAATATGAATAGTCTATGTCTGTATTTGATTTCTGCTGTGTAACAAATTGCCACAAAATTAACTGTTTAAACAGCTTACATATATTAGAGTTCACAGTTGTGTAAGTCAAAACAAGTCTGGGCACAACATCACTAGATTCTCTCTTTTCAGGGTCTCAAAAGGCTAACATCAAGGCATCAACCAGGCTATACACTCAATAAGAGTTCAAGGTCTTCCACGTTTATTGATTTGGGCCAAATTCACTTTCTTATGGTTATTAGACTAAGGTCCCCATTTTCTTGTTGGCAGTAGGGAGGGGATCCTCTTAACTCTGAAAGGCCACCCACATTCCTTGCCACAAGACTTTTTCATTTTTAAAGACAACAATGGAAAATCTTTATGCTGAATTCCTCTTGCAACTTAGAATATCTTTCATTGTGAATATCTTCACCATTTTTAAGGATTAACCTGGTCAGGTAAGATCCACAAAGGGTAATCTGTTTTTTAAAAGTCACCTGTGCCATATAATGTAATATAGTTACTGAGTGACTAGGCTATCACAATTATCAAGGATTATACAGGGTGTATATATACAGGAGCAGGAATCTTGGGTTTAGCTTAGAATTCTTCCCACTCTCAGTATCTTTAATTATGTTGTAAAGAGCAGCATTATCAACAAAACCAAATTATGGAAAGAGACCAAATGTCCATCGACTGGTGAATGGACTAAGAAGATGTGGTATATATATATAATGGAATATTACTCAGCCATCAAAAAGAATGAAAACTTTCCATTGGCAATGACATGAATGGAGCTAGAGTGTATTACGCTAAGCAGAATAAGTCAATCATAGAAAGAAAATTACCATATGATTTCACTCATATGTGTAATTTAAGAAACAAAACAGATGAACATAAGGGAAGGCAGAAAAAAAAAGAGAAGGAAGCAAACCATTAAGATACTAATAACTGTAGAAAACAAACTGAGGGTTGTTGGAGGGGAGGTGGGCAGGAGGATGGGATAAATGGCTGATGGGCATTAAGGAGGGCACTTGTGATGAGCACTGGGTGTTATATATAAGTGAACTCTACTCCTGAAACCAATATTACACTACATGTTAACTATAACTTAAATTTAAAA
Source organism: Acinonyx jubatus (assembly GCF_027475565.1). Taxonomy (NCBI): domain Eukaryota; kingdom Metazoa; phylum Chordata; class Mammalia; order Carnivora; family Felidae; genus Acinonyx; species Acinonyx jubatus. The sequence goes on from NC_069383.1 coordinate 31,524,258, forward strand.
AATTGAAACAAACAAACAAAAACAGAAAAACAACAACAAAAAAGTAGTGTAAGTATCACAAATATTGTATGGGGAATTTTCATAATAAAAAAAAGTTTTATTTATCTTAAATTCAAAAAAAATAAAGTGAAACTCATCTGTGCTACCACAGTGTGGTTATGGATCAAGATAGTAATGAATTTGTTTCTTGTGTTTTATTCATAATCTTTTTATTACCTAATATATAGAAAGGGATACATTCTTGCTTTTGAAAAGCTATCATTTTTATGTAATTTTATTTCATTCAGGTGTAATTTGGAATTCAAAGTCCAAGTTATAATCAAGTATCATTATGTGTATCTTTTACATTAAAGTTACAAAGAAATACTTAACAATCGGAAATGAAGAGTTGTTAAAAAAACAAACTTACTCAATGCCACTAATTAGATTAGTGGACACAGAAGGAGTTGAATCTAAGAATCATAAATCAGTTTCATGTTTTATTTAACTCTAAATGTTAAGTAAAAGGTCTAAATTACCTTGTTATAAATAATGTAAAGCTTAAAATACCATAACTAGAAATGCTTGACATTAGTGCTAAACTTACTCAAAACCAATATAATAATGTTCATATTCTATTTAGAGTTAAAAAATACAAGTAAGTTCATAAGTATAATTGAGAGTTTCATGCTTGCTAATATTTTTATATCATCTTTTTTTAAATTTACTCTTGATAGAGAGAGAGAGTGAGAGAGCATGAGTGGGGGAGGGGCAGACAGAGAGGGAGACACAGAATCTGAAACAGGCTCCAGGCTCTGAGCTGTCAGCACAGAGCCCGACGTGGAGCTCGAACTCACAGACCACGAGATCATGACCTGAGCCAAAGTCAGAAGCTCAACTGACTGAGCCACCCAGGTGCCCCAAATATTTGGATATCATCTTGAAAGTTATTTAGTAGTACACATTGAGATACTTTGATCAATAATTGATCAATAATTAAAATACTTGATCAATAAAAGGAGTTGTATATAAAATAAAGCATAAATCTTGCATACATATGTTTGAATTATGACCCACGTTTTGGAGGTTTATATTCAATTTGGGGCTTTGGACTTAATCTAGAATCCTAAATAAATTCATTCATTTTTTTTCAATAAATGTATTTTTAGAGCTTGGTATCTGCCTAATGTACTAGGTTATGTGGAGGAGAATGGGAAGAGGAGAAGAGAAGAAGAAGAAAGGATAGGGTACTGGTTAAGTGAAGAGAAGAAGAGATTACGGGGGCTAGAGAGAAAAGGTCATACAGGAAATAATTAATAGAGGAATTAAGATGACCAATGAAAACAGAATGAATGAAGAAATGGGAAGAGAAACAGAAAAATGGATTGGCTGAAAAACCTGTAGATTTAAATAACTAAACATCTAGTTTTTGACTCCACCATCCTTTGGCTTGAGCATATTGTCTTGAGATGACAAGATATCTGGGCCTTCAACACCACATCTGTATACCAGACTGATGAAAGACCAATAAAGCATATGAGTAGATACTGACATTTGAATAACCATATAATAAGTCACTCTTACATCCATTTGGAAAAAATCTTGACACATTATCACTCCTGACTGTAAGGTACACTGACAACTGTTAGCTGGCACACTGTTGTATCTTCCTCCACATCTTCTTTTTTTCTTTTTTTAATTTTTTTTAACGTTTATTTATTTTTGAGACAGAGAGAGACAGAGCATGAACGGGGGAGGGGCAGAGAGAAAGGGAGACACAGAATCGGAAGCAGGCTCCAGGCTCTGAGCCATCAGCCCAGAGCCCAACGCGGGGCTCGAACTCACAGACCGCGAGATCGTGACCTGAGCTGAAGTCGGATGCTTAACCGACTGAGCCACCCAGGCGCCCCTTCCTCCACATCTTCAAAATCAAGGATCTATCAGTAAAGCATACATAGTAGGAAAAAAAGATAGTAAGTAATAACACACTTGATCTCTGACCCAGAAAGGTATAGATGCAGGTATTTTGAAAGTCCTAGTGTAAAGAAGGAAATTTCCTATGTGAAGGCCTCCATTTTAAAACAAGATCCAATGCTAAGCCTCAAAGGAGCACTGGTAAAGTAGAAGTTGAAGACACTGGAAAAAAGTTGTAAATGAGGACAGTGAAGAAGACTTGCTTAATAGTCACAAGAAAAAGCTAGGTATGTATGGAGATCATGAATCTTTAGTGACACTAATAAAAATTGTTAAGTGTTTTTCTAATGCTTAGCAACCTGGGTATTAACAAAGTAAGGAAGACATGTGGATTAACCTAGGGTTGAGATTAGGGAGTTAAAGTTTTTGAGGAAATAATGGTTTAAATGATGTATCACGTAAAGTAAGCAGAGTAGTAGAAAGAAGAAGCACCCAATGGGACTACAAAAGTTGTGTTAAGGTTTATATTGTGAATAAGTGAGTTGTAAGAACTCTAAAAAATAGGTATGGTTATATTTGAAATAAATTTATAATTTCAGTGGAGTAATAATTTCAGTATTAATATGAATTAGACATAATAGCAATAAACAACTCAATATCTGAGGTCTTGGACACCAAAGAGGTCAACAATCTAAGAGCCTGGGTTACTGGATAAATCACAGGTATGGACTCCGAATGTATGTAGGATAATTAAATTAAAATATTTGAATGAAAAGAGGAAGACTATAAGCCAGTGCCCAAACCATCAATAAATGAAAGAGAAGAGATAGAAGTGGCCCAAATACTAAAAGCTATTATCGTAACAGACTGGGACATTGACATCAATGAAAAATGCAATAATTACAAACTTCCATTTGAGATAGAAAGCAAGATTCTAGGCAAGACCAACCTGGTGAAAAGATTGGGAAATGTAAAAATGTCTGTTTACCTCAGAAAGTCTTATAAAGAAGACACAAAAATAATGGAAAAGGAGTGGAATAATATGCTAAAAAATGCAGATAGCAATGAAACAATAGTCCTAGTAAGAAGCAGAGGTACCAGGATTGCAAGATCTTGACATCGGTACAGGCTGGAAGAACATTTCTGACATGATTTTCTGCATGCAAAAGAATCTGGACAAAGGTACTAGAAATACAAATGCAGAATCAAGTGTACACTTGTTAGTATGGAAGTGACCAAATCGGTTGATAACTTCCGAAGCTGGGCTATGGATACATGGTTCATTACACTCTTCTGCTAACTATCATCAAGGAGAGAATAAGGCTTGTATAGAACATTGTAATCCAGGTTCTTTCCATGTCTACATGAAGTCTACATATCCAATGTTTGTTATAAAAATTTGAAGATAATACATATCAAAATGTTATAGAATCTGGCTGCCAGTAATAATGAAGTCACTTGCTTGCACTAGCCTACTCACATAAAACCAGTACATAATATGAAAGATATTAAATTTTAATCATTCAAAGGCATTAGAGAGTAACTAAAAGCAGATAGAAAGGAGAGGGGAATCTACTCTTAAAGTACAAGTGTAACACTTTATGTATTTGGCACCTCTCAATTTGCATAAGACTCTGACAGCAAAAAGCCTCAGCCTTCCAAAAGGAAATCCAAAATTAATCGGAGGCATAAAAGTAAATCTAAAATTATAAATTTAAAAAAAAATATTAAAGAATATCATCATGGCCCAGAGACAGGTGAGGATTTCTTTAGTAGAATACATTAAAAAATTCACAAAAGAGGGGTGCCTAGGTGGCTCAGTCTGTTAAGCGTCTGTTTCTTGGTTTTGGTTCAGGTCATGATTTCATGGTTTGTTGAGTTCAAACCCCATGTCAGGCTCTATGCTGGCAGCCTGGAGCCTGTTTGAAATACTCTCCCTCCCTCTCTCTCTGCCCCTCCCCTGCTCATGCTCTCTCTCTCTCTCTCTCTTTCTCACAATAAATAAATTTAAAACATATTCACAAAAGAAAAAAAAAGGGAAATTAGATTTCATTAAAATTTGAAAGGTCTGTCCATCAAAAGACACCTTTAACAAAGTTAATAGGATAGTCACACACTGGGAGAAAGTACTCTCCAAACAATATCTTTAAAGAGGGAATTATATGGTATAAAACTCAATAATATAAAGATGCAAACTAATTAAAAACGGGAGAAATCACTTGAAAATATACATTAGAAGGGAAGATATGCCAATGGTCAATATGCTCATAAACAGTGCTACAAATCATTAGTCATCAGGGAGTATAAAGTATATTGACAATGAGATACCATTACATAACCTCTGGAATGGCTAAAATAAAAATGTAAAAATGCTAACAATAACACTGTAAAGATGTGGAATAAATACAACTTTCATGTAATCCTGATTCAGTCTTTTTGATAAAAAATACATGTCAGTTTCTTACACAGTTAAGCAGGGAACTACTCTTTGATCCAGTGATTTCCTTATTTATTCTTTATCCAAGAGAAAGTTTTTTGAAAGTATGTTCAAAAGAGGAGGTCTGTAAGAATTTTCATGGCAGCTTTATTCAATATCCCCAAACAGACAAAAAATCGATTGTCTACTATCAGGATAATAGATACATAAGTTGTGATATATTCATATAATAGAATATGATGGCAATGAAATAGAAAAAGCCACTGATACACACAACATGGATAAATCTCACGGACATTTTGTTGAAAAAAAAGCACAATAGAATACATACATTTGATTCAATTTGTATTCAATTTATGGAATAGCAACATCAATGTAACATTAAAAAGAAAACCAGAATAGTGGATTTGAAGGATATGTTGGGTTGAATAAGAAGTGACAAATGAGAAACTTTGGAGAGATGTAAATATTCTAGGTCATGATAGGGGTAGTTTTCTAGAATCATACATTTGTCAAATATATATACAATTCATGTATTTCAGGTATGTAGATTAATAATTATATTATTAATAAGAGTGGAGGTGTGAAGGTACAGATTGTAAATAATGAAAGAATGTTGATAAATGTGAAACTGTAATAATAGATATAGAGAAGATTATTATACTATCTTCGTAACTGTGAATTTAAATTTTTCATAAAAAAGTAAAACAATATCTATTGATATAGTTAGCAGATTTGTACTACATTTCATATTCTTAGAAAAGGAGAGCAAAGGGGCACCTGGGTCGCTCAGTGGGTTGAGCATCCAACTTCAGCTCAGGTAGTGATCTCACATTTCCTGAGTTCAAGCCCCACATCAGGCTCTCTGCTGTCAGTGCAAAGCTCATTTCAGATCCTCTGTCCACCTCTCTCTCTGCCCCTCCCCCACCCATTCTCCTCTCTCTCTCTCTCTCTCTCTCTCTCTCTCTCTCTCTCTCTCAAAAATAAATAAACATAAAAAAAAGGAGAGCAAAAAATGTAGAACTATAACTGAAATTAATTGCATTAAAGAGTTGGAAACATTATGTATCATTTGGTGTGAATCCTTATTCTAATTTTGGGTATGGAAGGATCAAGTATAAATATCCAGGAATTCATTTTAGGTGAAGACCTGGAGTTGAGAAAATTGGTGTCACAGGCTTGAAAATGTCTTCATAGAAGTGCATATTAGCAATAAGAACTGCAGAGAAAAGACAACACAAAAGTAAGGATTGCTTGCATAGGAATAGAAGGCTAGAGAACTGCCCACACACTGTTGAAGAAGGTTTGTATTCTGAGATCTGCAATAACTGGAACCAGAGAAAATTCACACATAAAGAAATAAGAAAGAAGAGCATGGTAACCAAAATTAAGGAAGAACAAGTCTTTAAAAGACAGATAAACAACAGGCTAAAAACAGGTACAAAGATTAAGTAAACACTCATGAGAAAACCAGAATTTCCTACTGTTAGATGATAAGCATTTTAAATCCAAGTTCAGTAAAATGTAGGTGGCAAAAGCCAGATTCCAAATGTTTTAAGCAAGGAGATCTAGCCCTGTAAGAGTGTTGGTGGCAACAGAAAGGAGTAAAATATAATTATGTTATATGATATATAATAGATTGTGAAATTTGTTATGTGAAAATGAGTAGTAATAAGTAAAATGTTTACTGATTTTGTTTTCATTCTTGACAAAAACAGTGAAAAAATTACTAATATGTTTTTAATACTTATATGATCAACTGACTTTTGACAGAAGCTGTGCTTAAAGTACGAGGTATATTATGGAAACAAAATGAACCCCAATGCTTTCCTCACCATCACATTTTACATAAAACTGATTTGAAGTATATCGTAGACTTAAGTGTAAAACATAACACTGTCATAATTCTAGAATAAAATATAGGAGAGAATTGTATCAACTGCGAATAGGCAAGATTTTCTTAAGCTAAAAAAATAATAAAAACAAACAAAAAAGTTTAATAATATGGACTACATAAAATTAGAACTTTCAGCAAAAGACACTGTTCAGAAAATGAACACATAAGCCATATGCTTGGAGACATTATTCACAGCACACATATCTGCAAAGAAAGTGCATACAGATTATGTAAAAACACAACTGAAAATGAGAAAGATAAAAACTACTAGAATATGCAAAATACTTGCACACTGACAAAAGTAAACATATGAATGTTCAATAAGTCCATGCAAGTGTGTTCAGTAAGGAGTTCCAGATTCAGCTTTGAAATATAAAGAATTGGAGACTGTCACTTTCACGATTACAACAAATTTGGAAAGACAGATGAGTACAGAAAGAAAGTCCCACCTAAGATCTTACCTGGAGCCAACCACTAGAGCCATACAGTAAATGGTAACTTTCATGAATTACTGGAGGCAGTGTTGACTGTTGAAGACTGAGAAACTCTTAGGGTCCTATTCTTAGGAAAGCACAACTTCAAGAACAATACCAGGTTCTCCTGTGAAGAAGCAAAGGGAAAAACTCTTATTTCTGTCAGAGGGAGAGGGAAATTAACCATTTTTAAATATGCCTAGGGTGCACTCTATAGTGATTGCTTCCTTAGGGGTGGAAAAGACAGGCTTAGGCAGAGTCTCATCCAACCTCATAGAATGAAAATTACTAAACTCTACCACCTCTAGTCTTCCTGCCTCATCTAAAGGGGTGAGGAGGAAGCCGAGAAACACTTATTAAATGTCATAGATCAGGGACACAGTTCATTAAAAGATCTGAGACTTAATCAGAGGATCATGGAACATTGTGCCTCCACCTACACATTACCACCACATTAATAGAGCTCCAGAATACGAGCAGTGGCTCACTGTGGAAAGATATCCAAAGCCCAAATTATATATAAGGAGGATTTTTCCTAGCCAGGTTAACAAAAAGCTTCATATTAAAATACCTTATTTACTTTGATAAGCTCCCATTTCTTCATACATCATATCTGACTTTCAAAAAAGAATTGTGCCATGCTAAAAGACAATACTAAACACAATTTAAAGATGGGACAGAGAAAGATATATCACGCTAAGACTATGGAAAGAAAGCTGGAGTAGGTATAGTAATTTCAGACAAAGCAGCCTTTAGAACAAGGAAGACTATCAGTGTTAAAGAGTGATATACATATCAATAAAGGGGTCATTTCTCAAATACGTAAAGATCCATAAGGTGTTTCCACTCAATGACAATACATCAAAATGTGAGGCAAAACTTACAGACTTGCAAAGAGACATAATTAAATCCATTATTATAGTTCATCAGCAGATGAATGAGTAAAGAAAATATGGTATATGCAAACAAGGAGATATCATTCAGCTGGAAAAAAGAAGGAAATCCTGCCACCTGCAATAACATGGATGAACATGGAGGACATTATGCTAAATGAAATAAGTCAGTTCTAGAAAGACAAATAACTGCATGATTCCATTTACATAGGTATCTAAAGTAGACCACCTCATTGAAGCACAGAATAGAATGGTGGTTGTCAGGCACTATGGGGAGAGGAGGAGAAGAAAAAGAAGGAGAAAGGGAAGGAGCAGAAGGAGAAGAAGAGGAAGAAGAGGAAGGGGGAAGGAAAAGAAGAGAAACAACAACAACAAAGCTGGAGGACAGATTTTACCCTACTGTAAGACTTACTACGAAAATGTAAAATATCAAGACAGAATAGTATTGGCAAAAATAGAGACATGTAGCTTAATTTGCTCAAAAGAATACTAAGGCCAGAAATAGACCCACACAACTAATCTTTGGAAAAGGAGCAAGAACCATTTAATGAACAAAGGATATATTTTTTTAAATAAGCAGAAGTAGAATAATTAGTTATCTAAATACAAATATATATATATATATATATATATATTTCATAAAAAGTAGCTCAAAGGAATCATTAAATTAAATATAAATTTAGTGTATAAAATGTCCAGTGAAAAAAAGGAAGGGGAATTATGTAAATTTGGGTTAAGGGATAAGTGTTTGGATAAAATAACAAAAATACGATCCATGAAAGAAATAACTGATAAATTAGACTTCAGTAAAAGTTTAATGATCTACCTAATGTATGAAAGACATTTAACAAAATGAAAACCAAGGCACAGAGTGGGAGAAAATATATGTAAAACACTCATCTGACAATGGAAGCATATCCAAACTATCGAGAGAATTCTTAAAACTCAATAGCCCAATTAAAAAATGGGGAAAATATGTGAACAAACAACTCATGAAGGAAGATATAAAGATAGCAAATAACCACATGAAATGATGACCAACATCATGTCATCAGGTAACTGGAAATCAAAATAATGAGATAATACTACATTCCTATTAGCATGGCTAAAATTAAAAAAAAAATGAAAACCCGGAAATTCAAAATACTGGCAAAAAGGCTGAGTACCAGGACTCTCATTCACTGCTGATGAAAATGCAAATATACACAGCAGCCAAATTAGAACCTAATTTGGCAGCTTCTTATGAAGCCACAGTTTTAGCATACAATCCAAACAATTCCACTTCTAGGTATATTCCAATTTACTTGAAAATTTATGTTTATGCAAAATACCTGAACATGAATATTTATAAAAGATATATTCACAATTGCCAAAACTGAAAATAACAAATATGTTTTTCCAATAGGTGAATTAAAAAACTGTGTTCTACCGATACAAAGGAATATTACTCAATGATAAAAAGATATGAGCTATCAAGCCATATTCTTTTTATTTTTAATTACAAAAGGAAATTTATTTCAAAAGCATAAGGGAACATTTACATTTGAACAAGGTGAAAACAGGTGTCTTGCAAAAGAAAAAAATCATGATATGAAGTTTTTCATTCAAATATTTGAAGCAAAAATAACAAGTTGTGCACTATGGCTTTAGGAAAGGTAAGGGGAATGATGAGGAGGTAAAGGCAAAATGGGCAAAGGGGAGTGGGAGACACAGGCTTCCAGTTATGGAATGAATCAGTCATGGGAATAAAAGGTGTTGTATTGTATACAATACAAAGGTGTGTTTGTATACCTGAAAATAATGTAACATTATGTGTCAACTATACTAAAAAAAACCAAATCCATCAAAGATACCATAAGTACATAAGAGCCAACTGAAAGAACTCCCAGTAGCCAAAGCTGAAACAATTAGGGCAAAAAAAAAAAATTAGTATAAGATTGTAACCTAAAGTCTAAAATAAATGTCCATGAGTTTATACTGACATGAATAATTAACTGAATAAATTAATAAATGGGATGAAAATGCAAATCTCTCAGGCTGAGATTTTAAATAATTTAGGCACATTACCTCCTGAAGGACTGACAGCTTAACTCCCCATTCCTTCTGGGTTGGCTCAATTTATCAATTTGTATCCAAAGAGGAGAGCAAAGGAGAGGGAGAGGGAAGAATATCTTTACAGTGGAGAAATCTGAGAAGTACTATGTAAACCAGGTGCTCGACGTCAAAATCAAGTCATAAATTATGTTGATAGATCTTGCCTTTCATATGATGTAATGAAAATGGCACTGCCTCTGTGATCTTTACTCCAATAACTCATATTCCCAGTCTCACCATAATATCAGATAAATTCCAGTAATGGGCATCCTACAGCATGCCAGACCACTGCTCCTCAAAATGGATAAGGTCATCGAAAACAAAGTAAGTCTGAGAAACTGTCACAGTCAAGAGGAGTCTAATGAGACATGACAACTAAATAAAATGTGATATCCTAATAGGGATCCTGGAAAAGAAAAAGAATGTTAGGAAAAAACTAAGAAAATATGAATGACGTATGGACTTTAGTGATGTGTCAATATCCATTTGTGTACTATACCAACTATCACATTAATGCTGGATAATGGGAGAAACAGTGTGCAGTATATGAGACAACCCTACACGAATCTTCACAATTTTTTTATAAATGTAAAATTGTTCTAAAATTAAGTGTTTACTAAAAAATGTATTCAACATCATTAGAATACTAAGAAATGAAAATTAAAGCCTTTAGAATTGCTACAATTTAAGAGCCTCACAATACCAAGTGCTAGGCGAGTATGTGGAACACACTGTTGGTCAAACTTGGAAGCCAAGTTTGGCAATCTTATAAAACTAAAAATTCACCTACATGATTTATTCCTAAGTGTTTATCGAAGAGAGAAAGTACTATCATAAAAATCCTTGCAAATTGTTTTGGGCTTCTTTAAAGTTCATAATGGCCCTAACTTGGGAATGATGGGCATTTCTATGAATAAGAAGAATAAACAAATCTAATTGTATTATATTCATTAAAAAAAAAACACTACTGAAAAATAAAAAGAAACAAACTACTGATACAGGTCATAGCACAAATGAATGCTACAAACTTTTGCAGAGAGAAATAACAAAATGGTCCCAGAATGATATATTCTGTATGCTTCTATTTATTTGAAATTCTAGAAACGGCAGAAGTCTTTTACAATGATAAAAATAACTTTATCTGTTGCCTGGGGTTGGTTGTGGGTAGGTAAAGGCTATTGACTTAACAGGGCCCTAAGGGGACTAAGGAGCTAAAAATATTCTTAATATTGATCGGGGTGACAGTTATATGGGTGTGTACATTCATGAGAGTCATTGACTTATTCACTTAAAATGTGTGAATTCTAATAAAATCATTTCACAATCAAGTTCAGTTTAAAAAATGGAAGGTGTGGTGTAAAAACAATACAATTTCCTGACTCTCTTACATTTTGGTATCTTTTAGTATTACTTTCATTCTATAATTTTTATAGAATATTTGTTTCTTTCGATTACAATGATATATTGATATTCCTTCAAATTTATTCAAGTGACCATTTGTTTCTTTTGCATACCAAATTTTCATAGCAGATCTATCTACCTACACCTAAAACATCATGTAGAAGAATAAAAACATACTAAAACCTCTGATGTATTATGAACATGGCAGTACACAGGATGAGAGACTGTATAAATGATCATTAAATGACACAGTTTTCAGTCAAAACAATGTATGATATTTCGTTTTACGAACAGCCACAAAATGGATTAAAATTAAATTTCCTTCTAATCTTCCCTTTGTAATCCTGACTTAAGTTCATGTTTGTCATGTTTGGCCATCATAGGGAATGTACTTGGAGATTTAGGTAATTTCTATCCCTTAATCAAATAAATGTATACCTATTGAAAATCTCTAATTGATCACCTAAGTCTGTTTCTCCTTATACCCTGAGAGTTTCTTTCTTTTAATTGTTTTAAATGTTTATTTGTTTTTGAGAGAGAGAGCACACCGTAGGAGGGACAGAAAGAGAGGGAGACACAGAATCTGAAGCAGGCTCCAGGCTCTGAGCTGTCAGCACAAAGCCCGACTCAGGGTTCTAACTCACAGAGAGTGAGATCATGACCTGAGCCCAAGTCAGACACAACCGACTGAGCCACCCAGGCTCCCCTGTAAGGGGGTTTTCTGAGCCTAGAAATTTGGTCTTCTGAGGTTAAATCAATAAGCATCAATTTCCAGGATTATTTGTTGTTATCGTTGTTGTTGTTGCTGTTGTTTTTAGTAGGCAATTTAAAATTGCACAATATTGGTGTACCTGGGTGGCTCAGTCAGTTAAGCACCTGACTTTAGCTCATGTCATGATCTCACAGTTCATGGGTTTGAGCCCCACATCAGGCTCTGTGCTGACAGCTCTGAGCTTGGAGCCTGCTTCAGATTCTGTGTCTCCCTCTCTCTCTGCCCCTTCCCTGCTAGTACTCTGTCTCTGTCTGTCAAAAATGAATAAAAATGTTAGAGAAACTTTTTTTAATTGCACAATATTGACATTTTAATACCACATCTCCTTATAGCTCATATTATGTATTATATAACACAAATATGTGCAACAAAAACGTAAGAGAAGGAAGAATTAAAGATGATATCTAAGGTTTTGATTTTGTATTTTTCTTAAATACCTGGGAAATGATACAATTCAGTAAGATAGGTTTTAAAGATGCAGGGAAGGTTGAGGAAGAAGGCTAAAGATCTTTCCCTGTCACAAATTGCTCTCCTTATTGCACAGTTGTGGGAATTGTGGTCCTGTGTGATTGGGAATATTCCTGTGGTCACATAATTATTCACTGTGAATTTTGAGATTTTTAAATCATTCATCTGTTACTCTTTCTGCTCTATTCTCAATGGCTGCATGCAATATCACTACTGTATCAAATCCCCGAAGAGTCTAAGTCAGTACTTTCGGGATCAAATTCAAATATGTGCTTTTCATACAGAATAGAAAAAAAAAATTGGCAATTTTGGCATGCTCACCAGGTTTAGAATCGCTGCACTGTACTATTTAAAATTATCTAACATGTGTGTCTCTAAGTAGCTCTTAAAATAAATGCATTTAATATTCAATCTTATTTTTATTCTGTATGAAAACTTGGATCTTTCACCATATTTGCCTCTTTTTTTCCCATTTAAATAACATCTTCACGTGATTTAAAGGTTACTATAAAATCAGAAACAGTATTCTGCTATGTTATCACACCATATCCAATTTTTTCAATCCCACCATTTTCATTTACAAATAAAAAATATTCCTGTCTTAAAGGAGAATTATATACCAGACCTGGTCTCTAATATCCCCTCTATATTGTCCTGAAAATGAAGAGTAAAGAATATTAGCAAAAATCTTACAGAAATAATGGAAAAATTGGAAATACATTTGACTTTAAAAATGAAAAATTCTGGTGATAAAAATAAATCCATTTGATTTTTTTTAAGTGAGAGATCTTTTGGTTGCAAGAAAAGAACTTCAACTAAATTGACATATAAAAAGAGGAAGATGAAGTAAAATAGGTCTCAACAATAAAACAAATTAAATGTCAATAAATGAATGTGGCCAAGTCCTATGTTGTGCAAAGAGGAGTAGGAATTGATATGTTACACTTCCTTTCTCACTGAGGCTATGTAATCAACGAATCTCTCGCTCCTGTTTCTTGCCACATAAGCCAGCTATCCACTTCTCTCTTGACTATCTATACCAGTTTCCTCACTTCCCTTCTCTTGTCAATGGTTCACTGGAAACTTCCAGCACCTATTCAGCATCACAAATGTTCATTGCCTCTGGTGCACTGCCACCTGTAGGTCTGAGTCTTAATGGAAATTTTTGAGTGAAAGGCTGAGTTTGTGTGTGAGAGACAGAATGAAATGGAAAAGATGGAATTATTTGAAAGAAATATGGTGATATCAATCTCGTGTTTTCATTTTTCAATTATCTATCTTCTAGTCCCAAGTATGGCCTATTGGAACACGCAGGATGTGGCACCTGCCTCTTCAACTCGCTTCATTTCATGCTACTCTACCCTTTCTTCTTTGTGTGCCTTCCCCTCCTCCTCCTCTCTCACCCTTCTTTTTTTCCATTTCTCAACAATATCATACTCCTTTTTCAGCTCAAGGCCTTTAAACACGTAGTTTTTTCTTCCTGGAATGCTTTTTATACCTCTCTTACTTAGTTGCTAGTTAATTCCTACTTATTCAGATAGACTGGATAATGAGAAAAAATTGTTAATGGTTGTTTCCATTTTTAAGACAAAAATCACCTTCTTCAATAGTCAACTGAAAGTAGTATGTTTTCTCCTGTAGTATAAAATGAAGAGAAAAGGGGTCACATCTCTCTTCTTAAGTATTTCTAAAATAAAAGTGCTCATTAAGTATCTACTGAGTTGATGGAGTAGGGCACAAAGGAACAGATAAATGGATGAATGAGCACATTTTCAGAGCCACGTGCCAAGAATGTGATTCTTTGTTCTATTCAGTCTTTTGCTCTATCTTCTAACAGAGGTATTTATATAGTATACCTATGAAGTCCAACTCTGAACCAATTAATGTATACCAATTAATATATAACATAAATTGGCACATCTCTTTCATTCTAGTTGTATGTGCAGTTCTGGGAAAATAATAAAAGAATAATGATATTTTATTGAATGCCACTGTGCCAAATTCTAAGTGCTTTATATTGTTCAAGAAAAATCTCACCATACTTCCAGATACACATGTCCTTAAGAGTTGGGATTATTCACAATTTCTGAAGGGAAAATCACCATTATTCTCTTTAGATGTTTTCTTTTTTTTTTGGGGGGGGGAGTTCTAGGTGAAGGTTACAGTCTCTGTGCAGGTGTATCTTTCCCATTGCTAGGTCAATTCTTCCTGTCAGACACAGGGTCATGCAATCACTATGCCAGCTCAGTCTTGAAGACTGCAAAATATCATGTGGGGTTACCTGAAGGGGAAACAGAAATTGTTTTCTTTAAAAATGAGTACAACCTAGCTAGCTTTTCTCAACCCAGAACTTTACAAGTCATACTGATTGCCACAATAGGGGCATAAACTTTAAGATGTGGGGAATGAGACATTGTCATGTGGGGTCTGAAACAGCGCTTAGAGATACTGTGCCAGTAGGAATTAAGTTGGCTGAAATCAGGCACATGAAATAAGAAAATTCAGATCTGAGAATGCAGGTTGAATATTGCATTAAAGCCAAGCAGTGAGTAGAAGTAAAGCCAAAAAATAGAGTGAGATGTAAATTAGATAACCAGCAACAAAATCTGATGAGTCTAGTTGTAAGTGGAAACTAATTCTGACACTGCAGCGTATCCATCTTCTCTGCCATCACTCTTCAGTATTGATCACTATCAGTCAAAGAGCAAGGGAGAAACATCCATTAGGGGCCAACATGTCTATAAATGACACAAAATGCATCTCCCAATTGAGAGAAATCGAGAATTTGTTTCCAGGTTTATCACTGAAATAGAAATAGTTTCTACATTTTTTGAATTATTTGGAATTTTTTATTTTTAAGTTCATTTATTTTTGAGAGAGAGAGAGAGAATGAGCAAGGGAGGATCAGAGAGAGAGGGAGACCAGGATCTAAGCAGGATCTAAATTCAGAGTGCAGAGCCTGATGTGGGGCTCGAACTCACAAACCGTGAGATCATGACCTGAGCCGAGGTCAGATGCTTAACTGACTGATCCACCCAGAAGCCTGAAACACTTTGAAATTTTTAAAATCACTTAAATTTTTATTATTAAAAAGTAATGATGATTTCATTATATATTACGTATCTCAAGTATTTCTTAGAGATTGCACCATAGCAGCTCAAGAGAACTCTAATTAGACAAAAATCTCAATATGAAGGAAAACTAAATTGGGGTTAGAAATTATATGCAAGTACACGGCAGTGATTTACACCAGAATCAAACAGCACTGATAATTAATCATCTTAACAGATTACTTTGGATAAATAGAACTAGTCGGATTAGTAATGATGAAGTGGTTGTACACACACACCATCTCTTCAGTTCCTCTCTAGACATTTTGTTCTTTCCTCTTGTTCACATTTATAGCTAGCTGAAATAAGTTGGTCATCTGCTCTTGCATGTAGCAGTGTTACTTAAGAGTGAAGTAGAATTGGGGCCCCTGGGTGGCTCAGTCGGTTGAGCGTCCGACTTCAGCTCAGGCCACGATCTCATGGTCCGTGAGTTCGAGCCCCACGTCGGGCTCTGTGCCGACAGCTCAGAGCCTGGAGCCTGCTTTGGATTCTGTGTTTCCCTCTCTCTCTCTGCTCCTCCCCTGTTCATGCTCTGTCTCTCTCTGTCTCAAAAATAAATAAACATTCAAAAAAAGAGTGAAGTAGAATTAAATCAAATAATTTAAATAATTCAAGATTCAAAAAGAGTCAAAATGGAAGATTATGATTACCTGACTTCTGATTTTTTTTATTTAAATATTAAGACAATAGAAAACAAGCATCTCCAAGGAAAATATTCATTTGCATTTATCTTTAATGAGAGTGTTTGTTAGTGCCTTTTAAACTTGATGAAATAGAAATGTGGTTCTTTCAAAAAATACTACATACCCCCTACCTTGAGAAGGATATTTTCCTGTAAAATATGTAACAATTCTCAATTTCTATGACCCACGTGTCACTATGCATGTGTACCTCTAGAACATAGTATTTGTCTCACATTTACAACTTGGCAGTTACTCTTCTATAGATTATTTCTTTCTGATATTCCCTAGTATGGCTAACTTTATGTGTTAACTTGACTGAGTCATGAGATGCCCAAACATTTGGCCAAACGTTATTCTGGATATATCTGTAAGGATGTTTTTGGATGAGATTAACATTTAAATCAGAAGACTGAATACAGCCCATTACTCTTCCTAATGTGGATGGGCCTGATTCAATCAGTGGAAGGCCTAAGTAGAAAAAAAGGCTGACCGTCCCATGAGTAGTAGGCAACTCCTACCTGACTTTCTAGAGCTAGGATATCAGTTTTTTCTTGTCTTCTGACTTGAACAGAAATACCTCCTCTTCCTGGGTCTCAAGCCTGCCAGCCTCCACACTGGAACTACACCATTAGTTCTCCTGAAGCTACAGTTTGTATAAGGATCTATGAATTGGTCAGCCTCCATAATCATTTCAGCCAATTCCTTATAATAAAATTCTCTCTTTTTTCTCTTTATATATCTATAGATAAATATAGATACATGTCTTATTCTGCTTTTCTGAAGAACTCTGATGAACACACTCTTACTTTTCTCAATTTTTTCTCATCACAGCTACAAACTTTCTTCCCTTGATAGGATGCCATTTACATGACAAGAACACTGTCAGTGAAAATAAAGTGGTACAGGACATACTTCTTTTATGATTCCTTTGTTTACAACATTGCCATTCTGTGTTTGAAAGGTAATATTACACTCTTAATAAAGGAATAGGAGTTACCAAAAGAAATTCTTTTTTTTTCTCTTTTAGAAGGTAGAACAGTTGAAAACTACTTTATTTTTGAGGGTCCTTTTAATCCAATGTAAAAATAACAACAGATGTTAAGCTTTCAACAGAGGCAAATCTCAAAGATAATAAAGTACCTGCTCTTACTTGTATCTGCTCAGGACCATTTGCCAAAGAGAAGTAGTTTCTTGCTTTAAAACCACAAAGTGCAAATCTCTTTAGCTCTTTAAGGAAACTATTTCCCTCCCCCTGGATTTGGTCTTAACCTTTGGTTCATCTCTCAGCCTAACAAATGATCCATATGATGCATTACTCCTTAGAGTCTTGAGTCATTAAGCTGAGACTGACACAATAGGAAAACTTAAATGAAAAAACAATGACAGTCCCTTCTGAAATCTCCCCACTAGTGTGAGAATCAGAATGAAGCATTCCTCTGGTAACCCAGTACATAAATACTAAATGAGATCACTTCCCTAAGAGGAGAGGGTATTCATTTTGAGAGAAAATTGAACCTAGATATTTTAGTGTTGAATATAGAAAAATGACCCTTGAAATGAACAGAACTGGATAGCCTGCTGTCTATAACAGATCTAGGTTTACAATATTATGTTGAGCAGGGTCAATTCAAAATACGCTTCCCGCCCACACTGCATACAGCTTTAACTGCACCAGTGGTTCTTGATATTGCCTGCTCATTAGAATGAACAAAATGCAAAACTGGAAAAAGGACTGAGAATAGAGAGACTCTCCACGACATATGGGGTAGGCTTACTACATGAAAAGAATATCTGAGGGGGGACCTAAGCATCAGAAATCTCTTTCAGCTCCCCATGTATATTCTTGTGTATCAACAGGATTGAGAACTACTGGTCTAAATTTAGCTTCCAGAAACTTACAGAAAAAAGTTTTAAATAAAAAATACACAAAACCAACGAGGAACATTTATGTAACGTTGGAAAACATCATAAGTACAATTGATTAATATGCCAGAGGGAGAAGAAAGAGAGAGAACATTTTTATATACCAAATGCTACCCTTCCTATTATTTCAATAAATGAGCATATGCTCCAGAGTGCGTGTGAGATGGAAGAAATGAATGTACTGTTCCTTCAGCAGGTTTCAGTTCCCACAACCTTCTCCTAAGTGGGGGCTTGTCAGAACATGGAGAGCAAATATTTAGATTAATATTTAAATAAGTTGTTCTTAGGATATGGGTTCTAAAATGAAGCCAACTGCCTTTCTGGTGCTCAGCCACAGAGTAACAATCTGTCCCAATAATGAAGAAAAAAATGTGATATTCGATGTATTGAAAGACATTATGTTCTTCAACAGTATAACTTTCTGAAGGACACAGACTGCCTGCAGTTAGATGTTTTTAGTACCTAAATTAGCCCAATGCGTGCATATATTTTTCTCTAGGTTAGGCCAGGTCATATTCCCAGGCAGGATTTTTTTTGTTTTGTTTTTTTGTTTGTTTGTTTTTTAATATCTTCTCACTTAGGCAGAAGAGAGGCAACATATCCTCAATATACTATATATGCAAAACTCACAGGGTAAGTGAGGTTACACTCATAATTCATTACCCATAATATAACTTCTCATTTAATTTATAAGACAGATACCAGCTGATTTAAAGTAAAAAAAAAAATTAAGAGTTATTACTGTATTTGTCAGTAAGGTGTTACAATGTTTTAGCATAAACTCAAATCTTTGGGAAAGATTTTAAGTCATGTTACAAAATATAAATGGGTTTGATCACACTAATAATCTCCGGTGGGTGAAGTTTACAATTGTTTCCTGAGGGATGATTGTCTTTTGTATTGACCTTGAAATTTTTCCTTATTTCTAACATTATGCAAGGGTAATATTCCTAAATTGACCAAAGAACCTTTTTTTTTAATGTCTCACCACAACTGAACTTAAATGTTAAGAAGAAAAGTTCTCTCAGACTTATTGCAAATAAAATACCAATCTGTCATGTTTTAGTATTGCCATTGATTGTTTTGACCAAGTGCCATCCACTGTACTTGATGTCAGTGTTAATCATAGGCTTTAAGTGATACTTGTACAAGTATAGCCTGGGTCACTGCAGTAGCAATTTTATTTCTAATATACAAAGTAAGATATGTAGGGTATTCAAAATCAAGTTTTCTTAATTTGTACCTTCACAATCACTAGTATGACATGGGAAAGACAACTAAGATGCAGAAACTCTCAAAGATTTCTGGTTACTCCACCACCTAAGCAACTTGTAACAGCTGAAATAGAGGTAAAGGTGAGGAAGATCTGAAATAACTAATGGAGGAGGAGGAGTCAAATATCAGATATTGATTTAATGTCATCTGTAATAGCTACAAGTAGGATTCTACTGAACATTTTGTTTTATATCTTTGCAGAGTGTATGGATGGTCATGACTTTGCTTGGGAGTTTATAATGTATTGGACTTAATGGAAGCTGCATGGAAAGTGTAAAGTGTAAAGTGTGTAACCCCTTTGTGTAATTTCTTTCTCAGTCTCAGCACTATTCTTTGCTAGATAATTCTTTGCTGTGAAGACCTGTCCTGTATGTTGTAGATTTAGCAGCAGTCCTGGACTCTACTCACTAGATACCCGTATCTCTCTTCCAGCTGTGACACACCCATTCCCACCCCCCAACACACACACATACAAACAGTCAATAATATTTATGTCTCCAAATTTTGCCTTGCCTTAAACCAGTCCCTTCCCAGTATTTCCAGTTTTGTTAGCCAATTAGTCTCTATTTTGGCTCATCTACTTTGATTTGTGTTTTTGTCACTTGACATGAAAGAGTCCTACTTTTTTTTTCATTTTTTAAAATTTATGTCTGAGAGACAGAGAGAGAGCATGAGTGGGAAAGGGGCAGGGAGAAAGGGAGACACAGAATCTGAAAGCAGGTTCCAGGCTCTGAGCTGTCTGTACAGAGCTGACGCAGGGTTCAAAGCCATGAACCGTGGGATAATGACCTGAGCCAAAGTCAGACACTTAACCGACTTAGCCACTGAAGCACCCCATAGTCCTACTTTTACAGTGGTTGTACATATGATATCAGAATTTTATAAGCTAAGAGTGGTATTTAAGAGAAGACTTCCAGAAATAAATTCTATGAAGAACACAGAAATAAAGTACTGTATACAACAGGGCAACTCTAAATATCAAGGGGAAAAATCTGAACTATAGGGGGAAGAGCTCCAGGTTGTCAGGTCAAAGAACCAATAAGATGAGATGAATAAAGATAATGGTCACTATTTTATAAAGAATGACAGAGTAAGGAAGTGGATCTTTTTCCAGGTGAGCCTCAGTTAAGACCACAACCATACTCAACATCTTGCTTATAGCCTTGCCAAAGACCAAGCTCCTGACCTGCAAAAATTATAAGATAACAAATATGTGTTGTTTTGATCTACTAAAATCATGGTAATGTTATTATACAGCAATAGATAGCTTCTATGTTTATAATAGCATATATGTAGTATTTTAAGGCTTAAGGAAACTGAAATATTAGAAAGAAATTATCCTGTAAGACTTGCTCACCTACCAGACAGGTGCCAGAGGACACACCTTTCATCACAGCTGTGATGGGAGCCCAGGACTCTTGAAGGACTATATTGTACTTCTTCAATTTAGGTCAGAAATTATAGAGGGAAATACTACTAGTGAACTGGAGTGGCTCAGTTGGTTAAGCATCCAACTTTGGCACAGGTCATGATTCCATGGTTCATGCGTTTGAGTGCTGCATAGGGCTCTCTGCTGTCAGTGCAGAGCACACTTTGGATCCTCTGTCCCGTCTCTCTCTGCCCCTCCCTGGTTGTGCTCTGTCTCTCTCTCTCTCTCTCAAAAATAAATAAAGAAACATTAAAAAAATTAAAGAAACAAACATAAAGGGGGTTATGGGACCAGTGAGTGGCAGGAACTACGTACAGGAACCTAAGTCACCAAGGCAAGACAAGATTACTACAAGAGCCAGAATATTCTGACCTACGGTACTGGGTGTTTGGTCATAGTGTTCCTAGCTATAAAGTAGATAAGCAGATTACTAACTTCTTATTGGATCTGCACAAATAGAAAAGCTCTAGGTCCAGTGAACAAAAGTCTGACTTGAGCCCCTACAACGGGAAGTCCTAGTCCCTCAACCAATTTCCAGGCTTGAGTCAGTTTACATATCTAGATCCCGCTGAATAAAATGTAAGCTCGGTCCCCTTGAGTAAGGTCTCTGCTATAATATCAAAAATTATAGTTTCAATCTTTCTCATAACCTTCTGGAGAAAATTTACCAGGATCACTGTGCATTAGGTTTTATTATATTACTAAACTCCCAATTGACACAAATTTTTGGACAACCAAAATGCCACTTTGGTGCAACATTCAGAGCAAAGAGGTCAGGAAATCAAGTCCATTTTTAGTTCAAGTCTACTTCATAGAGGGCTCAGCTAGTCCCCAAACCTACCTTGTACTTACTTTTCCCATTCTAGAATACACAATTAGAGTAGACATACTTAGTATCTAGCAGAATCAGCAATGATCTACATTAGTTATGCATTGCTGTGTAGCAGTATTACCATAAATTTAGTGGCTTAAAACTATTTCATAGCTTCTAACTCATAGCTCCTTAGAATCTTGAGTCTATGCATGGCTTAACTGCATTATCTAAACTACTGTGATCAAGGTGTCATCCAGAACTGGGTTTTTCTCAGCTCTACTGGACAAAGATCCCAGGCTCACACCATTGCTAACAACATTCAGTTCCAGCAGGTGTTCAGACTGAAGGTCGCAGTTTCTTGCTGGAAATCAACTGTAGGTTGCCCTCAGTTCCTTAATATGTGACCCTCCCTATACACCAGCACACAACATGGTGACTTGCTTCTACAAAGGCAACAAGGGATTAGGAGGTGAGAAGAATAAAATATTAAGAGTTTAAGTCCTGGCATCAAGACCTTGAATCTTATCATGCTGATTCTCAAAAGGGTTAAGAATCTTTTCCATTAACTCCAAAGATGATCCTGACATATTGATGAATGATTGATAGGATTCACATTGAAGAAGAGAAAGAGAACATTCTAAGCAGCCTGGAGTGGGTGGCTGTTTAGAAAAGTGTAAAGAGTATGAGAATTAATATTACTGGCTTGTTCAGGAACAAATCATTGTGGGACACAGGTCTCTTATACTAACTATACAAAGACAAAATTGGTTATACATGCTTGACTCTGGAAAGCAAAAGATGCCTGTATACACAGGGTGTGGATTTTATCCCACAGTTATTGTGGAGTCAGTGCCTTTGATCAGAGAAAAATATGAAATAATTAAACAATATGACTATTATAAATATTCAATAAATCATAGGTAGATACAGTAATAGTCACTATTATCATATATATGCTCAAATTTCTTCCTGAACAATTCTGAATAAGCTATAGGCTCAAATCACTGTGGTAATTGTTTTGCACTGTTTTCAATACACTAATACATCCCCCAAAGTGCAACTTCAATGCAAATACAAGTGTACAGGGCTCTATTGTGACTAGGTTTGTAATTCCTCCTTTTAATGGACATTTTATATTGTTGAAATTGAGATAATTGATTCCATTAACCTCAATATCTATCAGTATGCAATGTAATGGAAAATAGCTCTTACCAATTCATTGTGCAAAGCATACTGAGAAGATGTTCAACAGTCACCAATTAAAGAGAATGAGAGTACATTTTTAGGGATGACTTCAAACAATTATACCTGACATGTCTGTCAACTAATGTCAACATGGTTGCATTAAAAATTAAGAATAGATTTCTGTGCATGAAACATATTATTTTAGATACTTAGCATATGAAGAAAATAAACCAAGCATCCCTCTTCAATGTTGAACACTTGTCAGCGTGGGGATGCCTTGAAGTTTGGTCACATTCACCTATATTTAAGATTTATCACTGATGCAATTTTCTTATATTTCAGTATGAAAGCATCTAGTAAGGGAATCATTATTTGTCAGCACTGAGGTACCATCAATGTGGAAACATTAACTAAGAGATAACATATGGATCTTATCATGACTAACATAAGCAAGAAAGCTGAACCAAACTTTGGAAATACTTCTATGATGCTGAAAGTGATTATGGCACATGATGTCTTCCTCGGGATGACAGTTTTTCCTGTGGGGAAAAAAAACTATTTCTCAGTTAATAATAATAGAAGACAAAATTTAACCAACTAACCCAAATAATGAAAATCAGGAAAATTAAAATAGACATTTTAATTTATTTTGAAGGTGATCCTTCCCCAGTCTACCAATTTGAATGATAATCTCTCCTAGAAACACCTTCCTAGACACACCTAGAAATAATATTTTACCAGTTATTTGGGCATCCCTTAGCCCAGTCAAGTTGGCACATAAAGTAGCCATCATGGATATTGTGATTTTTTAGGCTTTGACATTCAAGTGACAGTCATTTGTTCCAAATAAGTTAATTTTCCTATTTCCATTAGATCCAGGCATTATGCTGCTGTGGCACTTAACTCTGGTTCCCTACATTGTAGCCCCAGAAAATGTAATCACTATTATCTTCACATTCAGTACAGCATCACTAACATTTATTGATCTTGTATAATGTGCAACAGAGTAGTTGTCTTCCCTACTTTGTTTTTAAGTCATATGCTCTATCTGCCAGTTCAGAGCTGGAGGTATGTGTTTCTCATCTTTATATCACCAGTGTAATTATGTAACTCCATAATTGTTTGCTAAATATCTACAGAATTTGAATAAATTGTCATAAAAATTATTTTCAGGGTTCTCCATCATAAAATTGCGATACTAACTGCCACCTCCTACTACCTCAAAAAGAGAATAAAAAAAGGAAGAGGTTTCATTTTACAAAGTATAATAGGCTTCTACTATAATATTATATAAACATGTCATTTAGTTTTTTAAAATGACAGCATTTTATAGAACATTCAGCTTTATATTTGAATAGTGTGTGTGTGTATGTGTGTGTGTGTGTGTTAGCAAATGAGAAGAAAGATGGATGTTTCAAGTTACGATTGACAAGTAGCCAGGTAGTTCTTGATCAGCAGGCGATTGCTAGATCTGCTCCCTCTCCACACTGATAGATTTGGCCAGGTAACAGTAAACCCAAATGAAAACAGACAGATTAGTATACATGTAGCAGCAGTTTTGCAACAGCTCCCCTTTGCCCTCACGGCCCATGAAGGCAATGCAGAATGAGCCCATGTGAATGCTGTGCACATTGAAGTCTATGCCACACCTAAGGAAACCTGAGCTTAAGAAACCCCCAACTGTATAAGGATAGTAGCAAATCTACCCAAACTTTATCTCAGAAGGATCCATTATTGTTATGATACCACTCAGGAAACAAATGATCCCTCTCAAGGGATATGCCTCAAGACAAGAGAAAATATGTCTCAACTTGAAAAGACAGTCTGAGATAAAATTTATCATAAGTCATGTAGAAACACTAGGAGGAAGTGTCTCACAACAATGGTAAGTATAGGCTCAAAGTAGCAGGCCTAATACTCTCTAGTTATCAGTTATTAATGAGTATATTTTATCTAATCTAAGAGAATATAAAACTGGGTATGACTGCAATTGTCGGTTACATCCAACATGTTTGTACAAAATCTGAACATTCTCTTTTAATCTGACCCTATTAAAAGAAGAACCACTGACCAAGAACTAGCGCTATGCTCTAGCATGGATTATATATATTTTTTATTTAATAAACTTCATATTAAAGAAATTTTAGGTTCACAGCAAAATTAAGCAGAATGTATAAAGCTGCCGTATACTGCCTGCATCCCCACATGCACAATCTCCCCCACTATCAATGTCCCTCACCATAGCAATATATTTGTTACAATCAGTGAAACTACATTGACACATCATTATCACCTAAAGTCCATAGGTTTACATTAAGGTTCACTCTTGGTGTTGTACATTCTATGGGTTTTGACAAATGTATAAAACTATGGATCTGCCATGTAGTGTGATACAGAGTAGTTACACTATCCTAAAAATCCACTGTTTCTCTTTCTCTCCCCTCCTACCCGTGGCAACCGCTGATCTCTTTCCTATCTCCATAGTTGTGATTTTTCCAGAATGTCATATAGTTGGAACCAAACATATGCAGCTTTTTCAGATTGGCTTTTTTCACTTAGCAATATGGATGTAAGTGTCTTCCATGTCTTCTCATGGCTTAATAGCTCATTTCTTCTTATATCTGATTAATACTCATTCTCAAGATTTACCACAGTTTGTCCATTCACCTACTGAAGAGCATTTTGATTGCTTCCAAATTGGTAAATTATGAATAAAGCTGCTATAAACATCTATGTGCAGGTTGTGTGTGTGTGTGTGTGTGTGTGTGTGTGTGTGTGTGTTTGTGTGTGTGTGTGTGTGTGTATTAAGTTTTTAATTTGGGTGAATATCAAGGAGGGGAATTGCTGGATCATTTGGTAAGAGTCTGTGTGATTTCATGAGAAAGTATGAAACTATTTTCTAAAGTGGCTGTACCATTTTGCATTCCTGCCAGCAATGAACAAGAGTACCTGTTGCTGTACATTCTCTTTGCCAGTATTTGGTGTTGCCAGTATTTTGGAATATTGCACTCCAGTCAGAAGCTGTGTCTGGAAAGTAGTATGCCAATGGAAAAAGAGAGGAGGGGAGTGGGGAGAGAGAGAGAGAGAGAGAGTGTGTGTGTTCCTGCTAACAGTTAAGCATTGCTTTAAAAACCTTTTTATGTTTGAATACATTTTACAATTCATTTACAAGTATCTTTCCAGTTATAAGAACTAGGAATACTAATGTTCACTTAACAACAAATGGCTGTTTCATTGAAGCTTGTCTGGTTGTATGTTTACTGTCCACTTCCTGTCATAGGAGAAGGCTAAACTGCAGAAAAGGTTTGTGCTGCTTGTACTATAGAATCTCATTTATTCATTCTCTCTCTCTCTCTTTTATTTCTGCTGCAAACCAAAACAAATGCCAAAAAGAGTAAGTTCCTGTAATGGACACTTCTGTATCCTGTATCTTTGTTTCATGGAACACCGTGTGCTGTAGGAGACCTCTGTCTGCCATGGGGAGCACAAAACTGATGGAACTTTGAATTCATACTCACGATTCAAGCAGAAAATTCTCATGTTCTATGTAAAACTTTCAAATAAGGTTTTGTTTGAATAATAAGATTTAGCTGATAAAAATAAATTCCTTAAAAAATTCTATAGTGAATAGGGGCAATGAATGTGTTTGTTACTAAAACTGAATCTTGGTGGGAAAAACAAAAATTCTATGCCTTAAATTTATAAAGGATACTAGTGTTTTTTTTCTTTATGTTAAGGTGAACAAAACTCATTTTTCTAGAATTTAAAAAAAAATCAAGAAAGAGATTCCAATTTGAAATGACCTGAATTTGCATGACTCTTACGCAATAAATGAACAACAGCAAAAGTAAAAACATGAAAGGAAAAGAAAGAAAGAAGGGAAAATGTTAAATGTAGTCTGCAGTGACTCTGCTGCTTAGCAACAGTGAACCAAATCCTTGATATTGTTTACTATTGCAGTGTATTTTTCTGATAAAGTCCTTCAGAAGGACCTTCACCATTTTATCTATCACACTTTCACCAGCTTAATGTGACAAAGCGAGAAAATACAATTGTGGGATATACACATGATTACCAAACCTAAAGGTATTCCCTCTTCTCAAGGTGAAAGTTCAAAAAGCAGAAAAAAAAAACATTTTTAGCGTAATCACTGATATATCATTTACTTTTAGTACAGGGACTAATATTATTTCTAGGTTTATTTTTATCAACACAAATAGTAATTATTTTTTGCCTATATGCAGAGAAACAGCCCAAACTCTGAGATATACTAGAAATGAAGCCACAGAGAAAGAAGGGACAGGGGAAACTTACTGGACAGGAAAACAAGGTAGAAGATTATGCCTGGAGTAAAAATGATTCACTTCTGTTGTAAAATAATGGATCAGAAACTTCAATGGATAGCAAAGGTTAATGTAGTAATTTAGAGACAAGTAAACGCTAAAAACCGAATAAATAAAACCACATACTATTGTATTAAAAAGTGAAATTTCTAGAAGGAGAAATGTGAACAAGTCAGTAGCTAGGGAAAGGTTATCTTCATTTCCTATCAGAGTTAACAAATGAAATGGATGTCAGAAGACACACAACAAACTTACTCTCCAGGTATATACTGAATGACAAGTGAGGAGGTTCATTCCCAAAGGAAATTAGTGGGCAAAATGTATTTGAAAAAGTAATTATCTAAAGTAGGGAAACCTTTGAAGCTCTTTGAACTCTGAAATGGGCAGTTCCTCTGATAAAGATCTGATAAAGCAAGGAAAAATGAAGTATTCTGCATCTGTCCTTTTAAAGGAAAAAGTAGTAACGTCCATCAAACTAAACCTGAAATATTTTTTTTTAATTTTTTTTAAATGTTTATTTATTTTTGAGAGACAGAGAGAGATAGCATGAGCAGGAGAGGGCAGAGAGAGAGAGAGGGAGACCCAGAATATGAAGCAGGCTCCAGGCTCTGAGCTGTCAGCACAGAGCCCTGGAGCTCAAACTCATGAGCCATGAGATCATGACGTGAGCCGAAGTAGGATGCTCAACACTCAACGGACTGAGCTGCCGAGGCGCCCCTAAACCTGAAATAAGTTAATTGTCCTTGCCAGCACAGTCTTCACTGAAACCCAGAAAACAGGACAGTATCTGATTCACAACATAAAAAGCCCTATATACCTCTAAACAAAGTTTCTTTCCTTGTATGGCAAAATTCAAAATAATAAACAAATTTAATGACAATTGAAGCTATAGATCTCTAAATGACTGATTTCAAAAAGCCCCAATGTAACCTAGGAAAAGGAATGGAAAAGAATGCTATTATTACTCATCTAGAATTCAACATTTATTTTTAGTTCTTAAAAGCAAAACAAAATTAAAAGCAAACAAATATACTATCAAATAAAATGTGCAGATCTTGGGCAAGTTGGAGATTGTAGGGTAACGGCAAGATTTATTTTTCATGTTTTTTTCTAAAGATTCTATGGATTTATTTTCTGTGCTGAATTTAGTGTAACTTTGATGATACTGCTGTAAGCAATGTCAGACTGAAATTTTTAATTAATTATTGCTTTTTAAATGAATTTTATTAAATCTAATGCTTAGCTGATGCATTAACTCTGACCCAGATAAATAAAACTGACTAATATATTTGCTCAATAAAATATTTAAAATGGGTATTCTTCTAATCTGTGCTATATTTTTGAGTATTTGTGTATTATTTTCATAATGAAATAATTAATTTATATCCTTTAAATTCATACCTATTACATCATTTTGGATATAAGTTGAAAATCTTAATGTTGTGTGTTATTGTTCAAACCCCGCTCACTAACTGTCCCTCTTGCCAGAAGTGTGGGAAGAGGTGGCAAGGAGTGCTATCTCCAAAATCAGTTTTGTCTTTTTTGTGGCTCCAGTTAACATCCCCTTCTTATCTGGCCATTACCTTTTCTTTTTTTTTTTAATTTTTTAAAAAAGCTTTATTTATTTTTGAGAGAGAGACAGAGTGCAAGTTGGGGAGGGGCAGAGAGAGAGGGAGACACAGAATCCGAAGCAGGGTCCAGGCTCCAAGCTGTCAGCATAGATATGTCCGATGCGAGGCTTGAACTCAGGAACCATGAGATCATGACCTGAGCTGAAGTCGGCCACTTAACCAACTGAGCCACCCAGGTGCCCCACTGCCACCACCTTTTCTATAATCCCTCTAGTCCAAGGGAGAGAATGGCATTTCACAGTAGCTAACCTGTGGGTTGCCTCGTATTTCTTACTTTTTCCTATCTCTTTCAAAAATTAGCCCCCAGATTTAAATTCTTTACACTTTACAATATAACAGAGGCATTGTTTCCCAGATTATAACCCACAGTCATATTTCCTGAGGACCATATACTGCAGAGCACATTAACTCATGTTTATAACAGTGACTCTCTTTGAGAAGGTACATTAATAAGGTGGTGTTTTTGTATTAACATTATAGTAAAGCTACTAGTTTAACCTCAGATATGAGTAATAAAAAATGTTCTACCTCAATGATTCTCTAACCTATCTTTTGAGTTGGTAGTATTGCAGGCATCTCTCTGACCTTGAACCTTCGTCTTTAATAAATGATCTCTAAGTATCTGTCCCTAGATATCTAATTTCCTAGGTTTTATTTTCTTATAAGAATGTTGTCATAATTCTAGATGTTGATAACAGGTCTGTGGCTTGCTATTTAAATTCTGAAGACTCACAAGTTTCCTTCCCATCAAGTTTGATAAATTGTATATTATCATACACCTACTTTATTGTAATTGCATTTTAGTTATCATTTCTTTCTGATTTAAACTCTAGAAATTATGTGTCTGCATTTTCCTCTTCCTAGGTCACTGTTGCCCTGGTTGTACATCACTGCTTCTGCACTTTCTGTAGCCAAATCTGCACCCAAACCCACACACCTGCCTAGCTGCCTCCTCCTGGCCTCAATTAAGGATTTGTGGCTGCATCCCAGTTTTCGTTATGGCAAAAAGTTGTGATTGTTTTATATTTCTATGCAAATATGCAAAAGAAATTCAACACAAAAAATGATTTTGCTAGGAACAGTATATTAATTTTGCTGATAGAAAAATAACTCAGATTCTGCCTGAAAGGTTTTTCCAAGCTATCTTCAGAAAGTCCTAGGAGTTAAGGACTTACTGAAGGGAGTTTAACATTTATGAAAAAATTATTTTAATATTATTTCTTTCATTCAGGATAAGTGATAAAAAGCATTTTGACATTCTAAACACTAAATACTTGAGGTGGCGTTGAGAATTTGTTCTTAATTTTAGTTTTCTTATATGACTCAAAATT
Organism: Acinonyx jubatus; assembly: GCF_027475565.1. Taxonomy (NCBI): domain Eukaryota; kingdom Metazoa; phylum Chordata; class Mammalia; order Carnivora; family Felidae; genus Acinonyx; species Acinonyx jubatus. Next base: position 31,554,310 of record NC_069383.1, read on the forward strand.
TGTATTAGATTATTTATACATTGCAGAATGGCATATTCATTTATTAATTAAACATATAGTAAGTATTTACAGATACTACTCTGAATATAACAAGATAGTTATTTTCATTTTATATAAAACATATGACATAAGAAAATGTGACTAGAGAATGTTATAGGAAAATTGTCTCTTTCTCAGGTAACTGTAGCTTATCTCCTGCACTGCTCCTTGTGGCACACAATAGCTTTAATCTCTTTAATCTGGTATTAAGGCAACCACCATTTAATATTCTCATATCACTTCCTATATTTCATTCATACCTTTGTAATCAACAAATTCATTTTCCTCTATTCTCTGAAATATGGTTTAATACTTACTATTTTTTAGATTATATTCCTTTCTGTTGAAAAATATTCACTTTCTATTCAAATTCTATATACCATGTGAAGTCTAACCCCTACTTGTGCTCCATAAAAATTTACCACAATACTCTTGCCTGTGAATGAACTCAGAGTATTTAATCTTTCTCTCATTTCCCCCCTTATTTGTGTTCCCATAACACTTTCTCTATCCCTCTATTATAATATATATATAATATCATGCTATGATTTTCTGTAGTAAAACCTGAGCCTCTTATGTACAGCTTCTGTAATAACCTATAAACTACAATATCCGTGAGGTTCTCCAGGACAAGACATATGTTAAGGCATATTATAGTTCTCAGCACATGACAGAAAATAAGTGTATGTTTTTTTTAATAGAACTGCATTGCTCACCAGATACCATGTTGTATTGTAAATCCCTTCACATTCGTGTCTTACCCCTTCCATTTCAAGCAGAATATAAACTCAAAGAAGAAGGAATTACATCAAATGGAGGCTTATTTAAACTAAGCAGCTTTCAATGGTGCACAGAAGTAACTGTCTATACAGGAGAGATTTCTTAGAGATTGTTGTTATGATTTGTTCAATACAAGTTTGGGGAAAGGGTTGTTATGGATCATGAGAATATTATAAGTATTTACGTATGGCATATGTAATTTTGAACCAAATAAATATACTTTGAAATAGTTAAGGATCAATTTCTTCATACTGGAATTACTAAGATTACACTTCATTAAGAAAAAATCCATTAATCAAACATTAATGAGTACCTATTATGTGTCAGACACAGATATTAATCAAATTATCACCAAAAAAGGTGAGCACCAAAAAAACTAGAGTTATTTAATGTAGGGAACACCATTGTGAGAGACCATAATACAGAGTTGAAGAGGAGTGGGTCATAGATTGATTCCTTTGAGCTAGAGACACCGAGATACATTGTAGGGTAGTGACTGCCCATGCAAATGGGAGTTGAGCAAGAAAAATAGACAGATGAATTACCATCTATGTGACTATGTAAGGTATCTAGACTCTGAAGCCTGAGATAGACCTTGCAAATTATGGCACTTATGGAATATGGAACAATAAAATAGTTTTATGTCGTTATAAAGAATAAATATATATTTAAAGAAAATGTGATCAAGCAAAGAGAAAACAGTAGTATTATGTTAAGACCGAATAGCAGAATAAAGAGTTTAATAGGGAATTCCCGGGGTTGGTACCATTCCCTGACACTTTGTGAACCACAGAGATCGTGGAATGGGAACAGGAAATGATTCTGGTCTTATTTATTACAGGTGGAGTTAAAATAGAGGCTAATGGAGAAACCAAGATCACATATGTGGAACAAAAATTTCAGGAAGTTTTTAATTTTAATTGATTTTATTAATTTAATTTTTTTAAGTTTATTTATTTATTTTGAGAGAGACACAGACAGAGCACATGATCCTGGGAGGGGCAGAGAGATAGAGAGAGAGAGAGAGAGAGAGACAGAGAGAGAGAGAGAGAGAGAGAGAGAAAATCCTAAGCAGGCTCTGCATTGTCAGCATGGAGCAAGATGTGGAGCTCACACTCACTAACTGTGAGATCATGACCTGAGTCAAAACCAAGAGTCAGATGGTTAACCAACTGAGCCATCCAGGTGTCCCTTTTTTATTTTTTTATTTCATTTTTACACACACTGAAATGGGCTGTCAGTGTACATCCTCACCCCTACTTAAGACAGCTGCAGTTTGACTCTTCCTTAGACAACGTTTTCCAACTGGTTCATTCAGCTCCTTGTTTTCCACCCTATATTGCTACTGTAGTTTCAAAGCCCAATATCAAAAGAGCCGTGATCTGAGGAGACGTACTGCTTTATCTGTTATTTACCGTGTAAGCAACGTGATTCTATAAACAAGATCAGAGCTGGAAGGTTGGCTAGGCATAAAGGCAAGGGGATGTGTGTGGTAGGGTGTGTGGGTGTGTGGGTGTGTGGGTGTATGGGTGTGGATGTGGGGAAAGTGTCATTTAAGACACTAATTTACATAAGATAGACTAGAATAAACCATTCTCTCTGCATTCCCCCACAACCTTGGATAACCAGGACCCAAATGGAATAGTGCCAAAAAACGTAAGTTAAATGAATAATCCTTCATAGTAGTTCCATGTTACTTATCCATCAATATGTGCATGTTGATTGAAAGCACAAACAATGTCGTGTTTCTGGATGTTTTATATATATATGACACACGGACATATAGAAACAGAACAAAAGTGCCTAATTTTTAACTTGTATCCGCTTTCTTAGCTTTGCAATGTTTGATAATTTTGTCTACCCTTTAAGCATATTTTTTATGTATAAAATAAGGATACCAATTTCACCTCCTCAGATTTTCTAAGTATTGAATAAAATATTTCTGTGAGACATCACCTGCCAGAGTGTGTGATATATGACATCCGTTCAATAAATGCTAAAATGTTCTATTGTCAAATCAGTGCACATCTGGAGGGGGTGTTCCTGCCTCTGAATGGAGAACCTATTCCAAGTGTCTTCTTTAGTCCAGTATTTCCAAATCTTCACACATAATATGAATGATGTTCATGTGTATGCATATGACCTATAAGGATACCCTATCACTAAAGATATTATATTGGAATATAACTGACATTGTTACAGACATAATACTGAAACTCATACAAGTTTTTAAGTGATTCATTCTTATATTTATGTCACCACATAGTACAAGTAACATATATCTGCAATACACTTATAATTAACTTTTAAAGACATGTTTTCCTGTAGACCACCTCAAAGATAGCAGGTAGGTTTCATCCCAAAAGATAGTTTCAACTGGTAGGACTGTAATGATTTCAGTATACATGAGGAATAAGAGCTGGCACATTAGTTCATTCAGGGAGTACGCTAATTGATTAACAATATTCACTACCAGGACAAGAAGGAGAAGTAGTGACTCACATGACAGATTATTTGCCATCCCTAGATTGTTTTGTTTAACTTTGTAACATCTTACTGTAGTAAGACAATATCATATTGATAGGCATTTAGAAACTATGCAAATACTATGTGGTTGGAGTAGAAAGCCAGATATAACAAAATGTAATTCCGAAATGCAATAACGTTTGTAAGAAATTTTATTTTGTTTAAACCAAGTAGTCTAAAACTTACTCCACTAAACCATATTTAAAGCAAAAGGAACCTACAACAGAGAAGGAAGGAGGCAAACCATAAGAGACTCTTATACGGAGAACAAACTGAGGGTTGAAGGGGAGTGGGGGAGAGGGAAAAATGGGCGATGGGCATTAAAGGAGGAAACTTCTTGGGATAGCACTGGGTGTTGTATGTAAGCGATGAAACACGGGAATCTACCCCCAAAACCAAGAGCAGTGTACACACTGTATGTTAGCCAATTTGACAGTAAATTATTTAAAAAAAATAATAGAAAAGGAAAGAAAAGTAAAGTAAAATAAAATAAAATAAAATAAAATAAAATAAAATAAAATAAAAGGAACCTAAGCAGTAAGCAGGCTTTTCATTCAAAGGTGCATTAGCAAAACTTTACCTTGATAAGAAATACATCAGACTTATTACTTTGCAGTGCCCTGTAGCACATAAAGATTTTGATTAATGCATTTGCAAATGACAGTGAAAGAATTTATATTTATATATGTACATGAATAAAATGATTTTAATTTGAAAAACACAATATTTATGATTGAGGCTATTTATCTTCTTAAGGGACAGAATCAAGAAATTAATTATGTTCTCACAGTGATTACAAATAGAATTTCACCTAAACGACCTCCCTTGTTTACCTTTCAGAGAAGGATGAGTCTATATTTGAATACTTTAAGGCATCCACTCTTTAATAGCTTGGACACAGTGAATTGTATTATTTTCTAACAAACATATAATACGTGAAGAACAACCTATAAATATCTTTGCTGTTCAATGAAGCATGAAAAGAAAATTAATTATTCACAGTTATTTAAAACATTAAAGGAAACATTATATTAGAGCATGAATATAAATTAAAAATAATTCTTTTCTTTTTTTTTAATTTTTTTAACGTTTATTTTTGAGACAGAGAGCGACAGAGCATGAGCAGGGGAGGGTCAGAGAGAGAAGGAGACACAGAATCTGAAACAGGCTCCCAGCTCTGAGCTGTCAGCACAGAGCCCGACGTGGGGCTCGAACTCACGGACCATGAGATCATGACCCGAGCCGAAGTCAGACGCCTAACCAACTGAGCCACCCAGGCGCCCCTAAAAATAATTCTTAAAATAATTGGCAATAAGAAATGCTACTAGTGAGTATTAAACAGTAACTCTGCAAAAAGTATTTTATTGATAAGAAGGCTTTTTTTTTAAATGGCCAAGACCAGATTAAATCATAATTCAAAAATCCCAATATAGTTTCTTTTCTTTCTTCACAACAATTAAGATATGAATGGTCCTGCATGGTTTCAAACTTTGCCACATGTTTCTCTTTGCTGCCCACAAAGTTTAATGCAATCTGAATCATTACTTTCAGTATTCTTTCACATGTAAATATCCAATTTTCCCAGCACCACTTCTCAAGACTACCTTTTCTTCATTGAGTATTCTTGGCTCCCTTAACAAATAGTAGTTGACTGTATATACATGAGTTTATTTCTGGGCTCTCAACCCTGTTTCTTCGTTTTATGCTCCTATTTTTATGCCAAAACCATACTGCTTGATAACTACAGCGTGTAGTATGGTTTCAGATTAGGAAGTGTGATTCCTCTGGTTTTGTCCTTTTTCAGAGTTGCTTTGACTACTATTCAGCATTTTTTGTTTTCATACAAATTTTTTTGTTTTTTATTTCTTTGAAAAAATGCCATTGCAATTTTGATAGTGATTGAATTGAATATGTAAATGGATTTGGATAGTATGGGAATCCATGCTAACAATATTAATTCTTCCAATCTGTGAATGTAGGTGTCCTTTCACTTGTGTCTTCTTCAATTTCTTTTATAAAAACCTTGTACTTTTCATTGAACAGATCTTTCACTTCCTTGGATAAATGTATTGATATTTGTGTTTTGATGCTATTGTGAAATTAGATAGTTTTATTTCTTTTTCAGATGATTTATTTTTAGTATGTAGAAATACAACTGATTTCTGTATGTTGATTTTCTATCCCACAACTTTACTTAATCTCTTCACTAGTTCCAATAAATTTTTTGGTTTAGTCTTTAGTATTCTCTGTACATAAGATCATATCACCTGCAAAAAATGACAATTTTACTCCTTCCTTTCTGATTTAGATTCCTTCTATTTCATCATCTTGTTTGGCTGCTTTAGCTAAGATTTACAGTACTATTTTTTTTCTTTTTAAAGTTTATTTATTTATTTTGAGAGACAGTGGGGGAGGGGCAGAGAGAGGGAGAGAGAATACCAAGCAGGCCCCCACTGTCAGTGCAGAGCCCCATGTGGGGCTCGAACCCATGAACCGTGGGATCATGACTTGAGCTGAAACTAACAGTTGGATGCTTAACCAACTGAGCCACCCAGGCACCCCATCCAGTACCTTTTGAATAAGTGTGGTGAGTGGGTACACTGCCTTATTCCAGATCCTAGAAAAAAAGCTTTCAACCTTTTACCAATGAGTATGATGTTAGCTGTGCTTGTGTTATTATAGTATAGCTTTTATTATGTTATTATAAGTTCCTTCCATACCCAATATATTCAGGACTTTTTAATCATGAAAGTCCGTTATATCTGTCAAATGATTTTTCTGTACCTATTAAAATTATCATATGATTTTTACCTTTCATTCTACTAATGTGGTATTATCACATTTATTGATTTGCATATGTTGAATCATCCTTGCTTCCCAGCAATAAAAATAGTAATATTTAAACTGAAAAAAAGGAGAGGAGCAAGATTCCATGATGGGTTATTATGAGATTTACTTAGAAGATCAAAATAATTAAGCAGCATACAGAGAAATCAAGAAATCAATACCATTTACAGTTGCACCAAAAACCATGAGATACCTAGGAATAAACACAACTAAAGGGGTAATAGATCTGTGTGCTGAAAATTATAGAAAGCTTATGAAAGCAATTGAAAAAGACATGAAGAAATGGAAAAACATTCCATGCACATGGACTGGAAGAACAAATACTGCTAAAATGTCTATACTACCCAAAGCAATCTACACATTCAATGCAATCCCTATCAAAATAACACCAGCAAATTCACAGAGCTAGAGCAAACAATCCTAAAATTTGTATGGAATGAGAAAAGACCCCAAATAGCCAAGTAATTCTGAAAAAAGAAAACCAAAACTGCAGGCATCACAATTCCTGACTTTAAGCTGTATTAAAAAGCTATAATCATCAAGACAGTGTGGTACTGTCACAAAAAACAGACACATACAGCAATGGAACAGAATAGAAACCCACAAATGGACACATAAATGTATGGGTAACTCATCTTCAACAAAGCAGGAAAGAGTATCCAATGGAAAAAATACAGTCTCTTCAGCAAATGGTGCTGGGAGAACTGGAAAACAACATACAGAATAATGAAACTGGACTGCCTTTCTTATACCATACACAAAAATGAATTCAAATGGATGAAAGATCTAAATGTGACAGGAAACCATCAAAATCCTAGAGAAGAAGACAGGCAGCAACCTCTTTGACCTCGGCCACAGCAACTTTTTACTAGGCATGTCTCAGGAGGCAAGAGAAACAAAATCAAAATTGAACTCTTGGGACCTCATCAAGATAAAAATCTTTTGCAGAGCAAAAGAAACAATCAACAAAACTAAAAGGCAACCTATGGAATGGAAGAAGATATTGGCAAATGACATATTTAATAAATGGTTAGTATCCAAAATCTATAACGAACTTATCAAACTCAACACCCAGAAAAGAAATAATCCAGTGAAGAAATGGGCAGAAGACATGAGTAGACATTTTTCCAAACAAGACATCCAGATGGGCCGACATGTGAAAAAATGCTCAATATCAATCCTCATCAGGGAAATATAAATCAAAACCACAATGAGATTACTACCTCACGTGTGTCAGAATGGCTAAAATTAACAGCTCAGGAAACAACAGATGTTGGCAAGGTTGAAGAGAAAGGGAAACTTTTGCTCTGTTGGTGGGAATGCAAACTAGTGCAGACACTCTGGAAAATAGTATGGAGGTTCCTCAAAAATTAAAAATAGAACTACTCTACGATCCAGCAATTGCACTAATAGCAATTTTTCCAAAGGATACAAAAATGCTGATTTGAAGGAGTACATGATTAGAGAACTGCTATCAACAATAGCCAAAAATAGAAAGACCCCAAATGTCCATCGATTGACAAATGGATAAAAACGATGTGGTGTGTGTATGTATATGTGTGTATGTGTGTGCATGTGTGTATATGTATATGTATATGTATATGTATATGTATATGTATGTATATGTATGTATGTGCATGGGTGTGTGTGTGTGTGTGTGTGTGTGTGTGTGTGTGTGTGTATGCACACACACATCCACAATGGAATACTACTTGGGGATCAAAAAGAATGAAATCTAGCCATTTGCAATAATGTGGATAGAACTAGAGTGTATTGTGCTAAGTGAAATAAGTCAGGAAGAAAAAGACAAGTATCATATGATTTCACTCATGTGGAATTTAAGAAACACAACAGATGGAAATAGGGGAAGAGAAGGAAAAATAAGATAAAATAAGAAAAATAAGATAAAAATACAGGGAGCAAAACATGAGACTATTAAATATAGAGAACAAATTGAAGGCTGCTGGAGGGAAGATGGGTGAAGGGATGGGCTAAAATGGGTGATAGACATCAAGGAGGGCACTTGTTGGGATGAACACTGGGTGTTATATGTAAGTGATGAATTACTGGGTTCTACTCCTGAAACCAATACTACACTGTATGTTAACTAACTTTAATTTAAATAAATACATTTTAAAATAATAATACTAACACCTAAAAAAAGATCAACATAATTCATTTTTGAAGTCCTTTAAGACTCTCAAGAGCCAGTGCATATATCTCTTCTCATGTCCTTGTTCAAGGATATCATTTTGTAGTCTGAAATTGAAAATGGCAGGGCTATTTATTTACACTACAGAAATTCTCAAACATTACAAATCACTGTCTCCCTCTCCACCAACCAAAATTAAGAACTAGTTTTCCTGCATACTACTGAGACAGCTTGGTGCAAATTCTATCTTCTTCCTAACAACAGTGTGATCTTGCATGTTTCTTAGCCTCCATAACTATGATTTTTGTCTTCTATAAAATGGGCATAATAGTACAGAGACAATTATCTTTTAATTTTTTATGAGTATTTTATCAGATAATCAACCTCAAGCATTTAGAACAATGCCTGTTACCTAGGGCATACTTGATAAATGTGTGCTAAAATAATATTTATTATTATTTTCTTTAAAGATTTTCAGAAGCTGCCATCCTATAGCGGGCAATAAGGCAGTTGGAGAGCAATATGCTTTAGGAAGGTTAACTTGGCCCAGGTGTGGAAAGTTCATTCGAGTTCTCAGAGATCCAGGGTCATAAAGTTCAGGATTCTGTGCACAGCATAGCCAACAACCTTTCTTACGGTTATTCTGAGCAGTATGTAAAGGCAGTCATGTGTTACACAAATTCCAACATTCATACCCCAAAAGACAAATGGTTGACTTTGATGGATGTGTATTTAATGGCACATAGATTTAGTCATGGTCACAAAGGTAAAGACCCAAGAATAAAACCTGTTTTCTGGAATGTTGGGTAGCTCCGACTAGTCTGTCAATTCCGCTATAAGCTGAGTTTTTTCTGAAACAGAACTTGAGTAGAAAAATGATATTTCCAAGCATCATTAAAAATTAAAATTCAAATGAATTAGATTTGCATAAGAGTCTAAATAATTAAGTTGGGTTATAAATATATTCAGGTATTAGTCAAAGATTTAGGTGACTTAAAGATGCATATAACATAGTCTCTAATCTGAATGGCCATTGTATTTATATGATGTGCATACACACACATAAATTTTAAATTAAAAATGTCTCTTTAAGCCACAACAAAAAATTCTGAAGATTCAAAATGAGAAATTCAACTTGAGTAGTTAAGAGTTCTTCTAAAAATAGATAAAATTTAAGAAAAAAAATTGGCAGGTAGAGAAGAGAAACAAAGAGATAATGCACTGTGTCTTATCTCTAAATCATGAAAAGCCTGAGGTTTAATGGGGAAAAGGTTATCAAAATATAGAAGAAAAATAAGAATGGAAGGCTATGTAAGCAGGGCTCAAAATATTAGGAATTCATATTCAACTTTATAGATTACCTTTCCACATGATTAAGTAAAATTTTATAAGGAAAATTGTTACTTAAAAAGATTTCTTATAAATATTTTCTGCTCAGCAACGTGGAAACATGTAAGTTTTGTTATTACCGTCATCATTATTACCAAATTAATTACATAGCAAGGGAAAAATACAGCTTTTAGGTAAATATAACAGTTATGTGAGTTATAATATGACCTTTTGGTTTTCCCGCCTCTGAGTAAATCTCAGAGTCAAAAGCACATTTTATCTGTATGTTGTCCTTATGAGAAGTTGACATTTTATAGAGCTTGTTGTTTTATATCTAATGTGTCTATCTTGTGAGTTTATTATGAATTTTTTTCCTTGAGCAGATTCTTTTCAAAGAATATGGAGTCTTCAAAGGTCAACAGATGTAAGTCTTGAAGAGAGAAACAAATGCTAAAACAGATTGTCTCACAATCTACAGCAAAGCTAATAAGGGAATCTGGTAAAACTGGAAAAGCGGAATTATCTTTATAAGAAAAAAAAATGAAAGTAGCAGGTTCATTACCCTTGCTCCTTTTGATTTAAACTACAAAATTAAATAAATTACAATGCAAAATCCATTATATAAGCTCCATTTAGTTCAGTAAAATTTGGTACAGCTGGGTAAAAGAGCAGATGGTGACATTGTGATTGTGGACAGCACTCTCCAAAATCTAATTGAGAATGCTTGAGGGGGGACAAAAAAGACTGGTGTAATATATAGATACCCATAGTTACATTTCACCCTAGATAACCATCATGCACATCTGTTCTTGGATATCAAGAAAAACATGATTCCTTTAGTTTTTTTATCCAGTAGGCTCATCAAATGCTTTATAGATTGAGGTGGGATATTCTGAGAAACATGTGCTTGAGTTTGCTGGTTTCTTAATTTACAGTTATTTCAACCAAAAAGAAATGGCTAACAGAACTAGAATTGAATCATTTCAGATGGAGTCTCCATCAGAGATTTGGGGAACTATAAGAGCATAATATATTTGATTCTGAGGAATGAAGAGGTAAAATCTGTAATTTGCATCATGAATTGTTTAAGTGGTTCACAAAAAGCCTCTACTATGCATACTGATTTTTATCAACAAAATTTGATCATTGTGTCTACAGAATACATTACATGATCTTGTGTTGGAATGGTCAAACCAAATAATTTTACAGTTGAGTAAACCAGGCCTCAAATAGAAATCATTATTTTCATAAGGTCATGCAGCTTATTAGAGAAAATCTATTATTTAAATTTAGTCTCAGTATCAGGAAAATTTTATACATAATTATCATAATTTCTGACACTATACAGTTTAACCAGTAGGTTAAGGTATTATCCCACATAACAAAATCATCAGAAAAGGGGGCAGATAATCCAGCGTTGGTTACTTAAGCAGTTCAGCGTTGTCATCAACAATCGACGTACCTTCCCTATCTTCACTGGGCCACCTTATGACAGATATGACATATTTGATCCCAAGGCTGGTTCCTCCTTGGTCACAAGATATCTGAGCTGGAGGTAGCCTCTGCAGAAAGCTGATTTCTTCTTTCATTTAGTGTAACACAGAGAATATTTTAATCCAATCTGGCCAATTTAAGATATTCTATGCATTTTTTGATAAGAGTCAACAAAATGCCAAGTGGGATGATGATGATGATGATGATGATGATGACGATGATGACAGTGATAATAATAAAACTAGCACTCAATGAATATATATTATGGGACAAGTTCAGATGCATTATATATTTTAATACATATTTAGTATATATGAATACATATATATTCATGTGAAATGGAAACTGTTAGGCAACAAATAACACTAACAACAAATCGTTCTCTTAACCCTAGTATTCTACATCATCTCATGTGTATAAGGAAAACCCTTAATAGAAAAAAGTCTGGGTAATTGAGTTATTTTGTTATTGTGTTTTAATGTAAATTAATAAAATAGAGAAAATTATGTCTGGTGGAGATCTTAAAGTTTTTAGTCAAAACACCTACCTTATTCTTTCATTAAAAATTGACTCCACTTTTGAAAACCTGGTGTGACAAAAACATACTATCTGGTAAGCCAGTCTGCAATTTCAAAAAAGGCCTATAGAGAAGACATTGCTGCAGTTTATATGACCACCAGCAGTGGTAGATTTCCTTCTATTCTTTGGTAATAAAATATTTAAGTGTCCCTGTATTACTGTTACAATTTCCAAAACATATGAAAATGTGAAGCTGCATCCAATTCTTTGTTTTTATAAATCATTTACACAATTTTTGCTTTAGGTTTGAGACTGCTTCCTACAAGCATTTTTTTTTCAAACTCTTAACTGAAATATAATCGTGAATTTTCACAAATTTAGCACAATTACATACCAGCATCCAGATCAGGAAACAAGACATTAATATCATCCCAACTACCAGTAATTAAGTTGGTTTTATTTATTATGTCTCAATCCTTTTAAATCTCATTGTTGGCTATTATCTCTCTCACCCTTCATCTCTCCCTCTCCCTCTGCAAATACAGAATTGAAGCAACATTACCCACAGTGTCAGTGCAAGAATTCAACCTCCATATATATATATGTGTATATATATATGTGTGTGTGTGTATATATATACATATATATATACACACACATATATATATAAATACATATATATATATATATATATATATATATATATATATATATATATATATATTTTAGGTTAAAATTCAACAAGAAACTTTACACAAGCCATGATGTTGAAGTCCAGAAACAACTGCATCATGCAGATGACGAACATTTACTTTTGCAAATACTCTATTCTTTATTTGACAATTTAGTTGACATGTCTCCAGAATTTTAGAACAATGATGAATAATATATCTCAAATTCTCTCAATTCAAAATATCTACTCTTTACTTATGTCAAATCATTTAATATGCAGAGGTTAGATTTACACTCTCATATTACACTAGCAAGTATAGTAGCAAGACCCCTATAAAGCTGGTACTGTAAAACATTAGTGTTTTCCTGAGGCCTTTTCAAAAACTAGTATGTCATTAATTCATTTGCCAGTGGATAGTTAATGGTTACTTAATATTTATTCTGAGTATTAAATAGTTTGTTATGCTTTGTTTCACAGCTAGTGTTATTCCAAATTGGAAGAATGAAGTAAAAAGCATTTATTAATTTTCAAAATATGTATTCAGAAGTTACATCTCAATAACTTTGGTGCTATTTGTGTTTTTTTTCAGTTTATGTGCCAGACTCCCCACAGAATAGACAAGAAGTTACATTTTGTTTCCCAACAATAGAAATTCAAAAGGTTCTAATAATCAGCTAACTCGTTTAGCAAAATAAAACAAAAATTTTACTGAATTTTTCTATTCTAAATTAAGCAATAATCCAGTTAAAAATTCATTTGTACATAGTCTTCATACTTACATTGTATTTATATATCCATAAAGTACGGGTTTTCTTTTTTTTCTTTTTTTCAACGTTTTTATTTTATTTTTGGTACAGAGAGAGACAGAGCATGAACGGGCGAGGGGCAGAGAGAGAGGGAGACACAGAATCGGACACGGGCTCCAGGCTCTGAGCCATCAGCCCAGAGCCCGACGTGGGGCTCGAACTCACGGACCGCGAGATCGTGACCTGGCTGAAGTCGGACGCTTAACCGACTGCGCCACCCAGGCACCCCTAGGATTTTCTAATCAAACTTGTTATTCTTTAGTTCTGTGAAAATGACTTTAAGGTAATCTTCATTGGTAATCTTTGGTTGGTGTAAACATATTGATTTAAAATCATCAGAATATTCAGGAATCTCTAAGAATCATTAATAATTGTTACTGAACTAAACTAGAATGCTAAATGCCCTAGCTTTTAGATGAAAAGTTAAAAGAGTGAAACTACTGGGGCACCTGGGTGGCTCAGTCAGTTAAGTGACCATCTCTTGATTTGGACTCAGGTCATGATCTCACAGTTCGTGGGATCAAGCCCCTGTTGGGCTCTGTGCCGAAAGCGCCAAGCCGGCTCAGGGTTTTCCCTCTCCCTCTCTCTCTGCGCCTCCCCTGCTCTCTCTCTCTCAACTTAAAAAAAAAAAAATGTAAAACTCCTTTTTTTTTTTAAATTGGCTTTCCAAGTATGTTTGCTTAAAATTTCTTACCTATGAACTACTATGTGATGTAATGTCTAAGTGTTAATATAAATGTTGTAATGATATTCTATACATATTAATCATGCATTTTCTATATTCAGGCTTTGTTTTAAGACTTTGAATGTTTCATCTCTTTTCACCCATAAAAAGATAGAGTTACTGCTGCCCTGGGAATAAAAAGTGTGTGTGTGTGTGTGTGTGTGTGTGTGTGTGTGTGTGTGTGTGTATTATATGAATACACAAAGCCATAGCTATATTTACACATTTATACAATTATGTGTACACACACACATATATGTTTCAAAAATAATTGGGCTATACTTGTTCTATGTGGTTGGTACACTTTAGGAAAAATACAGCTTAGAGTATATTCTATTCTATGAAACTAAAATCTTATTGTACAATAGGTATTACAAATACAAGTGAAGTCTTAGTAGTTAAAATTTAGATAGAGGTAAGTTTAAGTCAGACATCCGAGACTTGAGAGGGTGAGAGGGAAGATAAAATTATAACGTACATTAGTGTTAGAGGTGACTTCTGAAAGTATATATCCAAATAACATATTTAATCTGAAGAATTTTACCAAAATCTGCAATCTCTTTCAGAGAAGCTTACATATTCAGATTTTAAAAAATGGAGAAAACAATGACTTCATTTAATTAAATTATGTTTTATATTTTCCCCTAATCAGTGGACTTGGGTCAAGGTGAGCGGGGAATTCTATAACCTAAGATACTCAGTAAGAAACCCATCATCTCCAGTTCTCTTTGGATAGTATCTGATAATTGTTGGCAAGAGTACTCCAAATATTATTTTTATTATTTGAATAACAACACTTAATATGGTATCTATCCTCTTAGCAAATTTCTAAGTGTATAATACAGTGTTAACCATAGGCACAAAGTTGTATAGACCTCTGTGTCATTACAGAGCCTAAGATATTAGACAATTTAAAATTGAAGGATCAGGTCAATTAGAATAAATTCTACCATTTAAATTATACTCGCAAGCGCACGTGTGTGCACACACACACACACACCCCAAAACTTAAAAGAAAATCTGTATAAATTTCCATTTTAGATTTACTTTTCAGGTTTGACAATAACAAGAGTGTGTATAACCACTTCTCCAAACATTCAGGTTTATAGAGCAGTTAACATTTGTACTTAATTTGTATTTTCTAGTCCTCAGTAATTCAGGCACCTACTTTCAAACTGATAGGCAATTTATCTCAATGTTTCAACAACTTCAGATTTTATGGAATGTTTTGAAGATTTAAAGAAGCTTTTAAAACTGATTAAAATGTTTTAGACTAAAAAGTAATCTTGACTGTAATGTTAAAATTTGACAATATTCTCTTAGAGAACCCCTTCAAAATAGTTCTTTTTGAACTTTCTCAAACAGGCCCATTAACTTGTAGAATCTAAAGTCATCATTAAATTAATAAAATCCTTTGTCATCAAAATGGACATAAATTTGATCTGTGAGTATAAAATGAACATTACACAATTTTCATATCCATTACACTCAGATATGAAATCTGTTTTATATCACAGCTGTATTTATGCATTCAAAATTACATTGAAAATTGAAGTCATGATCTTGATAGTTGTGTAATTTTGGTCTTATCTATATTGCTATAAAATATTGGAATTTGACTAAAATCATTCAGAATATTTAGACAAATTCTCACTGAATTATGCCTATTAATGTACATTGAAATACATGCATGAGAAATACTTGCTTATAATTGTTTATTTAACATGTATTTTATTATTAAGGTCAGAGAAGACATAGTTTTGGTGCAAAAATCAAGATACAAGTTATGAGTGTTGTGGTGGTGTTTCTTTCTGCTCAATGAATGTCTCAGAACCTAAAAATTTTCTTCATCTAGATACTACTTTGGTTGTTGGAAGGAAAAAGAAAACAGAGAAAGGTAAGTGAAAGGAGGAGTTAAAATCCAAAATATGTTCAGAGATTAATGCACTCACTGAGAACTGGGGATAAAATCTACAACTGACATAGATGTATAAAATATTAATTTAGGGGCGCCTGGGTGGCTCAGTCAGTTAAGTGTCTGACTTCAGCTCAGGTCATGATCTCACAGTTTGTGGGTTTGAGCCCCACATTGGGCTCTGTGCTGACAGCTCAGAGCCTGGAAACTGCGTCGGATTCTGTGTCTCCCTCTCTCTCTGCCCCTCCCTTGCTTGCACCGTGTCTCTCTGTCTTTCAAAAATGAATAAATGTCAAAAAAAATTTAGTATTTATTTCTTTTTTTTACTAAAGAACTGGTTCAATTAGAAATCAATATTAAAGAGTGGTGTAGGAGCATTCCACATGTATCAATTCTTCAAGGATTAAGATTAAAGTTGTATACAACATTCTCTTGATAATATTTCTTTTTTGTTTCCTCATCATCTTCCTGACTTACAAATGCATCTTCTTCTCAGGATATTTTCCTATAAATTTTCTTCTTCTTCATTACCCTCTAAATAAAATGTCGTTTTTATGCTGGTGCCTCTCAATGTGTCCTTTTTATCTTTACTACTCTCAGAACTCCATTGCTAGCTAACTCTGTAATGGCCACCTACTCCTGAATCTCTTCTTCTAAATGTATTATTTCATTCTAACCAATAAGAATAAATGGAAATCCATTCTTCTTATTGGAATAGACACCTTAGAAAATTATTGGCTTCTCTGATCTTCTCATCCAAATCCGTCTGAAAATCTTTATGAATCAAATTTCAATGTCTGCCTAGAATTTGGTTATTTTCTAATGCAAACACCGTTCTTGTTCAACTCATTATATTTTATTACTACAATAACTCATTACGTATCTCTACCCTCCCAAAATTGTGATTCTTCAGTTTGCTCTCCAGAAAGAAGCCAAAGTGATGCTGCTAAAACATAATCCAACCATGTAACTTTTCAGCTTACCTCAGAATCCCTATTCTTTGTCTACTTGAAATCTGAAATCTGACTAAAAGACATTATAAGATTTTGCTATATTGTCTATCATCTGAAAAGAAACCAATACAGTGATCAAGATTAATTAAACACATTTTCATGAAACTATGTTTAAGCCTCCTCAATTAATTGCCTGTAATGGAATGACTTTCAAAGTTCTTAAATATCTAATGGGAAAAAGTCTTTGTTATTTACAGATTTTTGTTAGTCCTATGTGTTGCTTTTATGACACTGAGCAAAAATAGGTTTTAATATTCTAATTTTTGTTAGTTTATTTTCTAACTATAGAGAACATATAGATGGTTACCAGAGGAAGGTAGGTGGAGAGATGGGAGAAATACATGAAGGGGATTAAGAGCATATTTGGAATTTAATTTTTAGGAAAATAAAATTATGTTTTCAATGTCAGAATATTGCAGTACTATTATTGTTTAATGTATCTTTATTTCTTTTTTTAAAGTTTATATTAATTTTTTAACATTAAGTTTTTAATTAATGGCTGGGTATGCATGGTTAAAGTAGAATGATAGGAAGATCATTCCATGGTAATCAAATAAACTAAGAAAAATTAGCAAAAAGCAAAAAAATGATCTAATTGTGGAAGATATTCCACTACCCACCAGCATTAGTGAACCTTCTTTGTGCATGAGAAGAATTACAATTTTCTGCTTCCCAAAATTAGTTGTTTTCATGAGACTCACATGATAGGTGAGCATAAATGATGTCTTTTTATTTAGATACTGAAGCAAGACACTAAAAATAAACTAATCAAAAGATTAACCATGAGAAAAATTCATAAAAATAATTAGAAGGACTCACATGAAATAATTTAAAGTGGTTATATCTAGAGTGTTGTCATGGGCTGAGGTAAAGGTGGAAATCTCCATTTTATGTTTAAAGGAGATCCTTGGGGTAAGTAGAGTCAGAGAAAAATACTATGAAGAATTTGACAAGTTGCTTAGGCATTGGTGCAGTTAATCCATTGTAACTGCTATTTGGAGCTTATTGAACTTTAGTCTTGCTTACTTTCACCTAGATAATGTTGATAGAGTCAAATTTCTCAGACATTTTTCTCCACATATCCTTCCAAATCTATTTTAATTTTTTAAATGTTTATTTCTGAGACAAAGAGAAAGAGAGAGAGAATATGAGAACGAGCAGGGGAGGGGCAGAGAGAGACACAAATACAAAATCTGCAGTAGGCTCCAGGCTCTGAGCTGTCAACACAGAGCCCAAGGTGGGGCTCGAACTCATGAACTGTGAGATCATGACCTGAGCCAAAGTCAGACACTCAACCGACTGAGCCACCCAGGAGCCCCTTCCTTCTTTTTTTAATGTTTATTTACTTGAGAGAGAGAGAGAGAGAGAGAGAGAGAGAGAGAGAGAGGACAAGAAGAAGAGGGGTAGAAAGAGGGAGAGCAAGAATCCCAAGCAACCTCCACCCTGTCAGCACAGAGACGAATAGGAGAAACCAAGAGTCAGAAGCTTAACCGACTGAGTCATCCAAGCACCCACATCTTCCTTCCTTTTCTAAATATTTATTTATTTTGAGAGAGAGAGAGAGAGAGAGAGAGATCACGCAAAAGCTTGCACAAGGGAGGGGCAGAGAGAGAGAGGGAGACAGAATCCCAAGCAGGCTCCATACTGTCAGAGCAGAGCCCAACATGGGGCTCAATCTCACAAACTGTGAGATCATGAGCTGAGCCAATATCAAGAGTCAGATGCTTAACCAACTCGGCCACCCAGGTGTCCCCCAGCTTCCTTCTTTAATACTTTTCTTCAGGGTGGTCATCAAACAGAGCTTTGTGACTACAGTGGAACAAAATTTTTTGTCTCTTTCTCTGGTTCTATTTTCTTATATTGATCATATGAATTTACTCTTCCTTCTTTTGTTCTTTCTGACAAAATTTTGGAAAATATAGCTAGAGTTTGGTAAATAACTAGTTGCATAGATGTTGGCATTATACACACACATATACATACACCACATATATGTTTATTATAGATAATACATATATATGTTTATTATGTTTATATTATAAATATAAAAATATATTAAATATATATGTGCGTATACACACACAAATTCCTTTTAGTTTCAATTTACTAGGTATTAGGGTTCTGTTAAGAGTGTATAATATAGGGGCTCCTGGGTGGCTCAGTCGGTTAAGTGTCCAACTCTTGATTTTGGCCTAGCTCAGGTCATCATCTCATGGTTCATGAGTTTGAGTCCCATGTTGGGCTCTGTGCTGATAGTGTAGAGCCTGCTTGAGATTCTCCCTCTCCTCTCTCTGTCCTTTCCCTACTTGCACTCTGTCTCAAAGAAATAAACTTCAAAAAAAAAGTGTATAGTATAGCTGAAGTCTGTCATTTTTAATCACTGCAGAATGAGCCAGGTTGGAGGTGCAGGAATGTGTTCTAGACAGAAGACAATGTTAAAGGTTGTATCCTATTCGCAGTAATGCAAGTGGCTCTATTTGTCTGATGCCGACAGAGCAAGTAGAGGAAGACATGTGCTAAGAAACTGAGATGTTGATGGAGATGTCAGGTCTCAAAGCGTCTTCTAAACCACACTACATGAGAATCATGAGGCATTGCTAAAGGGATCTGAGCAAGAGGCAGAAATGGTGAGACAGGTTTCTTAGCAGCTATGGCTCCAAGGGGTTTCCTATGGGAATTTAAAACTCTTCTACCCATTTCAAATAGTCTCCTCCATTCTTTGACAGAATATTTAATATTTTTGAAATTTTATTACAAACATAATACAAATGCAGTTTCACAAACAAGTCCTCTTGTTATCAGACATTTTGAAAATATAAACCAGTCTCATATTGGCATTCTTTTAGAACAACCACAGATCCTGTTCCTTAGAATAACTTACTGTTGTTGTGGAAATAAAATAGACACTAACAAAATTGAAGTCTAAGAGCTCAACTAACAAGTTTTCATAACAGTTAGGGGGATCTGGTCCCAGGTGGTAGCAGTGGGGAAGGAGAGAAGAGCCTGCTTTAGAAAAATAATCAGGAAATATAAGACAGGGGTTTTAGCCAATTTGAAATGAGATCTGAGAAAGAAGAAGGAATCAAGAATAGGAACCATATTTTTGGTTTTGGCATCAAGGTTGCACATGGACGGGTATATATTAGAAATAATAGATTTTTGGGGGGAGCTGTCATAAACTAAGCTTTAAGCATGCTGAGATGAGTGATATATGGGACATCTGGATGCAAGCATTTGGCAAGTTCATGCTTTATTGTTGTTGCTACTGTCTAGTTTTCATGTCTAGTTAGTATGTCCTTATCCAGAGACTATCTAATGTAATTTTTGTGCATGTCCTACAATGAATCCAGAGTACCGTGATGACAGAACTCAAAACTGAAAACATACACCTGTCTTTGATATCTTATTACAATAAGCTCATGTGTCCTAAAAACACTCCAATTACTATATAATATAAAATTAATTAATCACATGTATCTCTATACCCTGTGCAAAGTAAAACATTGAATGACTCAACAAATGCCATTCTCTTCAACATGTTAATGATACGGTTGTAGAAATGTTTGTTAAACAGTCCAGATAGCATACAAATCTAGTTTTAGACACTATTTTTGTATGATAATATTAATTTACATATAAAATTTAAAACTTACAGTTTTTCCTAAATATTTGGTCTAATTTTTTTTCATATAAGTCAAGAACAGGGAAACAAAATTAACCCTGCACAAAGATAATCCTATCCTACACAAATAAGATAATGAGAGGATTATAGATTAAGATTTATTTTCATAATATGGATGTGAGAGGAAATTCAAAATGTAAGCTTTTATATTACAAAATAATTAATGAACAGTTCCCAAAATTAGTTATTTTGGCTTTTTACCAAGTTATATGAAAATGAAACAATGAAGAAAGCACATTGGATTTAAAGACAATAAGGAAGGGGGGAAAAAAAGACAGTGAAGATAGTTTCCAAAACTCCAAAAGAACAAAGCTTTGCATAACAAAACTTGCAGAAGAATCTACCTCAGCAGATCTCACCATGATATTATCTGAATTATTGAAGAAGGTAATTCAGGTGAAGCATTATCTACAGAGATTTTTAACACTGATGAATTTGCTTTGTTTTGAAGCACATTCCTCTCAGAGCTAAAAGTAGTGGTGTGTGTGTGTGTGTGTGTGTGTGTGTGTGTGTACGTGTGTATGTTTCTGAGCATAGCATGCACGGCATGACATGACAGATTTTCAGACTTCTTTTCCCTTTCCCCACTCTTACCTTCAACCCTTGCTCTCTGACAAGCAAAAAGATGAAGGACAGATTCTCATTTATTTAAAGTTTGAGGATGCTGCATGGAGACACAGGTTGTGTGTAACTGTGTGTGTTTGTGCAGGCATTGTAACAGAGGGTGGTTATCCCAGATATCTAGTTTTCACTTGAAAATGGTGAAAGAGAAGGATTTAAGATCAGGGGTGCCAAATTCCACCACTAAAAGAAATACTTCATCTGGCGTAAAAGTGATTAGTCAGTCCTAGAAAGACAAATATATGACTTCACTCATATAAGGGCTTTAAGACACAAAAGAGATGAACGGAAGGGAAGGGAAGCAAAAGTAATAAAAAACAGGGAGGGGGACAAAACCTAAGAGACTCTTAAATATAGAGAACTGAGGGTTACTGGAGGGGTTGTGGGAGGGGGGATGGGCTAAATGGGTGAGGGGCATTAAGGAACCTACTCCTGAAATCATTGCACTCTATGTTAACTAATTTGGATGTGAATTTTTAAAAATTAGATTTAAAAAAGTGAGAACTTTTTCCAAGTGCTTACGAATAGAAAATACAAATGCTAAGTAAAAATAAATCAGTCAGAGAAATACAAATACCCTATGATTTCACTCTTGTGTGGAACTTAAGAAACAAACCAACAGGGAAAAAATAAGAGAAAGTGGCAAATCAAAAAAGAGACTTTTTAAAAAAGTTTATTTCTTTGAAAGAGAGAGAGAGAGAGAGAGAGAGAGAATCTCAAGTAAGCTCTGCACTATCAGTGCAGAGCCCGATGCAGAGTTTGATGAAGGGGGAGGGGCTTGATGGTGGGAGAGGGATCTCATGAACTATGAGCCCATATCAAAAGTCGGAAGCTTAACCAACTGAGTCACCCAGATGTCCCCCCAAAAAGGACTCTTAACTATAGATAACTAATTGTTACCAGAGGGGAGGTGGGTGGAGGAATGCACGAAATAGGTGATGGGGATTAAGGAGTACACTTGTGATGAACAGTGGGTGATGTATGGAATTCAACCACTATATTGAATACCTGAAACTAATATAACACTGTATGTTAACTAACTCACTAGAATTAAATTTTTTTTTAAAAGAATAGGAAACACAAAAAAGTTTTAAAACAGGATTTCCACTTTCAAATTTTGTTCTCCCACACTGAAAAAAAAAAAAACACAAAAAGCAAAATTCTTATTTGTTCACTAACACTATAAAAACTACCTGATACTGGTCTAGAATGTAGGAGATTCTGATTTCATAAATGATATCTCTTTTCTTTTTTCCCATTCTAGTGCTTCCATTGTTGATTACAACAGAGTAATCAACTTTCCTTTCTTTAAGGAACTTCAAAAGATCTTTGTAGAGAAAGTCTGTGGTATTTGAACCTCACCATTGGATTTGTTATTATAAAACAAACATAGGCCTAGGCTCTGCCTCCTAATAATAGAACTTTGGGTAACTGACTTTATTTTTTTCATATCCCTTTTGTCATCTGTAAATAAGAGATTAGAGTGCTTGGTTTATAGGATTATAGTTAGACCAAATAAAATGATAAGTATATTGACAGACAAAAGTATTCAGTATGTTATTGTTACAATCAATTTATTTCATAACCACTGCTTTTTATTTAATATTATTGGTTTTTTTCATTTTGTATTTTAAAAATCCACTAAGAATGCTAGGAATTAATTATTTTTTAATTTTAATTTTAAAATTGAGTATTTTGTATTAAAAAAAATAAATCTAAAACAAAAATGATTTTCAGGAATTTAAATTCCTTTAGTAAGAAAATAAATTATGCCTAATTACTCGTTCTCCAAATAACAGTAATAAGCTATGTAAATTATGAATATACATTATACATTATATATGTTATGACATATATGTAATACAGATTATATACAATATGCTACATTTTATATAGAGTGTAATAGAATACAATAGAATAGTTTGAACACACTGATGAGTAAGCAAAAGGAAGCAGAAAGCCAGAGTGAAACAAAGCCTAAGAGAAAAAAAATATATATATATACACATATTATCAAGTAACATAACAGAGAAAACTTTCCAATTCATACAGAAATTTTACTGGATTGCAGAATCAGATTTTGAAGTTGGGTTTGTCAGAGTGGCTGCACACTGAAGCAGGAGAACCTTAGCAAAAAGAAACAGGAGGGTGAACCATCAAATATACAAATTCATCTCAAAACTATGGCTGACTCTGTGAAAAGGAGGCTGAGAAGGCACCCTGCAGGAACACAGCAGGAAACCACATTAAGAAGGCTAAAATTGCTGAAAAGGGATGAAAGCAGCTACCCAGAGCTGTATAGACAGGATTAGGAGTACAAAACCTGCTGAGTTAAAGGATCTTGGCAAAAACCTCTTAGTGTCAGCGAAAATCCAGAAATCATGCCTTAAGGATAAGGGTTGCATAACAGGATTAAGGGGTACAGTTTAAGACAAAAGACAGAACTGAAATAAACTCACCAAAATAAAACCTAAAACCAACCCTACCTCTAGATCAAGACAATTCACCTGTAATTGTCTGCCTACTAGTACCACACACATATCCCCATAGGCAAATCACACTGAAACCGTTAAAAATCAAAACTAAGATGCCATAATGAAAGCAGGTAGAGAAAGTGGACACTATTAAAATAAATGCAAAACATGAATTATGGCTGGTTCCTCATTAATAACAATAAAAGACAAAATAAACTTTAAGTTGTTTAAAAATATGTAATATGTTAATTAGAGTTCTATATCTAACAAAACCATTTTAAGATAAAATAGAACCTCACAGTACTAGAAATAGCAAGAAAAATTCTTCAAGATGACACAAATCTGTATAGGATGGAAATGAACTTCTCTGGGAATGAAAGAACAATGAATCACATCACAACTGTATCTGATCAAAATCAATTAGCAAAATGTGGATTTAAACACAATTGTATAAATAATTATACTAAGTGTAAAATAACCCAGCACTGATAATGAAAGCCAAAGTTCTCAGAATGGATTAAAATCAAGAAACAGATAACATCAACTTACCATAAAGATACGTCAAATCAAAATACATTGGTAAAGGAGGTATCATGTGAATACTAAATTTAATAGCATGGCTATATTAATATTAAACAAAATAGACTACAAGCTCAGGAATATTATCAGAGATGAAGAGGATTTCATAATGATGAATGTGTAAATTCATCCACACATAATAGTTCTAAAAGTATATGTATTTAATAAAGTAACTAAAAAACACATGAGGCAAAAAATAACAAGCCTAAAGAAAAAGGAAAACAGTGCTCCTTTGACTTTGAAGAATTTAAAATGCTGACCTCAGTAATGAAAAAAAAAGGAACAAATTATTTAAATCAAGAAAATTCAAATAGCACTATCACCAAATTAATCTAACTGACACATACAGAACACTGCAACAAAAAACTGCAGAATATCCATATTTTGTGTGTATGGAATGCTCATGTTTCTGGACCATGCAACAAAACTCAATACCAAAGAGAAGAAAAGATACAGATATGTCCATTTCTAATAGAAATGGAATAAAATCATAAATAAAAGAGAATAAGACCTCTAAAGAATCTCCAAGCAGGTTTTTTTTTTTAATTTTTTAACTTTTATTTATTTTTGAGAGACAGAGAGAGACAGAGTGCAAGCAGGGGAGGGGCAGAGAGAGGGAGACACAGAATCTGAAGCGGGCTCCAGGCTCCCAGATGTAAGCATAGAGCCTGATGTAGGATTCGAACCCACGGACTGTGAAATCATGACGTGAGCCAACATCAGATGCTCAACTGACTGAGCCACCCAGGTTCCCCAAGAATCTCCAAGAGTTTTAAAATTAGGCAACTCACTACATAAGTCAAGAACCCATTAATCACAAATAACATTAGGAAATACTTTGAACGAAAGGATAATAAAGCACAACATACTCAGTATGTGGAATAAACCTAGAGCAGTAAATAAGAAACGTATAGCTTTCAATGATTAAACAAGAAAGATTTACAGTAAGTTATCTATTTTCTATCACAAGCTTGACAAAAAAGGATAAGCTAAATATAAAATAAATAAAGAAAAAAAGAAACTCTCTGAAAGAGAATTACACATGAATAGAGAAAATCTTTAGAACCAAAAAATGTTTCTACGAAAAATTTAGTAAAACCAATAAACCCTTAGTAAATGTCCCTAAGAAAGAGAGAATACATAAATTTCCAATGCCAGGAATGAAAGAGGGGAAATTCCATATACCCTGCAGACATTAACACTATGAGAGAATATTATAAACAACTCTGAGTATAATCAACAAAATGCACAGTATCTTTGACCACACAATGTATCAAAACTCAGAAAAAATGAACAGAAAATACGAAAGCCTATTATATGTTAAAACAATTGTATTTGTCCTTTAAAACTTGCTCCAAAAGAAACAGCCATATCCAGATTATTTCACATAGGATTTCAATAAAATATTTAAGAATTTATAATAGTTGTACACAATTTTTTTTCAAAAAGTGGAGGTGGTGGAAACACTATTCAACACATTTCATGAGGTCAACATAACCCAGTTATCAACCCTTGATAAGAATGTTACAAGAAAGTATAATTATAAACAAATATCCCTCTTAAATATAAAAAAAATATTCAAAACTAACTGGAAAATCAAATCTATTAATATAAAAATGAAAATGCAGGATAGCCAATGCTATTTTAAATATTCAAAAAGTAATCAAAATGTTCAAAATTAGGTATGCAAAAATAACCACATTAAGAAACTCAAGGAGAAAAAATGCACAATCATCTTTATGGATTAAAAATAGAATTTGACAAAAAAAAAAGAAACAGATTTTGACAAAATTTGATAGTCTCTAAAAGCAAGAATTCTTTACAAACTAGGAGTCAAATTACAATTCAAAGGGAATGTACTAAAGCCCAGAGCCAATGTAATGCTGAATGGTAAATTTTTGAGTACTCTCACATTAAGTCTAGAAAAGAAGTGAGAGTTTGTCTTCACTACTTCTATTCAACACTGAAACAAAGGTACTAAACAGGAATAAAAATTGATAATCTATACATATATATTTCCTTATTCGCATATACCATTGTTCTAAATAGACAAACTCTAAGGAATTTAGAAAAGAAAGAAAAAGAAAGGAAGGGAGGGAGGGAGGGAGGGAGGGAGGAAGGGAGGAAGGGAGGAAGGGAGGAAGGGAGGAAGGGAGGAAGGAAGGAAGGAAGGAAGGAAGGAAGAAAGAAAGAAAGAAAGAAAGAAAGAAAGAAAGAAAGAAAGAAAGAAAGAAAGGAGAAGGAAGAATATTAATTATTTTTAAGTTAAGACTATTACTATGCCACTTTGGGCTCTCCATGATTGAATTAATAGGCATAGAATAGGTACTGGTTGGAGTGACTGATGATCATTTCTAAGGAGAAATTGTGCCACTACTGTACAAAAGAAGTCAAGAAAACTATGTCTGGGATACAGAAATTTCCTTGGGATGGCTCTTGGTATACCATACCATGATTGAAGTCAATGGAAAACTACAACAAACTAATTCAGGCAGGGCTGCTAAAGGCCCAGACCCTTCAGGAATGAATGATTGGGTTACCTGACCAGGTAAAGAACCATGACCAGCTAAGGTGTTTGTTAAAGGCAAAGGTAATATGGGATGGGAAATAAATGTCACCTCAATTAAAAGTTGAATTTTATGGGGCGCCTGGGTGGCTTGGTCGGTTAAGCGTCTGACTTCGGCTCAGGTCATGATCTCGCGGTCTGTGAGTTAGAGCCCCGCATCGGGCTCTGTGCTGACAGCTCAGAGCCTGGAGCCTGTTTCAGATTCTGTGTCTCCCTCTCTCTCTGCCCCTCCCCTGTTCATGCTCTGTCTCTCTCTGTCTCAAAAATAAATAAACGTTAAAAAAAAATTGAAAAAATAAAGTTGAATTTCAACTTCTATGAATCAGGGACAATCAGATTTATGATTTTTTTCAAGGCATTTTAAGCCAACATCGTATTTATGTATATATCAATGGATTTTAGACCAATATCCTACATAAAGCTAAAATTTAATATTTAGTATAACACCCATCCCTGACTTAAACTCTCTGACTCTCCTGGTACTCCCTAACTATCGATCCATTCCACTCCTAGAACGTGCTATTGCTGGAACATGTCAGTACACTCTACTTTAGTGCCATTAATCCTAAAAAGGAAAGCTGGAAAGCTCTAAATTAAATCTCTTAGCTTTAGTATTTTTTGCCAATCTCAGTTAACCATCAAATTTCACAGTGCAATTGGCCCTCAACCTCATGTTCCAGCTGATTCCCATTATCTGGCTTTACATTTTCTTTCTTTCATAGCTCTAAAGAGTCTCCAACATTAACTTATGTGTCTATTTATCATATTTTTCCTTATCATCATCAGTATTTAAAAAGTTCCAAAGAAGGTATCTTTGCCTTATTAACAGATATATTCTAAGTACTGGTGTCTCACATATATTAGGTGTTCAATAAATAACAACAAAATAAACACATTAATCCCCAGTACAATCTTTCTGAATAAACTGTTTCACATCACCAATTTTTTTAGAGTATTGAATTTTATATTATTTACACTTGGGGAATAAAATCTTTTTTTATTTATTTCTTATTGTTTAAAAATTTTTAATGTTTACTTATTTTTGAGAGAGAGAGAGAGAGAGAGAAAGAAAGAGAGAGAGAGAGAGAGAGAGAGAGAGAGAGAGAGAGAGAGAAAGTACAAGCAGGGGAAGTGCAGAGAGAGGGAGACATAGAATCCAAAGCAGGCTTCAGGCTCTGAGCTGTCAGCACAGAGCCTGATGCGGGGCTCAAACTCTCAGACTGTGAGATTATGACCTGAGCCAAAGTGGGACGCTTAACCTACTGAGCCACCCAAGTGCCCCTGGAGAATAAAATATTTTGTCCATAAAAAGGCTGAAGCCTTTACATGTGACATTTCTACACCACTTCATTACTAAACTAGGAAAAGGCTGTTTTTTTTTCTTTTTTGTTAAGTAATTCTTCTATAATCAAAGCATTTTCTTAATCTACTTAAAGTATAATGATATTTGTGATAAGCTCACATGTACAACATGGTATTTGTATTCAAACTTATACTAAATATAAAATGAGAAGGAAACAAATACGTCATGTATTTAGTATAACACTGCTATAGTAGAAAGCATATTTAGTCACTGCATTCTGGTATGTAAAGGAAATAAAGGAAACAACAGATTTCACTAATTACATTATTAGGTAAAAATATTTCATTTGTTGAAAGAAATAAAAACATTTTACTTTTCATGAAAAAAAATCTGAATCAATCAAATTGGTTGTTGGGAATTTCCCATATAATGTTTTGTTTTATAGATTGGTATTAAGTATTAAATATTAAATATTAAAATACCAAATTAAATATATTTCAGTGAAAACATTTCTGTGAAACTATAAAGACTTTTAACTTTAGTTTTTTTGGTTTTTGTTTTTTTTGTTGTTGTTGTTGTTATTTTGTTTTTTGAGAAAGAGGGCAGAGAGGAGCAGAAGGAGAGAGAGAATCTTAAGTAGGCTCCACGAGTGTGGGGCTCCACTCACAAACTTGAGAACATGACCTGAGCTGAAATTAAGAGTCAGATGCTTAACTGACAGAGACACCCAGGCACCCCTCAGCTTTAGCTTTTATCTTTAACTTTAATATAATGGGATTTGTTTTCCCTAAAATATCTTTTATTGCATTCTTTGAAGTGTAACTTATAAACAATAAAATTAATTCATTTTAAGGGTTTGGTTCAATGAGTTGTGACTAATGTAAATTTTTGACTTCGTTCACTCAGCATAATGCTTTGAGATTAATTCAAGTTGTTCTGGTTATCTTTGTTTTCCTTTTTTCATTTCTGTGTGGTTTTCTAATGTATATATATCACAAGTCATCTATAAATATGTATCTATATTATTTCCAATATTGGGTATTATTAAGTTCACTAGTAATATTTGTGAAAAATATTTTGGTAGGCATATATTTCATTACTCAAACATAAATACCTAGGACAACTGTTGGGTCTTACGGCAGATGTATGTTTGGCCATATAAAAATGTGTGTTGTATGATCTTTGTCTCATGTAGCATTACTACCAGCAAGGTAATAATTTAATTTCTGTGTATATTATGACATGATAATTGAGGCCTATTTTTTCCTATGGCTATCCAGTTGTTCTACCATAGTGTATTGAATTTTCAATATTTTCCTCTGTGGCACAGCTTTAAAAATAAAACGGCCATATAGGTGTGGGTCTATTTCTTTTTTGTTTTTTCAGCTTTATTGTGGTATAATGACAAATAATGGGTCTATTTCTTGATTACCTATTCTATATCATTGATATATACATTTATCAATATATCAATATCACACCATCTTGATTATTGTAGTTTTGTAGCTGGTCTTAAAATGAAATAGAGATATTTTCCAACATTTTCTTTTGGCTTTTCTAGATCCTTAAATTACACACATGTATCTAATGTGTGTATTATATGTATAGAATATATATATATATATACATATATATATACACACATATATATTTATCTCTACCTTTATTTCTAGCTCCAGCTCTTCCTTCAATTTTCAACAAAAAGTACTAGTGAATGGGGATTTTTTTAAAGTGTGTGTTCAATCTATAGAGCCATTTGAGCACAGTTAACTGATCACTAGTAAGTATTCAATCCATGAACATAGTATATTTTTTATACTATTTTTAATTTTATTTATTTATTTTGAGAGAGCAAGTGTGCATGAGTGGGGAAGGGCAGAGTGAGAGAAAACCCCAAGCAGGCTGCCCACTGTCAGTGCAGAGCCTAACGTGGGGCTTGATCTCATGAACCATAAGATCATGACCTGAACCAAAATTAAGAGTCAGACACTTAAGCCACCAAGCCACCCAGGCATCCCTATTTTTATACTTTTTAGGTGTTCCTAATATTTTTAGCAAGATTTTACAGTTTTTTATTGTTCCAGTATTGTACATATTTTTGTTCTATTATAAATGTTTTTAAATATCATTTTTCAATTTTACTGGTAGTATATATAAATATAAATTTTTACATTAATTTTTTAATGTTTATTTCTTTTTGAGAGAGAGACAGTGCAAGCAGGGGAGAGAGAAAGAGAGAGAGAGGGACAGAGGATCCGAAGAGGGCTCTGTGCTGATAGCAGAAAGCCCAATGTGGGGCTCAAACTCACGAGCTGCGAAATTGTGACCTGAGCCAGTCAGATGCTCCACTAACTGAGCCACCCAGGTGCTCCTATATTAATCTTTTATCCTTCAACCTTGTTGAATCCACTTATCCTAGATGTGATTTTATGGGCACTTAAGGACTCATCATTTGCCTAGACTTGTAGAGAGTTTTACTCTTTCCATGTGAGGCTTATTATTCACCCACAGAATCATGAGAATCCTTATGTACACTTCTGTGCTTCTTACCCTCCTCTCCAGTTCTTTGTTCCTCAGATTCCAGACACCTTAATTTCTTCTATCCTGATTACTATCTCTACAACTGAGTTCTCCTAAGGATAACATTCCTTAAACTTCTGTCCATAATACTTCCAGGCAGAAATCCAGTGTGATAAGGGAGTATGTATCATTTACTTCCCTTCTTATATGAATAACAATCCAGTAATGCCATTAATTCAATACCTATAAACAGTTGTATTATATATGCTTTTATTGTTTTAGTTGTGTACAATGAAAAAAATAATACAGTACAAATTAGTTCCTCATGGTCACAGAATATAATTTAATATTCTATTGCTCTTAAAAATAAATAAATATTATCTCCTCTAAACTGCTGGTTTCAACTTCTTTGCATGTCTCATAATCTATTGTTGAGACTTAAAAATTTTAAGTAATTTAATGCAGCAATTCTGGGAAAAAAATCTCAATCCTCTCCAGGGCATATTGTTATTCTTTGCTTGTTTAACATCTTTCCAGAGTTAATTCTGTAAAATGTAAATTCTGTAAAGGTAGTCTTTCCACGTTTAGCCACGTGAGTCTCTGCTCAGCTAGTATAGTGGTCAGTGATGATTGCACAGAGATTTCCTTAACTGCCTGAAATGTGTATGTTTTATAATCTCTTTTGAAAGGTGCCGTGTGTGGGTGTATGTGTGGGTGTGTGTGTGGGTGTGTGTGTGTGTTGGGGCACACCTTCAACACTAAGCCAGTCAGGTAGCAATTGTGCCTTTGTCTTTATTTCTTGCTTGAGCAAAACTTCAATGTCAAGCCAAGAAGAGAATTTAAGGCTGTCCCAAGCCTTTCCTGGGAAAAAGCACAGGCCTATCCACGTGTTTGTCCTTACAGCTTCCCACAAATATGCTAGAGCTTTTCAAAGACTCTACATACCTCTAATTTTTCAACATTTCCTTTTAAACTTTTTGGTTTGCCTATCATTTGCACCAACTTTTATTTTTCAATTCAGGGACCAAAGCTAATCAGTACCCTGTAACTATTTTTGACAATCATCCCTGGAGAAGTTATTCCTCCATAGGAATTCCAAGTCAGGTAAAATACAGACAGTCTTAGATGTGGTATCTTACAGAAAACTACCAGAATGGTCAAAAAAATAACAGTTCTTTAGGAATGAGGCTTTGAAAGGACTCTAATCCCAATTGGTCTCCTCTGGTGGCTACCTAGCTATTGGCTTTACCATGATTGTGGCCATTGCTTGTTAAGTCTACTGTAGGGCTACCTATTCCTATATAGGAATAAGTATATTAAGACATCACAAAGCTCTCTGTTGTTATGAAAACTAAGCCTCCCACCACTCCTTATTTGAATAAATGCTCCCTTAACTGCTGTAAACCTCTAGCTAATTTCCAGAGTTCCAAATAAGTTGGTTTTGACATTTTATTTTGTCGGTTTTATCATTGCTTTTATGAAGGACAGAACTTGTAGGGGTCCTCACTTCACCACTTATACTAATGTTTCATGGGGATTATATTTTAAATTGCTTCATTTTATCTCTTTTACTTATGTGATAAACATTTCCATCATCTTTTTTTAATGGAAAGAATAAAGTATTTTATTGCTTCCTAGTGGAAAGGCTGCTCAAGACTGACAAATAACTTCAGCCAATAATGTATTACAAAGGAAGTAAATATAAAGTAGGAACAAGAGAATCACAATGTCACAGCTCTATGATGATCACTTTTACAAGGGGAAAGTGCCCTGGTAGTTGTTTAGGTCTACTTGACATTTATTCAAAGGCAATGAAAGGATGTGTTACTGTTTTATTTTTATCTATTTCTGTTTAAAGATCAACTTGAATAATTACAAATATAAATATTGTATTAAGCAGGTTTATAACAGGTGTATGTCAAAAGTGGAAGCAAAGGGAAAAGCAACTTTTAAAAATATGCCATTTTAGTATTTCATGAATAAAAAGTAGATTAGTTTGTCCAGTCTTAAAAAGGGAAAGGGGAATTTTCCGGAAAAATAGCAAAGTGATGAAATTATCAAGGATTTAGTATTCTTCATAGCTTTCCTAAATTCCTAATAAATATCCTCCCCACACCTCCCCCCCCCAAAAAAAACCCTGTAAATTTCAGTTGAATTAAGACTATGGGCATAGTAAAAATAATAATCATGATAACAACAACAATAGCAATATTATGTCATATGGCTTATGAGGTGGGTTGAATAAGGTAGTCCTAATTTGCCCATGATGACTTTAATTAGTTGTTAATATCCTCCTTGACATTCAAAACAAAAATATACATATATATTTTTATATAACATATTTTTTCCTGTGTGAGAACAATATTACATAGTTTTGCTACAGTTAGAGAAGACACAGAGTTAGAGAGACAGAGACAGGGAGAGAGGGAGGCAGAGAGAGAGAGAGAGAGATAGAAACAGAGATAGAGATAGGGATGAAACCCCTTGGGTTTGGTGAATGCCCTCTGGCATCAGCTTTTTCCTCTTTCAGACAGACTCTTCCACCTATGTACTGGCCAGTGTTTACTCGTTTCTCAGATTGTATTGGAAACATTACTTGCTGTGACTGCCCAATTGTCACTGATACTAATTCATTAGGCCCCTTTTAAATGCTTTCATAATTCCTGTACTCCCTTTCTATAATGCATTTTCTTTTTAATCCTTAGTATCAATAAGCGTGGCAATTCTGAATTTTCAACACTCAAGCCCTTAGTATATTGTATTAACTAGCAGCAATTATTTAAAGGTATCAGTGGTAAAAAATTTTTTTTTTCTTATATGCAGGAAGACGGTAATTTTTCTTCTTCCTCGTTAGTATATAAATGACAACCTTCTCCTACATCTCCAAATTTTTCTATCTTAAACTATATCTATACTAAATTGTTTTATCTTTTCCTCTAGCCCAAAGATATTTTGCAGTTTATCTTGTAAACTAATGATTAACAGAATTTCATACATTTTAAATAGAAAATTAATGACATTTTAAAATAGGAAGTTTTTTGTTTATTTGCTAAAAAGAAACATTAATATAGATATTATCTGTCAACAAATACCTGCAGACAAAAACTGGAGTTGTGAAACTATATAAGAGAAATCAATAATCTTGATAGCATTTAAAATCTCTGTTTAGCAACTGGGCTTGAGGTATAAAATTTCCAGGAAGTAGACAGCCATACTTTTTTTCACAAAAGCTGCTGCTCACCTTCTTAATCACCTGTTTTCTATAAACTTAATTCAATTACATTCATGCAATCAAGTAAAACAAGTAATTTAAGTGATGGATCATTCTTAGAACTGTTATAAAAAAAAGCGTTACTTTAAATACTATAAAATATATTATAAGGTATATTACAATCTATCAAAATGAATAGAAACATAGCATTCATGTTTAAAATTAAATTAGATTCTAATGACATGATTATTTACATTAATGTAAACCAGAGGTTTTCATCTTGTGGTATAGGAACTGCAAGAATACTTCAGTCTTTTGAATTTGATTTTCTCATGAGTGAACACTAGAGTTTTCTGCAAGTTGCACGACAATGTGATTAGGTTCCTGGTCTGCCAACTACTGAAATGTATGCATGCATGTTTTTTCCTTTATTTCAAAACTGTTTTAATTTCTAACATAGGAAGTATATGTGTGTGTGTGTGTGTGTGTGTGTGTGTGCGCGCGCGCGTGCGCATATATAACATTCATGAACCAAAGTAGTTTCTGGGTCCAGAATATTTTTTCTAAAAGGTAAAAGTATTTGGAAACCATAAAATTGAGAATCACTGATTTAAGAGAGCACACATTCTTAATTTCACATTTATATTAAGTAAAAGAGATACTTAATGCCCTTTCTTTAAAATTTACTTGATTTTTATGTTACTTCACCTTTATTTGAGAGAGTTCATCATTTCAGTTATATTTAATGATGATAAAAGTTATTAAATGGCATTCTTAGTCTTTCTCACAAAAAGAAAAAGTCATTAAAAATTGAGAAGTACAAAAATGTACATTTTAATTTTGAGAAACAAATTTTCTAACTTCAAATAAATAAATTATATATTAAATTAAGAAACATCTGTTTAGGTATATACTTTTAGACGCTGATGAAATTAACCTAATATGAAGAAAAGTAGCATTTATAATAATTTTGATAATTATATGTTAAATGGCTCAAATTTAATCCTGTGCATCATTCATTAAGGCTCCAGTATTTTTGCGAAAGCTATTTTAAATTAAAATGGAATACCCAGTGGATATAATTACAAAACAACTCAAGTTTTATTCTAAACTGTAGTAATTGATCCTACAGTGAGATTTATTCTGTAATCATGGAAGTCAATGACATTTACAACTAGAATAAATTAAGGTAAATGAAGAGGAAAATTGTATTCTGTATAACATTTAGTTCATTATAGGCTTAAACAACTATGTCAATCCATGTTCATCAATAGAAATTATGGTGCTTGCAGACATAATTGAATCAAAATATTATCTCCAAGAAACAGCCTATGTTACACAGTGTAAAAATTATTGTTTGGTTTTTTTAAAAACTGATTTGCTTTTTAAGTCCTTAATAAAAGGGATAAAAAATGTGGATATTTTGCAACACTATTGTATATGATCTCTTTTGTATTTTAATATAAAGAGAGTATTTGAAATTGCACCCTGTAGCTCCAGGGGAACTTGTTCCTTTAGGAATCTTTTTAGAAATTCTATTGTGCTTATCTCTACTAGTCATTTTAATTAGAATCCCCATGATTAATTCAAGAGATTGAATATAGATTCTTATAAAAACCATCCCAATGAGATTTATAGATTCTAATTCTGAGTGAAACATTATTACTTACTAAGAGGTGAACATTATGTTTACAGGAAATAATAATAATTATAGTAGTAGCAGTAATAGTAATATTATTCTAAAAGACCTCCCATGAAGGAAGTGAGAGAATCTCTTCTTTAAGAAAACTCAGGATGGGGTAATATGTCAGCACCTAACTGGACATTACTCCAGTTTTCAACTATTATATTACATTTAATAAGTATTTAATATTAATATATATTCTCCCCTCGTTAGGTAAACGTAGTAGCATGATTCTAAATGGCAAGGTAGACAGTGCTTTAAAAAATATTGGGTATTTTTTGCCTATCTACCTACATTCCCACTTCATTTTGAGAACATACTTTTATTATTATTATTATTAATTTCTAGAAATTATATTTGATTATTTATCAAACATATTTGATCATCCTACATAGACTACAATTCCATGTGGAAATAGTTAAGCATGTCTGTTATTACATCATATATTAAGAAGCTCCATTCCTGGAAAAAGGGGCCAGGCTGAATTTAAAAATTGCGAAATATAAGAAACATTTCAGAAAGAGTCTTTAATTACAACTTTAAGCATGGAAGAGAAGGTCGTTTCTTCCAGGCCCTCTAAACTGACAGAATCTGAATGTATGTATAATAGCCTAGGTATAGAAATATATGTATAAGCATTCCTATAAGTAAACATTTCCATCTATATTAATCTGAACATCAGACTTCAAAATCTCCAGCCCTAATCCATTACCACAGCTATCATGGTAGCCTTCTTAATTTGCATGTCTGTAACCTCACAATGGAACTGCGAGAAATTTGGCTCTCGCCATCTGACATAATTGTTTAACTCCCATGGGAAACTACTTTGTCAACTAGAATACAGTGCTAGGTGCAATCATTTTTGCCTTTGGTTTTATAATCTCCACTCATTTCCAAGGTTACTTAGGCCAGCATCTTTTTTTCCCAAATCACTCATGTTTGTAATACATTTAGAGTCTTTTTGCTCATACTGCATTCCACCCTGAGATTCCCCAATGAATTTTTAAATTTACGAATGGGAAGGTATAATTTTTGTGCTGTAAAGTTCTATGGAATTTGGCAAATATTTCATAGCTTGGATTCGCCATTACAGTATAATACAGAATAGTTTCACCAGCCTATAAAATCTCTTGTTTCACCTACTCAACACTTTTCCATTATCAAACCCAAGATCACCACTGATAATTTTACATCTCTACGGCTTTCCTCCTCCAGAATGCCTTTCAAAGTATGTAGTGCCTTTAGACATACTGCCTTCACTTAGCATTGTCTTTAGGATTCACCTGTGTCCTTCATTGTTTGGCACCACAGTGCTTTTTTGGTGTTAAATACACCACTGTATTTCACAATTCACTGCAATTCACTGTCACTATACTGGAACCCTGTTGATATAATGGTCAAGTGTGAGGAAGGATATGTGTTCTATAATGTTTTAATTAAATCTCAGTTCTTTGGTGGGCTTATATCTCTGGCCTATGAGCTTCACAAGTGTTACTTCTCTTGTATAGCTTTCTCCCAAATCAGCGATATTGGGAAGCTAGAGGGAGTTGAAGTTAGAGAATGCCCTTCCTACTTTTATTATAAAAAGGGTTTTGTGTGTTTTTCATAAGGATTACTCAGGAGGTCCTTCTGAGGGCTCCTCTCTTAGACTTTACTTGAGAACCTGGTAGGGTTCTTGGAGTTAAAACCCACAGAAGAGAGTTTTACCTAAAACTCAAATTTCCAATTTAATGGTAGTCCACATTCAGCCTTCAGTAATTTGTCAAAATCACCATTTAAGTGTCCCTACCAGTTTATGGGTTCCGCTATCCTCTGCTCCAAATCTCAGCTAGGACTCTGAATTTGTCTGTCTTTCTAGATTATAGCATGACAATTTGCCCTGTAAACTAATTTCTGTAAAATATTTTCTCTTTTTGGTCTGTCCAGTTTTTTCTTGTAAGGCAAGAAGGACAAATGATAAGCTTTTTATATGTCAGACCTAAAACTAGAAGTCTTGCTTTACTTTTGAAAAAAATGTTGATGTTACTTTATACAGTGGGGTAAAAACTATTAAAACATAAATGTTGTAAATATTAGGTCTCTTAAAGATTTCAGTTTTCTACAATTACATATTGTGCTATTTACATTATTATGGAATTTCTTGCTCAGGATTCTATCTCTTTTTCTGCCCCTCTCCTCCACTCATTCTCACTAAAATTAAAAAAAAAAAAATGGCACCTGAGTGGTTCCATCGGTAAGTGTCCAACTCTTGATTTCTGCTCAGGTAATGATCTCAGGTTTGTGGGACTGAACTCCGTGTCAGGCTCTGCATGGACAGCGTGGAGCAGCTTGAGATTCCCTCCCCTTCTCTCTCTGCCGCTGTCCCACTCATACACATGCATACTCTCTATCAGAATAAACGTTAAACAAATAATCAAAAAATAGAATTAAAATAAAAGTTAATTTATTAATTAATTAAATTAAAAATGGGCAGGGGGCTGGGTAGCTCAGTCAGTTTAGTGGCCAACTCTTGCTTTTATTTAAGTCATGATCCCAGGGTCCTGGGGTGGAACCCTACATCAGGCTCCATGCTGAGCATGGAGCCTGCTTAGGATTCTCCCTCTACTCTTCCTCTTCCACTCTCCCCCTACTCATTCTCTGTTTCTCTCTTTCTAAATTAATAAAAAAATATTATGGGATTTTAATTTTTCTTGCATCATAAAAATCTTAAGATTCAGATATATTGTATCACTTTTAATTACCTAAAAAACACAATAACCAAAATATGACTAGCTAAATTATTTATATTTATAATAAAGATCTCTACTTTGCTAGTAATCAACCAAATGTGATTAGCATACTGCATACTTCATTTGCAAATTTTAATTTTAAGAATTTCTTAAAAATGTATCTTATGCATTATCTGTATTTATAATTACCTTTTATTAGTAGTGCTAAGAGTAGGGGTAGAGGTATAGTGTATTTCTATAGGATCTAACTTAGATATCAATTAAAATATGTCATGTTGTCTATAAAAGGCCCACAAAGTAATATAAATAATCTGATTATTCTCAGAATTTTTAATTAATTTATAAAATTACTATATTTAAGATATTGCTTTCTATGCTTTCATCACTAGAAAACATTTAGCCCATTTGTTTGCAAACTTATGTTAAAATTTGATGATAAGCTTTTGAAACCAGCCAGGCTAGCTATAGAGACCACACCAGAGGAAAGTGACAGAAGAAAATTATGAGGGAAAAAGGGAGAATGTAGCAGTGATGCACTGGTTATGGGAAAAAAAAATCAGTGTGAAATAGAGTCATACCTTGAGTGGGGGAATACTGACCACGTCAGAGACCTGGTAGAGGAGAGGAGTGGTCATTGGGGAAATAACAGTAAGAGATTTGAAATGTGTGTGACCAGAGTTACAGTAGAGTGTGGTCTTGGCTGCTCTAGTGTTACTGTTTCTTGGCTCTCTTCTGTAAAGGGAATTAGGATGTCTTTACCATAGCTATATCTTCAGCGGACTCACTTGTCCATAAATTTATGTTTATGCCCCATAAATATCCTCTTTTTAAAGCCTCACAATTTGAAAACTTTATCTCTTCCCATGAAAAAGGGTCTTGTTTATTGAACTCAACAAGTTTCCTCTAACACAATGTCCCAATTACAGCCTTGTAGTTTCTAGAGAGTGGCTTACTCCTAAAACTCCTTCCTACTGTAAGCCAACTATGGGGAGTTATGGCATGAAAAAATATAAACTTAAACTATT
Source organism: Acinonyx jubatus (assembly GCF_027475565.1). Taxonomy (NCBI): domain Eukaryota; kingdom Metazoa; phylum Chordata; class Mammalia; order Carnivora; family Felidae; genus Acinonyx; species Acinonyx jubatus. Next base: position 31,593,521 of record NC_069383.1, read on the forward strand.
AATCCTGAGATGTGAGCAAATGTTGAAGGAACTATCCCAATATATGACAAAATACAAGCCCAATTTAGAAATCAAATTGGTGAAGTTTGATTATAGTGAAGTGGCTTCATCTTACCAAAATTCTAGGCTATAAGGCTGCATTTTTCCAAGGCTGGTTTATAGCTCTCTTTAATCAGAATTTTCTAGAATAGAAGTCTTTGGTACCACTCAAGATCTACAAAAACAGATTTCTAAAGATGAAATATAGGAATCTGGATTTAAGAAGATTCCTAGACGATTCTTCAGGATCAGAAATTTTGACAGTGTGGCAGATTCCTTTTCAAGGACCACTCAGACATTGGTCTGGCTCCAAATGTGGTTAGGGCTTGATAACTAAAAATAGGCCATGCAGAAGTTAAGGGCCCTGTTTGTAGTGGAGGGAGGGTGAAAAAAATCCTAAGAAAACTCTCTTCCTAAAGTGAGAAAGACTATGACTGATTTTTCCTAGAAAATTGCTACTATTTGAGAAATAATGAATCAATGCTTAAATTGAGTAGTTCCTTCTACAGTGCTCTAAGAGTAGCTGGTAACCGGATCTTTTCTGAAACAAGAGCCTCTTGTAGTCCTTTACTGGAGAGTATAATAGATGATCACTCTAGTACACCATTTGACAGCATCTCCTCTCCCACAAATAGGCCAAGAAGATGTAGGGATTTGGATACAATGCTTTATACTTCTCTATTACAATGTAACAATAAGCCATTAGCCTAGTCATGCTACAATTCTGCTCAAATATAAAGAGGATAGTCTTATGAAAAATTGCATGCATTTGAAATAAAGGTAAGTATTCTCTTTTTTTTCCATAATAAACACCCCTGAGGTGAAACATTAGAACTATCACAAATCTATGCTCTAAATTTCCTGAATAGTACTAACAGTCTCTATTTTATCTGCAGACATCTGTTCCAATCTCTTCTCTGTTTCTCACTAAAGCCATGATTCCAGGTATAACTGCTAGTATAAAGTTCTGACACTAAGAAGGAGCCAGTGTAAATTTACTAATAGCTTAATGCCGACTCTTTTCTGTCCCTATTCCTCTATAATCATTAAGTTCATTTCAGTGTATTTCTGAGCAGATTTCTTAATTTTTTTCTTGATTTCCAACAATCAAGATTTCCAACAATCTTTTTGAAAAATGTGTGTCAGGTTAGATTATCCTCTGCTTAGAATTTTCCAGTGGCATCCAATCTCCTCAACATAAAACATGGTTTTAATGATGGTATACATATGGTCCTACATGACCTGACCCCTGCTGTAGCTGACATTATGTCGTACTACTTGCTCTGCTTTAGCCATTCTTCAAATATTCCAGCCACACTTACCCAAAAGGACTTAACATTTGCAGCTCTGGAAGGCTCTTCCCTTAGAGGTACATGACTCAAGCTTTTTTTTCCCCCCCTTAAATATCACATTCTCAGTGAGGAACATAACATTTCCTTTTTCTCTTCTTACAACTTAATAATATCCAATCAATTATGATTTGATAGGTAGAAAGAGAGAGAGAGAGAGAGAGAGAGAGAGAGAGAGAGAGAGACCTTCTATATTTTATCTCTCCTCCTCTAGAATATAATTCTATTAGGATAGGAAAATTTCCTTTTGTCAGTTTTGTTTTTTGCCTTATCTCAAGCACTCGAAGCAATGCCTGGCACATGGTGGAAATTCAAGAATTATTTGATAAATAAGTGAATGCTATAATCTTAGACTGTACAACTAAATGACTTGGAAAAAGTTATTCCTTGGGGTATAGGGAAGAAGCTAGAATAATCCCCAGTGATTTTATGATAGAAACATTTTCACTCATTCTGCAACAAAAATTCACTGAAGTTGTATTTTAAGAGACATGTAATTGAAAGAAGAAATCACAATTATTATAAAACAATTCTGTCATGTAAGAAATGAATAAAGTGTTCTTTGAATCAAAACCAGGCCACATGGTGACAATTATATGTGATATATTCTCTGTGAAGTGAAAAGATGCAACACCAAGAGACTATGGTCTTTGAGATATGACCTTTGGTAGAAACTCCCATCTTGCTGAGTTCTTAGATATCATCGTGGAAAGACAGCTGGTTTTGTCATACCACTGATAAACAGATGTGTATTAAAACACCACAAGTATCCTAATCAAAACTGTTTGAAAATTCATTAAGCTAATTTGACAACATGGTATTATAACAACATGATACTTACAATGATAATTGGTCACCCTTAAATTTACTCATTTATATTACGATTTTGTACACACACACACACAGTGCACTACTCATGCTGCAAAATTTTAAAGTCAATCACACAACTTAATAATGGGGAAACCAATTTTAAATATAAAATATTTTATACTAAAATATATAATATTTGTGTACATATAATGTAAATTATGAGAGTCTTAATTTCCCTAAATTTCTTGATCTCTTAAGTGAAAAGACAATGCAAAACAGCAAACTAGGATTGTAAAAATAAGATATATTTTAATGAAATTACTAAAGTTAAAATTAGTTTTGACAATCCAGTAGTATTTTCTGAATAATGATTTCTATTTAAAATATTTTCTTTAGTGTTATAGTTATGCTGAAAAGATGATGAATAGTTTAAAACAGGAAACATCCTAAAACACAGAGCCATATAAATATGGCTGGAAAAATTCTGATATGAGATGTGAGAAACAGGGTAATAAGTTTGAGGAAAGATTCAGATTAACAATAATTGCACTGCTGTATGTTTTAGCGTTTAACCTGATTCTACTGAATTGAATTCTCTGTATTATTGGTTTTAGTTAATCAGTTAGTTGGTTTCATCAACAGACATATACCAATGGAAGAATCGTTAAGAATTTTGAGGGCTGAGAGCACTTGGGTGGCTCAGTCAGTTAGGCATCTGAATCCTGCTTCTGGCTCAGATCAAGATCTCACATTTCGGTTCATGGGATCAAGACCCATATCGGGCTTTGTGCTGAGAGTGGAGCTCACTTGGGAATCTCTCCCTCCCCTTCCCTCTTCCCCTGCCCTGCTTGTGATCCTTCCCTCAAAACAAATAAATGTTTTTTTTTTTTTTAAAGGACAAAAGTGTTTCTTATAGCAGTAAGAAAATAAATACATGTAATCAGTGCATTCATGTATCACCATGCATAAATGAGATTATTTTCAAAGAGAAATTTGGTAGTTTTTTTATTTGCCCTATTTTTTATGTTTATTATTTTGAGAGGGAGAGTAAAGAGGGGCAGAGAGAGAGGGAGAGAGAGAATCCCAAGCAGTCTCAATGCTTAGTGAAGAGCCCTACACAGGGCTTGATCCCATGACAGTGAGACCATGGCCTGAGCAGATATCAGGAGCTGGATGTTCAACTGGCTGAGCCATCCAGGCTCCCCTTGCCCCCCTTTTATCACTGAAACAGCATTTTCCAAGATTCCATTAATTGGAATCACTGGAGACACAGTGAATGGTAGGCTTTATACTTCACTCAAAATTGCATGCAGGGTTAACCAACAGTTTTACTATTGACCTCCAAAGACAAGGAATGATTCACATCTTTCTTCTCCACTTAAAACATTATTTCTACTCCTTGACTGATTTTCTTGTTGACTCTTCTCCCATAAATCTGACTAGTAACAAGATTTATTTGACATTCCCCAGTAGATCATTACTTTGTACACTAATAAACCCTTGTACTGTCAAAGATTGGTGGTGATTATTTTAGGAAGTAATCAACTTGGTTTTAGTATGTTCTGAATATACAAAACAGATGGGAGAAAATTAAATGTTACTATTTGTAAAACTTCCATTAAGGAGAAAAATCAACTAAAGCAACACAGAGAAATAAACTGCTACTCAACACATATGGTTACCTAATAACAAGTGGTGACATGTTACTATATTTATGTAAAATAATCAAAGGAATAATGTTAATTATAAATGTCCATATAACAGAAAATGTACAAACACTAATATTTCCATATATTTCTAAAAGCAGAAAATATAGAAAAAATAGATTTATATACTTAGCACATCCAGTTTTCCATTTTAGTAAAGTATCTTGAATGTAGTAGCCTTTTCACTTTGTTTAAATGTAACACCACAGAGTGAGTTAAGTGCCCTAGACTTCAACTTTACCTACTCTTTCAATTCTATCATTAAAAAGTGCAACACATAATTAAATTCTTCTCAGATTGGAATCTTTCATTAAGTTTCCAATAAAAAGATTATACAAACAGATTCTCAAGTTTTATCTTTACAATGTTAAGAATCACTTTTAAACATTCAATGAGGAGAAAGGAACTCAAATAAAGGCTGTAGGATTTTTATTTGATATTTTTATTTTTAGTGCCTTTGATTATCTACTGGCTAAATAACATTTTTTATTTATTGTAATAAAAAATAGGCTTCCTCAAATTCTGCTGGAGTTAGATGTATTTTTTTATGGAAAAAAACCCAAATGCTCAAAATTTATTAATTTTCTCCTTTCAGATTATTAAATAACATTTTTAGTGCATAAAATAGGAATTGAGAGATTGCTTCTTTTCAGTATTTTTTTTTGCAGTAATGTGGTATTTTTCTTATGGTCGCAGCCATAGCAAACTAACATATCCTTGTTTATAGATGAACAAGTATAAGAAATATAAAACATCTTGTCAAGTGCAGGTGTTCAGAAAATGTCTCATTTGGCCTTCCAATCCACATCTGAGATTTCAAAGATAGTATTTATTTTATTATACTGCACTGCTACCCTTCTTCATCTCCTTCTCTTATAATAAATATCACTATTACAATTTTATACTTATTGTGCAAGTCTTTATTCAATGAAAATGGCATAATATGTAAGATTCAATCCCCTTTCAACCTATATTGCCTTCTTCTTCCTCCATTCAAGGCAATAAATAAAGCTAAGTCATATGCAGTGAGATAATTACTGAGAAATTAATTTATGATTAGTTCCTAATGCTATAGGTGTATGTAACAAGTAAGATGTGATTTTCAATCTGCTTTCCTCAAGGGCCTAGTAATGTCCTTAAAAAAAACTTTAATGTCTTAATAAAAGGCAAAGTTAGGTGGTAATTTGTATAAGCAGGAGGAAGGGTGTACTAGGCACTGGGAAGAGGATGAAGTTTTCGGGGACCACACACCCTCATGAGTTCCTGGGGATGACCATGTGGTGTTGCCTGATGCTTGGCTGTGCTCAAGGTGCTCTAAAAGTCAGCCCTGAGAAGATTACCGGATTTAAAGCTGGGAAAAAGGCAGTAGAGAAGCCATCTTCAAGGTAGTCTGGATCAATGAGCATATCACTTGGGATTTGTGTGATAAACTAAAGGGAAGTCTCCCCTCTGGGGTTATAACTCGGATTCTAGAATGTTTTTCACACTTCATCCAATTTTACAACTGAACATGGATTTCATCCCAGCCTGGAGAATAGTTGCATCAAGCAGTTTAACAGGGTTTTAAGAAACAAACAGATACAGTATTTATATTTTTGCACTATGGCATAATTATTGCATGATTAAGTTTTAATTCTGTTGACTTATAATAGCCTTCTGACTCACACACATGATATTGCATAGTAACATTGTGGATGGAGAAAAAAAGTAGAGGTAAGTGGAGTAAAATGTGATTTCTTTAGATCACTTTCTCTTTGTCCTCTGCAGAAAGTGAGACAGATGCTTCTGTCCCAGGGACAACTGGAGCAAATTGGGCCATGGGTCACAGCAGAGAAGGACACAAATGAGGATACAGAAAGATGAGATACAACTTCTGATGAGATTATACAGAAGTGATTTAAAAGAATATTTGTTTCCTACTTTTAGTGCAGAAGACAGAATATGGATTCATCAAAATGTGTGTGTGTCAGGGAGAGGAAATGTCAGAAAGGCCAATATTTACTTGAGAGATGTACAGATGAGTCTTAATATTATTAAAATGCTTTTAACCAGTATACTTGATTGTCTCTCCATGACAGATAATGACGTATTCTATATATTTATGCTTAGACTCTCCAAAAAAAAAAAAAAAAAAAAAAAAAAACAAGAAAAGTTTCAGGCTTTCACTGGACAATAAAATCATGCCATAGTCTTGGATATCAAAAGGAGTCTTGTTGATCTTTTCAGATCAGGCTTAATACATCTTTTTTTTTTCTATTTTAGCACTTTGGAGAATGTAGACTTGTCCATTAAAATATTCAGACTGATACCTGAATGTACAATGTAATTCATTGTGCCATTCCATTAGCCCACAATTTACTGAATTAGAGCCATGTAACATTTAGCTAATTAAGAAAGAAGAATAATTTAAATAATTGATGTGAATATATGTAATTTAATTATAACATTCAAAAATCACTTTGGTACTCCTACAAATCTACCCAAGTTTTACTTTTATAATATCAAAAATGCATTAATTATTATATAAATCTGAATAAGTCTATATTGATCCATTAGTCAAACGCCCTCATTTTAAA